>NC_088300.1:11609379-11928453 GCF_032854445.1 Liolophura sinensis | reverse complement strand
ACCTCCACGCATATACACGTCAAAGCTCAATGCAGATCTTAAATCATAACCTGCATTAGATAAATAGGATTGAAGGCAAGTGTAAGATGTTCAAATCTGTATATACATTGTATATATCGCAACATACATATAACTACTTAGCATATAATAAGCACTGTAATATCGTCTTCCGTTATGTTACCCGTTGTTGCTGTGTGGTCATGTTATCACTTTGTTTTTCTATAATTCTAATCATACATTAGTTTGCTTATCAGTACAATGGTATATATCGATATATACATGCATGAGTGATATGCTCACACACAAAATGTGAATATGAACATTTGCCTGGTGGACTAGCTAAACATGAACAAGAAGTGTAATTATACATAGCCTATGAATACATGCATTCTTACAAAATTAAGCAATAAAAAGGTGTCCGTGTGTTTATGCATCCAAATATACGTGGAAATATGCACATATTATAGTAATATCCATATATATATGCTGTGTGATATCTGAATATGTATACTTACTGAGGTTTCCATGGTTGCTGTTGAGCTGAAATTCACAGCAATATCTCTCTATATATGAGTCTATGAAGCAAGTGATGGTGGTGTTGTTTCGTATGACACCTGCTTTATCACATGGCGGGAAGCAGCATGGACTGTAAGCGCCAATTCTTAGCGTGGAGTCGGCTGCTGATGGTGGAGCTTGGGGTAACAGAGCTGCCGGAGAGGAAGGTATGGCAAGGCTGCTGGAGTCTAGGAGGTTGTCCGGAGACAAGAGCTCATCAGTTAGAACTCAAGAGCTACTAATTCCAGTCACGGTCTGCTTGCACAAAAGCAACGACCGCTGAAAATACTTGGTAATTAGACTTCTGGAGCTAACATCGTACCATGCAGAACGAGGAACCTGAGAGATAAACATATATATGTGTATAGCTACAGTTAAATACAGGTATATATATATATATATATATATATATATATATATATATATATATATATATATATAGGGTTTATTATGTACGTGTGTCGCCTATGGTATTGATCTACTCTATAAACGTATACATAGGCCTATATCACTCCGATATATTTAATTGCAGAATGGGCCTATAAACAGATGTACACATGCCAGAATATTCATGGCTGGAATCTTACCTACATATAGATGCATCCAACGGCTATTTATGGCACTCAGTCTCTTTCAGTCAAGATTGCGACCGACACCCGTCTACCTAGTTTGAAAGCCAGCGCACCTGTTCATGCTACACTGTCAGCCGCCTGAGTGACTCAGGTACGCCGTTTTATGTTGAAATCAGCGTGAGTGCGGTCAGCTAAGCTAACACGCACTACACTTACAAGTGCCTTGTATTATCTCACGCCAAAATGGGTCACTATAGGAATCTTTACAGGATGTACATATACAGGCCTGTGTGTATGCATGGTCAGTGTAAACACCTGTGAATGACGTGTGTTATAGCTCCCGTCTATGACATTCTATAGTCTTGTATGTTTCTTCGCAATTCGGCTCATATATAATATATTTGTGTCTTTTGAAAAAAAAAAACTTTTAACATAATAGTTACATTTCACAACTTGAAAATATGTATAGTATAGTGAACTACATAGTAGTATTAAAAGCGGCTCTTTATATGTAAACAAATATCTCGAAAGACTTCATGTCCTTCACTACTATACAATCCGATAAATAACGAACAAAGCTAAAGAATGTATTCACGTGGGTCTATTACATAGGTGTACAGATACACGCACTATACATATATATCTTCTATCTGCTTTTTCATGGTTGTGTGTGGGCCTGGCATATAGTCTATATCAGAAGTCTATTTAAACTTCTTTTGTCATATATATGCTGTCTAATTGGACTGTATTAACAGCACAACTTATGCACTAAATACGGGCATTTATTGGCTTCATACATTGAAGACCCTATATATATATATATCTATATATATATATATTTCCCGGCATGATAACGAGACTGCATAAGTAGGTTTATGAGGCGATTATCTAAGCATCCCGAACCTCACAAAATATAGGTAATCTCTTTATACCCTGTCTATATTTAGTGTCGTGTCATGAAGGGCTTTGGCTTCGTAACGACATAGAGGTCATTTACGCTATCGATTTGTTCCATTTTTAGTGGGGCCTCACAGCAGGGCGTAGGCAACTTAGGCAAAAGCGAGGGGTGAGAGAAGTGGTTACTGTGCTTGCCAAGATGAGCGACCATGCATGAGCCGCCAAGGCCTCGAAAGGCGTGGCATCAAAAATAGCGGTACACGTGTCTAAAGAGAAAGACACGCTGAAGATATATATCAATTCTCAAAATAGCCGTTAGGTCATGTACATTTCTGACAAAATTTAGTTAAGGGGTCGCTTTTTATACTTTAAGTTACTTCCCACACATGTATCTAACCTCAGAAAATGCAATCCATATAAAATGCCTTCGAATATCACAAATAGGGCCAATGAACGCAGCGTGGATGTGTTTATATTACAAATTGTTCACTCAAAGAGAATATACGATTGGACTTAACAACTCTGTTTATATCTTATACATTTGATGCTTCTAAAATCTATATTTATATGAATCAATAGATTTAAACTACCAGCTGGAAAAATACACGTTGCACCAAATCTATAAAGGCATATGGTGTTCACTGGAAATTTCTTCGGTGAAAACTCCTTCAATTGAATTCTTAAAACACTTCTCTTTCTGTCTTATTGGTATATTGATATACTGATAACAACATGTATATACGTGTGCATGGTAGAATTCGAAGTCGTACAAAATCGTCGCATACAAACGATCCAGCAGTCTCATGCACGGTAAACTGTTTACCGCTAATCAAGTCATTTGCGTTACCTAGAAAAGATATACAACTCCACAGAGAGTGAATTAATGATTATGGCTTAACGCCACGTCGACAATATTTCAGTCGTATCGTGACGTAGCTCCATAGAGAAATGTTTGTCCAAAAAAAAGTTGTTAGATCACACCATCCATTAAAATCGGAGACACTTTAATGCACAGTTCCAGCTATGTTGAATCTAAATGGCGACTATAATTCAGGATTTCAGGATTTTCATAAGCCATCAGGCGTTTTTTTTTTCTCTCCGAGTTCTGTCAGCTCTCTTCCACTTATAGGCCTAACCTGATCACTGACATACATACACGTACATGTATGCCACTGAAATAACTACTGTTGTGCCTTACCCCTGGCACTTAGGTTTCTTCCACCCACAGAACTGCCCGCCATCGTGTATAAGGGAAAAATTCCTGTCTGTACAATTGCTGGAACAATAGTTGCCGAATTATAACCAGCATATACAGACACAATTAACTTTTATTTATTGCATAAGAGTAAGAAGGAATGATGTTATATAGAAGATATTTAAGTAAACAACTTAAACATGGTTATACACAGAATGACAAGGTACTAAAAACAGTCGATCAGGAGACCCAAGCGCTGACAATTGTGCCTGAAAACCGTGTTCTTATTCTAACTGGATAAACCTTTTCTTGTCCTTTAAGCCTAATATCGTGCATGTATATGCATATCCATATAGATTGCTTATTAGGTTCAGATCAGATCCAGAAAATATTGTTTCTGCACATCTGATTGAATATTTGAAAAACACCAGAAAACGCGATGTGTTAATCTCGCTCCATCACTTCGATACATTATTATATCTCGCTGCCTACTGTAAACGCTCATGATTGCGAAAGCCCATCTCTCGGCTTTCACTATCTTTCAAACGAAAACAGGCCCTAAATTATGGAAGCCCTTTGTGGCTATTGCTGTCGAATTGCACGACAATTCTACAGCGTAACGCTTTTGTCGCTACAACTGTGCATGCCCATATCTTTAACCAGAAGGTGATATTTTAAGTTTAAAATGTCGGCTCGACATGTTGTCACCAACGCGCCAAGACGACATATAACTTAGAATGTGGCCTTACGGTGAAAGCTTGTGCTTCTTTAGAGAAAAATACCGCTTTTCAGCGTTTCGGTCATATTTATTTTCATTGTATATAATTTGGATAACTTTGAATGCGGATCTGTAAAACAATAACCAGAGGACAACATTTTGTAACTGAAATTTCGTCGCATTGTAGCGGTGAGGTCCCGGCTTCTAATTCAGCTCTCACTGTTTCGCTTGCAGCTTTAAGTCAAACAAGGAATTTGTCAGATACCTGGCCAAGGTGTGCATGTGATTTACTCTGGGAATTCTGGTTTCTTCCCCACATAGTCTTGATCGCCCTTATAAGTGAACAATCCTTGAATAGAGCGTTAAGCAGCTGTTTCTGCACGAGTTAAGTTGTAATAAAAGAATGGTTGTTTTCTTCATGACCAAATGCAGAGCATCTGATGTTTATTGACCCCAATTCCGCAGTAGATTTGTCTATGTGCATGTGTATAAACTGACACTTTCAGGACGATGATATAAACGCCCAAAAAGTTGTGTGGAATCGTGAGCGCCTGAAAAAATTCATATCGAGTCATTTGTTCACGTGTTTTGTATGCCGCCCTTCGTCAAACAAACTTCATTCATCGAACGTTTGAACTGTCTAGGATATCGGCAAATATTTCGAAATACTATAAATTTTATTATACACATCATATATTTATGCCCTCAGACATAACGATGGTGACCTCAAAAGGTGTTGACTTTGTCGACAAAAATGAACATGGATATTTACCTAAAACTTGAGGCAAGCGGTCATGGGTATTTCGAAATCCCAAATCAATATTGGCGTGTTATTTGTTTAAGCGATGGCGCAAGTGCCAATAGCAACGCTTAAGACCAGGTACGTGTATATCCCTGTCTATACACGCTATGCCAGTGTGTATATAGACCATCTGCCATTTAGTGGGGATTTGAATCTTTAGCGAAGAAGAAGGTTGCACTCTCGGAGTGCCTTCTAGGGTAATAATGCTTCAAGTTGCAACTGTTACTCCATACATATATGTAAGGAAGATTAAATATACATATACACGTGACTCACATTCTATGAAAGTTTATTATTTTGTAGTTTTGAAATTTAACAATTGCACAAACGTGACATTAAAAATAAACATTTATATAGTATGACGCGTAAAAAAAAAATGTTTTCAGAAGTGATCCACATTTCACACGAATATATGTCCCGTAAATAGACGAGGATAAACACAGTGTACATGAAATTATGTCAATTCATCACGATGAAAAGGATATTTTTTGATGTTTTGATGAGGAGTTCAAGAATCACACTTTTTTTATATTGGTAAGCCGTGAAGAAAGGAAACAAACTACAACCATACACAGTTTGTTGGCAGACCCTCCCACGCATACGATCGGAGAGGAAGCCAGCTTGTGCTGGATTTGAATTCATGGCGATCACATTGATGAGAGGCTCCTGGGTCACCTAATCACCAGGCCAGTTCTAATGGCGAGAGGTTCCTGACTCAATGTGCTGCGCAAGCACGCTAACCACCAAGCCAGTACCAATGGCGAGAGGCTTGTCGGTCATTGTGCTGCGCTAGCACGCTAATCACCAGGCCATTACCAATGGTAAAAGGCTTCTGGGTCATTGTGCTGTGCTAGCACGCTAATCACCAAGCCAGTGCCAATGGTGAGAGGCTTCTGAGATGTCCTGTCCTAGCACACTAACCACCAGGCCAGTACCAATGGTGAGAGGCTTCTGGTGTTGTGCTGCGCTACCACGCTGATCACCAAGCCAGTATCAATGGTGAGAGCATCCTGGATCATTGTGCTGCGCTGACACGCTAACCACCAGGCCAGTGCCAATGGTGAGAGGCTTCTGAGTTGTTGTGCTGTGCTAGCACACTAACCACCCAGCCAGTACCAATGGTGAGAGCATCCTGGATCATTGTGCTGCGCTGACACGCTAACCACCAGGCCAGTACCAATAGTACTTGTTTTGTTTGTTGTTGTTTTTTTTTCCTTTTCATTTCAACCGATTTGCTTTCACAATAATTTCGGCGGGGGAGCGCGGGGTGGGGGGGATGTCAATGCCGGCTTTGTACAGGGAAATCATACCTCTCATCGCTCCCATTGAGCGTGGGGACATGATGGCAATAAGCATTTGACGGCGCTCGTACGCATCCTCACATTCATCGAAGAGCACTTGTCCTCCACAATGTATTGAGCATGTTTGTACGTCACATGTAGGAAAGGTCATTAGGAACTAGTGAACGACCAGCTGGTTTACCTGGCACTCCAGTTTCCTGCCCGCAGAAAAGTGAAAATTTCTTGACTATTGGGTTAAACAACAAGAGAACAAATATAGAAAGAATTCAGAGTGCAACCAGAGTTTTCTCCGTTCCACTGCACATTTAGTTACTCTACACCATTTAATCCGATAATACTATACAACGCAGTAAACATTCGCCTTGTTTTGTGTTATTACACGTCAAAGCTTACACAACACTTTTTTCAACAGCATGTCAACAATTCTGCAATGACAGCTGGTGAGAAACTGCTCATCTTGTTAAGCCCATGATAACCCTCTGTCTATGGAAATGTGCCTCTTCCTTTTCAGGCTAAATTCAGAGGTAATGTTTGTAGACATTTTATGGAGCCGAAAACGTTTGCTGATGATACGTGTAAGATATAAAACACGTAAATACGACGGCTTGGAATACGATCAAGTCTACTTCGAACACGACCAAGTCTACTTCGAACACGACACCACGTGAAGACATACCCACGTTTAACGTGAGAAAACTTCAGAAAAAAGAGCACGATGCAGAATGTGACTTATTGAATAATGCTTCGTTAATTCACTTGTGAATCAAACGCGTTCCCCCAGAGAGCAGTGTAGGCGTAATGACTGAAACATCACGGTAAATATGCCAGGTGCAACATTCCAGTCAGCATTATCACTATGCCGCCTTACCAAAACGTCATACTGAACACAGCGGTCATGACATCAAAGCTGTACGGAAAATATCATTGACAATCTTCATCATTCCGACACAGTACATACTTGGACTCTCAAATGAACAATCTTGTACCTCACTGGCACTATACTTCACACACAGCACAAATAAAACGCAAGAGACAACTGCTTAAACTCTCACGACTGCTCTCTGCTATTTTATATCTGAAAGTTTCACATGATTTTATAAAAGAGACACGCCTAAATAACAAAAATAAACATACATGAAACAATGCATATGGTTTAAACATCGGTACAGCTCACAGTCCGAATGTCCAACAGAAGAATGAAGAATTGTTTTCATTGTTTGGCAATGATCTGTTACGTTTTAATACACGCTTTTTTCACTTGGGCGCAAGAGTGGCTTCTCTCTGCTTAGCCAAGTCTTCTGTTAATTTCATCCAATACTGATTACTTGCCCTGGAAAAACAAGAGTCACTGGATGAAAATCTTATAATGATACATGTACTATTACAGTAACATACATTGAGACAAACATTCACCACGGGTTGATTGATTTAGTCCACAGTCGTGACCTCGGGCGTTTCAAAGGATACATGAAAAGGCAGTACAAAACAAAGAGTATGTATGTAAGGAAAATGAACAAGGATATAACAATGAGATACAAATTGTCGTGAATGCTCGTGAATATTTGGAAATGACGTAATCGATGACCATATGTGAAAACTGGGACCAGCTTAGCGCCCCATATTCAGGCTCCCCTCAATTTTATTTTACGCCTATCACCGTTGGCGTAGCAGGTTATGAGCCGTTTCAGGACTGACCGGTGCAGGGTTAAGAAGACTGTAATTAAAAGCCATTTTTACGCCTCAAGAAGAGGGCTGAGCGAGCAGCCTTTTTTTTTTGGTACTTCTATATGTTGGGCCACATCCTAAACTGTTCACCAAGCGTTTCATGTATCCTTTATCAACAGATTGCGCACCTCTGGCCGGCATAGAGAACTCTTTTTTTTCCTTTTATTCAGGGTGACCTGTAATTTTGTATCGTTTTAAGAAACAACGTTTAGATTATTATTAATGATGTACATATCTGTCAACAGACATACAAATGCGTCTTGTGCATGGCGATAGAATTCAACAATAGACATGTGCGTTACTCAATTCTGTAATGCTGCTAGACATGCGCGTTATTCACTTCTGTAATGCTGATAGACAGGGGCATCATTTAGTTATGTAATGTTGATATATTCAAGGATGTAATAATCTATACTTGTAAAACGGACACCACAAACCTATATTCAGAGAAGAAAACAATAACGAAAAATAACTATAAATGAAAGTCCAACAAGTTTTGTGAAATATTTAGACCCGTGTGTAACAAGTTCTGACAATGTCCAACAACTGAAGACGGTTTTACATGAGGTCTCGGAAGGAAGTGTCGGGAAAATACGGTAATATGAAGAATGGATGGTAGATGCACTCACCTGCTGACATTACTGTCGAACTGACTGAACTTGAGGCCTTCACAGTTTGGGGGGCAACATTCAACGCCTGGGGCTAAGAACCCTCGCTCCGCGGCCAACTGCAAGGTAAAAAAAAAAACATGGAGTTAATACGGTTGTTTAGAAAAAAATATGCACGCTGCTTTGTGAGATGTTGATACCATACAGTTTTGCCTGCCCTTTACTAGAAATATGCATGTATTTCCGGTATGATATGACTTCAGAGTAGAAAAGTATATAAGGCCTTGAACAGTTCCAAAGAAAGAAAGCATTCACTTACTAATTGTTGAAGAGTATAATTTATTTATTTACTTATCTATTTAATTATTTAATTGGTGTTTCACGCCATACTCAAGAGTATTTCACTTAAACGACAGCGGCCAGCATTATGGTGGGATGAAACCGGGCAGAGCCGGGCAAACCCTCGACCATCTGCAGGTTTTTAAGAGTATAGTTCTTTTCTCATGACTTACATGTGCAGGGTCAGGCTGAACTGTTCTAGAAACAGACGGAATAGTACAACGTGCTCGGGTCAGGTCATTAACCGCGCATGTACACTGCTAAGAAATTTACTACATATATTTATATATGTATTGCTCTGTCTTTACATGTCTGTATATTTCTGCAATAATCGCATTTATGCACATGAACCTGTTCCTCTGGATTGATACATGGAATTAGAACTTGCATGCATCATGCCCACATACTTAAAGGATACATGAAACGCTTTGGTTTTATTTTTTGATATTCAGATTATCATGTGTAATAATATATAAGAGTACCAACAAATTTTTCCAGTTTCACTTTGAGGGTTAAAAAATGGCTTCATAGTACAGTTTTCTTAATTAAGTCTCCAGTGGTCAGCCCGGAACTTAATTAACTTGTCAGCGATGACACCTGTTTAAAAACAACTCTGTGGGGAACAGATCGAACGGGTCTTGCCGAGTGGGGTCGGAAGTGTGGGATCAGGCTGAATGAGGGCGGGCGCGGAGGGGGCGCTATGCTGAAACCATGCAGCATCTGTGTACGTGTCACACTACAGCGACACGGTTATCCGGGCTTGGGGCACTTCGGAGGTGATCACCCACTTCCGAATAAGATCAACGATGACGGGGCATAATTTTCTTCATTTGGCATAGAAACATAACCTTTGTTTTATAGTCCCTTTTCATGTATCCTTTAAGAACCCTATAATGAAGCAAAGCTTCAGCTATAACAATCAATAATTTTAACATCTTTCCAACATGACAACAAGCTATTTTTCAGCTAGTTAAAGAATATGTTACAGGCAGAGAATGTTAGTGGAAGTATTCCCTCGCAGAACTTGTGAGTTAAGACTGCTTTTTGACTCTGCTCTGGAATCACATTAATAAACAGAACTGCAGCTAAGACCAGTTACTGACTTACAAACACAGTGACGAAACCAGCGTTTAACACTAAACAGTGACAAGAGCAATTCATAAACAACTGAGCAGTAAAACAAATAATTTCCTTCTTTTAGTAACACGCCCGTTTTCTAGTCACACATAGAGGAATATCAACTTCCTGGGCTCATTTTACAAACACAAATACAAACTGCCATTTGTCACAATAAGCAAGTATGCATAAGCCCGTGCAAATGGCTTCTGAAATGGTCTATGGATTGTCTGTAGTGTTTAGCTGAAACTGGCTTTGCATCGAAGATTACAAGAAAACACAACAAAACAATGCTATAGAATCTAAATACTGGTCACCTCCTCAGCGATTTGTCGTATATGGTATGGTTCAAACCCACAGCATCCCCCGATATAGCGAACACCAAGCTCAAAAGCTTCCCTGGCGAACTTTGCGGCGTCCCAGCGGCTGATGAGGCGGTGCTCAAGGGCTAAAATGAGAAAGAAAATAGGTTTGACATGCAATACGCTGCGCCAATATTGTACAATGTCTTACCACGATTATAACGATGCACGAACGAATAATCTGTTGCATGGCATCACGAGGACATTTGGTCAGTTTGAAAGAGAATATGTATATTTTCTGTCACATTTATTCAAATCTGTTAAATAACTGATCTACTCCTACCACGTGTATCAAACAAAACAAAGGTTCAAATTTTCTACCCTCGGTATTTTCAGGGTGGGTGGACCGTATGCATTGTAGAATTCACATTATGTGTTAAAACACTTTGCCATTTCTTCCGCCCGTCACTTCAATCACACAGAAATCTCATGGCACCTGCACACACAGCAGTTAGCTGATATATTACACGCTGATACCTCATATGATTCGGTACCCTTAATGACAAGGACGCAACTGCCTTACAATTCGCACTGTATTATGAGCTTAAATTAAGGTTCCGTTATGTATTATTTATTTATTTATTATTTTCATTTATACGACGTTGGCCAGCATTATGGTGAGACGAAACCGGGGAAACGCACGACCATCCGCAGGTTACGACCCGAGAGGAAACCAGCTTGAGATGGATTTGAGCTCACAGCGACAGCACTGGCGAGAGGTTTCTGGGTAAATGTGTCACGCTAGCACGCTAACCACCTGGGTCACGGAGACCCTGGCGCCGTTATGTAAACAGCCTGGCTATATACAGGCAGTAAAATTGGTAACAGGTCAAAAGCAACGCCAGGAAAGAATTTAAACAGAAAGGCATTAGAAATATACCGTTATGAACCGAAATCGTTGACCGATCCACGAGGTTCAGAAAGAAATGAAGAGAACAACATAAATAACAGAAAGAAAATAAGATGGATATAACAACATCATGACCGCTCTCTGTACTATCTTCTACGCAAAGCTTGCCCCATTTCAAGCAATAGATCTACTGACTTACAAAATGGACACGACCGGTGATTTATATAGCCATCCTTGTCGTTCTCCATCTCCGGGAAATGGAATCCCAGAGGTTGAGCCATCAGAAACACGTCCATCCCCTCCTCATCTAACCTCTGCTTCATTAGCTTCAGGGTCTTGATACTCGTGTTAGGGTCGAAGTTACAGTTCACACCAACAATGTCTGCACCTATACACGAAAAGCGTTCGTCATTAGCTTTGTCCGTCGAACAATGTAAGTACAAGCAAGAATACTTCAAGAAAATCAACGATATCAGCATCTAAAAGAGACAGCCTTACTACATGTAATTATCAAACTCCAAACATATTAAAAAGGAGACGAATAAAGTTTGAAACTGTCAAGGCACCATGACACGATTGGACACAATAAAACATATATTGGACTGCGGTTTGCTAGGTATTTTCCTTATTTCAAAACCAGGCATTAAGGGTGTGTCCAAAGCTACGGCCAACACTTTGTCATGAAAAAATTCATGGAGTAAGAATGTCACGGTGGCCCTACTTCAGCGGTGATGTATTGCAGATACAACCCGAGGGTCTCAAAGGGGTTAAATCTACTTGATTGTTCATTCTGCATTCATGGTCATTACATCACTACTCAATACAGCTTCCGTAAAGAATAACTTTTCCAGACCAAAACATAATCCCAAGGTCCCATTGCCTTTGAAATGACGTTATCAGGCAAACTAGTAGCATTCTAGACGTGTGTTACAAAATGATTCCATGTACTTGGTAGTATAAACGTGTTGCCAATGTGCAGGAATACTACGAAACCCGAATGCGGCCACTCGCGTTTTCTTACTTTTCACGTTATAAATATATTGTTGAAAGCGCGGAAACACGAAAGGGCTAAGTGTAAAAACGCGAAACTCCGAAGGTCGAAAACACGAAAGTGCGAGGCGAAAGAAAGAAAATGCCCGGAGGCAATCATTTGATTCAACATGGCACTTTCGAGTTTTTGCTTCGTACTAAGTGAAATTAACTTCGCTCTTTCGCCGCTTTGAAATGGTCGAAAACGCGAAAGAGCCCAGTCCCACCTTCCGGTTTCTGCTGTTAAGACTTCCGGTCTGAGTGTGTTGTCAACGTGCTGGATGAAGCAAAAATCGATAGTTTTGAACTAATCATAAAAAGAACGAGGACCAACTCCTGATAAACTATACATATACTTAGATGGCTTTGCCAAACACAAATGTGTATGTCACTGTTCTCTATTTAGACAATAATTCGCTGCTTGAGAAACAAAAAAGGCCATCTGCTCAGGACCTTAAACTATAGACAAAAGGCTGGCATATAACACCGTCATTTTTAGTAAGTATTAGGCTTACCATACACCGAGTACTGCCGGAATACAACAGAAACACGCGCGATGTTTATCAAGGAAGATTACCTATTTCATGTCCGACAATGGCTGTACTACATCAGTATACACAGACAGATTGCAAGAACTGCCTGGACAACAATTCACCCTTGTTTTGCGCTATATTCCAACACTCTGACGAAACACAGACCGACAATGTTCCTCCAGGGGTCTTACTTATATCACATTTAAACATAAATCTGACGTTTTTGCTGATTTATTTAACTTTATCCACATGTTGTGAAGACATTATATTTAACATTGCATCTCTGCCAAACGCTTAATCATTGTTCCTTATGTTCCTTATGGCTATACCAAGTTAAAAAAATACTAACCCTGTATATGTAACTTTAAGCTACGTATGCATGTAATAATTACAAGCACTTTCAGTTGTCTCTTTTATTCACAAGGTCGAAAGTAAGGAAACGCGAGTGGCTGCAAGAGGGCACCCATAGAATAGAAACTAAATTGTCATGGATGCTTTGATTTCTATCAATTTCAAGCCATAGTTACTGACCTGCTCGCGCCATCCTGACCGCACAGTCGCCCACGCTTATGTCATTCCAGTCCCCCGTGGGCCCTATCTTCAGGGTACATGCCACGGGCAAATTGTACGTCTTCATCACCTCTATCGCCAACTCGGCTTCACGTATGTGACCAATGAACTGTCCCAAAGTGAAAAAAATGAAGCTCACACATTTTTTGGACCCGCTCTATTGCATACCCAGAATACCCTACTCTCCGTTTAATGATGTAAGCCGTGTCTTCATCAAGTTACACGTCGTTGAATGCTTTCCATATATATCCGTTATCCAAAATGGAAAAGGAGAATTCTTCAATTCATAATCTATCTGCAATAATTATACTGGCTATAAATTATAATTTTTTCTTAATTATTTTAAGTAGAAAAGCATTCCATTATCTAGAAGTTATTATCGCCCAACTGTTATTCTAACTGTCATTCTAACTGAGCATCGTCACAAGAATAGTACAGTATCTTCTTTCTTTTCCGCCAACTGAGCACTTACTTCTGCCAGTAGGAAATCTGCCTTGTTTTTAACCAGGATGTCACATTGTTTCTTGAACTCTCCTCTAATTACGTCATCAGGCTCACCATTAAGGAAACTGGGAGTGGGAGAAATGGAGCCACAAACTAGGGTACTACCGGGCCCCACCACGTCCCAGACGATGTCACACGCCTTCTGATTCAACGCCTCTGTCTGACAGAAAATACATCAATAATTTAGGAAAATGGAGCTTGATCTTCGATTCATTGATGACTTCTTTTATTATGTATTCCGCTGCAACATAGATTTTAATTCAGTGTTAACCTTGATTAAATTAAAAACATGTAAATCTTATCCGTTAACTTTTTGTGAAGTTGAGCATAAAGGTACAAAGTACAAGCATTGCATTCAAATTATTGAGTGGTCGGTCATTACAGCGAGTATTTGGTTGTCTGTCAATGCATCGAGTATTGGGCTGTCAGTCATTCCGGTGAGCGTTGTCGGTCATTCCAGCGAGTATTATCCCTCATTCAAGCGAGTATTGGGTTTGCCGGTCATTCCATCGGTCATTCTAGCGAGTACTGGGTTGTCGGTCATTCCAGCGAGCATTGGTCCGACAAAGATTTGTAACCTCAATGGCCGCTTTCACCTATTCAAAAAATTCTCACTAATTTCACTAAGCAGTTGTAACTGCCTGCTGTTCACAATTACCAGCCTTTTTCAATCTATCTTTGCCGTCACTATGGCTTCATTATGTTGGGAGGTTTGTCAGGCAGCCCTACGTCAGCTGACTAGCCTCTGACTGCTCTACGTCAGATTATAAGCTAATGCCTCTCCTACGTCAGACTACTGGCTACTGACTGCCCCACGTCAGATGGCTAGCTACTGACAGCTGTACGTCAGCTGACTGCCCTACGTCAGACTACTGGCGACTGACTGCTATGAGGCAGATTACTACATACTGACGGCATTCGAATTATTGAGTTATCGGTCATTCCAGCATACTAAATACTACATGCTGACTGGCATACGTCAGCTGACTAGCTACTGACCGCCCTACATGACATTACTAGATACTGACCTACCTACGTCAGCTGACTAGCTACTAATTGCTGAACGTCTAATTACTAGATACTGGCTGCCCTACGTCTGATTAATAGATACTGACTGTTTTACGTCAGACTACTAGATGCTGACAGCTTTGATTCAGACAACTAGCAACTGAATGGCCTACCTCAGCCTACTAGCCACTGATAGCCTTCACCAGACTTCTAGCTTGCCACGGACTGGCCTACCTCAGCCTACTAGCCACTGATAGCCTTCACCAGACTTCTAGCTTGCCACGGACTGGCCTATGTCAGACTACTAGCCATTTGTGATATCCAACTATAACGGCTTCACTGTTAGTCAGAAAACACTTCAATTTAATGACACTGAGTTCTGTTTACAACATGTGTGCCTACACTCGCTGCCATGCTGCTCGTCAGCCTCTTTTCGGCATACAATGATATACTGGTTGGCAGTCACTCATATGTCGTAATCGACCATAAACACTACACCACTGACAGGCCTACCTCAGACTACTAGCCACAAACTGGCCTATTTCAGACTAAGAACCAAAGCCTACGTTACGCCGGACAGCTAGCTAACAACTGATGGCTTATTTCAGACTACCAGCCACTGACTGGCCTACTTCAGATTATTAACCACTGACAGACTACTACCCACTGACTGGTCTACGTCAGATAGCCCTACACCAGACTACTAACTTGCCACTGACTGGCCTATTTCAGACTACTGGCCACTAGCCAGATTACCAGCTTGGCCATTGGCCATTGACAGCTATGTAATTCGGGTGCGGTCGTGTTACAAGCTCTGTCACATGCGTGGTTCAAATCAATACGTCATCTTTTCAGTTTTTTTCCCACGAAAATTGTATATGAAGTGAAATATCGAAATATACTAGAACAAGGTAAAACACCAATTAAACAGACAAAAAAGTCTATTCACACAAACCAGATTTGCCCTCAGACAGGAAATATTGTCTCAACGTTTAGAATGGTAAGTAAATTAAAAATACCATGACAGAAAGCAGAGGTGACATAACTGTATTTTGAAGAAGAAGTGTGAAAGAGGTAGGCCTATCAATACCGTGACTGTCTTTCCAAGACTACGTAGTTTTCCGTCAGCCGAGTAGAATGTAAACGCCTGCAGGACGTCCGCACCGGCTCGCTGGAACTCTCGATGGAGTTGTGCAACTAATGCAGACAGAAAACAGCATGTGTGACAGTTTCTCCCTAAATATTTAACTGATTTACTATAATGAAGTATAAAAGGAATTTTAACAATTAACCAACACATTGAATTCTCATGCTTTGTTGTTGTTTTTTTTTGTTTTTTTTTATCATTTCTCAGTCAAAATCACATAATTTGTTTACGGTAAAAGGAGAATAAAGCTAATGCTTAGACTTGCAGCGACTTTAAAGCCTAGTTGAACGAATGAAATCAAGACTTGTAAACTCTGTGAACACGTGGTAAAGTTGTGACCACCTGACCTTCTGTGACCTGGCCTTCTTAACTTGTGTCCCCAGGCCTATATATACAGCCTATAATACTAACAAGCACATCGAAGATAAAAGCCGGTAATGGGAAGAGCATCTAATGAATGAATTATGTCTTAATCAATTCAGCTTTAACTCATGGAAAAAAACACTTTCTTTAACTTTCATTTAAAGTATGAACTAGGAGGAAGCTGTGCACATGATGCTATATTAGTCGGTACAGAAGCCCATTGCATTGGTCCGTATGTACTCTTGCAGTTAAATTGGTGAATCTTTCTCCTTTAGAAGACAATGAGACAAAATAAAAAGTTACCTTAAAATGTTTGCGGTTTAACATTGGTGTGTACCTCGACAGCGAGGTGGCTGCAATTGACTTACAAAAAAAATCCTTTTCCGTTAATTAATACACTTGGGTTAACTCACCCGCTTCGGGGTGATCGAGCACAGCTTCCGGTGTCCAATGGCCTGCCGTAACATACCCTCGCCTCTCCAAAGTCACTACATAACTTCCGTCTCCGAGAACTGGGCGCTTCTTCAAAATCTCCAAGATGTTCCGTTCACCCATAGTATCTACAGGTTACCTCGTCACGGCTGATGGTTTGCAGATGCAATCTGGCACGCAAAGCTGCACAGTAAAAGAGAATGAAAGTTGGAGCTTTTAAATATTATTGGTTGCGCTCTGTCAGACAATTAACCATATGTTTATATATAGTTTCGCTTGCAAACGAAATTCTAACAAATGCGGTGACCTACCGGCGGAGTCTTCTTGTGAACTAAAGATGGACTTTGGATTTGTAGATCATGACCACGCGCTTTTGGCTGTGACGTTGACATAGTGCAGATTATGAAGCAAACACCTTGTGCCACAGATACAGGCGTATCAAACTTGGTGACCTATGTGAAAGTTAGAAATCAGAAAAGTTAGGTAGACAGTAGGCGATTCAAAGGGACCAGTCATTACTTTTTCAAACTTTAATATTCAGTTGTCTCTTATCTTTTGAATTATACAACATCCAGTTTAAACAATACACACCTCTTGTGAATCTCTTTCACCTGACACCGAAGTTGACACCATCTGACTCCAGGGGGCGCTACAATCGAGTCGCCATCGAATCGCCTACTGGCTGAGACAGACAATGCCGAAACGACTACAGCAACCAAAGTAACAAAATATGCATTACTTATGATTCTCTTTTACCTGATACCAAAGTTGACGCCAACTGTCTCCGGGGAGGGGGGGGGGGGGGGGTGCCTGCAATAGAATCGCCGTCGAGACGTTTGGTTCTTCTAGACCGTTAACTATTGCCTGTGCGAGCCAGAGAGCGGTTCGACCGTAATTCAATTGTAGCGCCCCTTGGAGTCAGATGGTGTCAGCCTTGGTGGAGAATCATAAGTGGTGTATACTGTGTGAATTTGGTTGCTGTAGAGCATTCAGTATTGTGTGATTGGTGGCCAGTTAGTATATTGTATTTTTATTCTACATTTCAGAGGATAAGAGATATTTGAATGTAAACGTTTGAAAAAGTAATGACTGATCCCTGTGAATCGCCTACCGCCTACCGCGAACCGCCGACTAACTTTTCTGATCTATAGGTTAGATCATGATTCACGAAGACTACACAACATTGTGTCGAGGTGAATCTTCGATACAATGTTGTGTTGTCCGGGTCAGTCATGGGCTAACCTACTTAAGCACATACGTACAATACGTACAGGCTTTTTCCAGCAACAAAGTATCAAACTCACCAAGTTGTAATACAGAAAACAGAACTTTCATAGACCATGGGTACTGTACGGTAATCCTATCGACTGATTGTTGAGCGTGGCGAGAATAAAGATGGCATGTGCTAATCTAAATTCTTATATTAATCGAGTGCAGCACAAACTAGGTCATTCACAAGCTGTACGTGAAGCACTATATAGGTCTAATAAACATGCACAGTAACACCCTCCTTGGCGTTGTCAGGTAAATCCGATAAGCTACTATATGTAGGTATGAAAAGGCTGAACATTGTTTGGGCCGATATAATACATTGAAAGAAAAGACAACCAAAAATATCGACTAATCAAAGTTTTTTCAGAAGAGGGCTCCATACAGATCTAAATGGGCATAGGTATTTTATTATCATAATTTTTATAAATCACCTTTTAATCCGGAATTCTTACGATGCCATGGGAAACGCCATTTAACAGAAACCGTATTAGAGTATTAGAGACGAGATACTCCTTTGTCGTGCGACGTATTTTGTAGAACCGAAGGCCATGCATTGTGGCCTCCTGGATGAGACCATGGGGAATAATGCCAGACTAATTCCACTACCACCTATTGAAAATGGCATCAAGGAGTATGAGAATTGTATCGTTATCACAAAAAAACAGCTGATTTAACACAACTTCTGCCTCGCAAAATGGTGAACTAGGAACGGGTGACACCACAGCGAAACAAATGCCTTCTCGAGTGGTAGAAACATTTCGCCCTTGGTTGGTTAAAACTAAGAGCATGGCGGCCCGTTCGATTTTCCCTACGTGGGCGATTTTGCTTACTTTCAACTGCAATATCTCGGTTATCCTACATAGCAAAAATAAAATTGACGTTTTCTTTTAACTTTAAATGTGACTCTTTATTTAGAAATACATGTATATACATGTGGTCTAGTGTTGTCTTTTCTTTTCAAGTTCATCAAATATGTCAACGGTGATGGACATGTACATGCATACATGTATAGTACACTCGCTATGGATTCTGATTTATGTGATACAGCAGACACAGATTGTTATTGTTACAGGCTTATATGTTTAATAGAACACGCTTGTTACGTTATTCCAGCAGAATAATATTGTTGGTGTAACGGGTGTTGTGTTGTCAATGATATAATATTATGTTGCACAATTAAAATATATCCTAGATTCACTGAGAAAAACATAAAGTCATGTTAAATTTAACAGATCAGATTAAGAGTGCTACACCATATACATGCACATTCATTATTTATGTCCCCCTCTGGGTCACTACGGGCCATCATAGTATCTCACGTTTTAATACAAGATTTGGCTTGGTTCATAAAATTTTAAAAAATTAAATCGAACTATTTTATTTGACAGTCTTTAACGGTCTTGTGTATGGTATATACTTCATTTGAGATTTTTGCCTTTGGCTATTTAAAGGGACAACACTAAAGAAGTCTCTGACCAGCACTTGGAGCATGTTCATGTTTTTCTACCCCGTCACCAACTTGACGGCAGGCAATTTGTTGTTCAAATTCCACATACATCAAAGAACCATTAGTTTGGAACGAGGAGAGCCTAATGCAGTTCCAAGTACAAAGGAAAACTGACCAACCCACACCAATTGGTAACAGCCCGGTTGGTTACCGATTCGCTCTGAGCTTCTGCAAAGAGAACACCTCAGTTTCTCAGGTTGTAACACATTGGTAACTTGAAATGGTAATATTTAGCTTTATACCAACAGTTCAAAACAAAACTGTGACCAAGCTGATAACAAAATCAGTTAGCTGGAACAGGTTGGTATCATCCGGCTTGGAGTTGTTTAGTAACCAGTTCGCACATACACGTAACAGTTTATTCGGGCAAAAAACTAACTGGTTATCAACAAATCTGTTCAAAGCTGTAACAAAGCAATATAAAGCTGAAACCAACTGGTACACTGCAAGAAACCATGCGACTTGAAACTTTGAAAGTTTACCAGTACATGAGACGAACGAGATCTATAGGTTCTTGTAACAGGCGCTGCATAATAAAGTCCGCATTTTCTGGCTAAAACTTGCGGCAGGTACTGCAAAACCGAATAATACCACAGGCATTATTCTTAGTGGTACTTCTGTACACAATCGGTTCTTGCTTTGCACTTTCTGACTTTAGCTGTTCCATAAACTGGTATTGTCCTACCCAACTGTGCACTTGTATACAGCTCCTGTAATTCTGCAACCTTGTTTTTAAGGTGTATATTTGAGCATAATCTAAGGACATTAGTCTGTGTGGACTGATAAAGAAATGGCCCAGCACAACATCCGAAATGGTTCTGCTTACCCCTAGCACGATTTCTAAATTGACTCGCGTGTCTAGCCAGCCAACAACATGGAGCAGGCCTATTTAGATTCGCTATTGTCCAGCTTGTCACAAACTTAATTCACGGGACTATGAAAGTGACGTGCCCAGTTTGCCATTGGCATAAGTTGACCACATTAAACTTTTGTTTTGTCTTTGCATGACATGTTAACTTACCCATTAGTGAATACACAGGCCTCCACAATGAGTTCAAGTGATAACTGATTTAATCGTCAAATACATTTCCGATATTTCCCATAACACATCAACAAAAGAGTTTCAACACATAATCCTGACACTCAAATGGCCCCTATATAATGGACAGTCAGTATAATGAAAACATATACACGAACAAACAAATTTAATAGAACAAACACAAATTGTATATATGCGTAACAGATTAAGGAATGCCTAGCTCATCCGGTTAGATACCCCTGTACCTGGGCAAAATCGCCTACATCTTCCAATCCCTAACGTACCGAGCAGATCACAGACAAAATGTTTTAAAATCAAGCTTGTCTCAGCTTGAAATACGGAGACAAGGAATCGAAATATATGTGCATGCCTAACAAATTCGCAACAGTTGCGCCATCCCGCAAAACGTTGATGACGTCTTCCACTCAGGACCCTCTACGCTAACCAAATTGCCCATATTACAAGGTAGGATGACAAAAATTTAACCAAACGACAGACAAACAGACATGTAGACAGAACAGCTTACGTGTAGCTTCGATCTTCTCTAAGTTCACCATCAGAGTGTCTCTCTGAGCAGTTCACACACACTTGGAACCGACCAATATAGCAAAATAAAATATTTTACAAATATGTGGCGCCCTGGTATGGCATAGTAACCTACACTATCCTGAGCACAATACATTGTGGTGCTTTGTTTTGTCTGTCGGTCGGTTCCAAGTGCCTGTGGAGCAGTCCATCCTCACATGGTACATGCGTGGCCTCCAGTGTTTACAGATCGTGTTGGTTACAGCTGTGTGGTGTGCAGTGCATACGTGCTTACTGTAGTACGCGAATTTGCCGTGACCCACTACGAATAGCAGCTCAGACATATGGCTCGTGGCTAAATAGATCAATGGGCTCTTGTTACCAACGTGTGGGTATCAAATACCCTGACTTCTAGAGAAAACATAACCATTCGGGGAAACTTTCAAACAAAAGAGTCTGAATGTTAGTTGTAAATATGGTCTTTTTTTCAACATTTGAAAATAATTTTTGCATGTTGGGTACTTCTTGGTATATTTTGTCTTTGCATAATAATGATCTAAATAAGGACGTGATGCATGTTTAATAAATATATTTCTGCTAGAATTTGGTTTTCTTAGCTAACAAGTGTGTCAGTCTGATATTTAATCATGTTTTTTTAAATATATATTCATAAATATTACCATAATTGAGATAAAGTCACTTGTTTGGATATAAAGCACACATTAAGATTCCAGTGCATCCTCCAAGAAGTCCTCCCAATATCCACCTTTCAAAAATTATTCTTAAATGTCGTTTTCTCTTTAAAGAAAAATTGAAAAAAAATTGGAGGCCATAGTTTCAAATAAATTTTTAGATTCTTTCTTCTGGACTACTTAATTTGTATGGTTTCTTGAGTTATCACCCAAGCGGTACGGGTGAACTGTTTGTGGACTCTTACATAAAGAAAGACTTCATGTTCTCTGTGTTGGCCACACACTTGCCAAAGTTTTGGGTCACTGCGAGGAGTTTTTCACTGTACACGGACCTCGAAAAGGATATCATTATGCTCACTTACTGTGAGTAAAAAACATTAACTAAAAATTCCGCCGACAAAGTATGGTGTAGAAAGGTGATATTTGTACGTCTAAGCGGGCTTTTTATTCACATCGATATGACTATTGCATCGGACAATATAGTCTGTGTACAAAAATAAGATCGGTTGAATACTTAACTGAATATGGTTGCGGAGTAGTGTAACCCTCATATTGAGGGCATATTGCCTCCATCATGCTGCTCTGTCGAGACCGACCTTGAGGTCATGACCGTTATCAGCCCAAATGCACGCAGATATATAGCCTAGTTCAGGGATTATCAATGCTGAATGACATTTTGAGTGGCCACCTCGATCACGTGATTAAGACAAACAGCTCAAGACGCCCGTCGCTCTCCCCACTGCGGAACTAAAGAAAACATCCCCGTGTGGCAATGATGGATTTCATTGGCGATTTCTTAACAAGTTTGATTTCTGTGAACACTATACATTCCTATATTTTTGCAACAATTCATCCATCTTGTGACATAAACAGAGATGATCAAAGCGATGACTTTACTTGCCATTCATGTAAACATGTCATGACGGGTGGGGCCTTCGTGGCTCAGTCGGTTAACGCGCTAGCACAGCGTAATGACCCAGGAGCCAATCACCAATGCGGTCGCTGTGAGTTCAAGTCCAGCTCATGCTGGCTTCCTCTCCGGCCGTAAGTGGGAAGGTGTGACAGCAACCTGCGGATGGTCGTTTGTTTCCCCCGGGCTCTGCCCGGTTTCCTCCCACCATAATGCTGGCCGCCGTCGTATAAGTGAAATGCTCTTGAGTACGGCGTAAAACACCAATCAAATAAATAAATGTCATGACGGGTAACCTTAATATTATAGATAATGATGATCTACCAAGTCTGCTCGTGAGAGGTCCGAAGTATTGAGAGCCGATAAACATAAAAATGACAGTTAATGCGAAAATTGTCTTTTCGGCGCTTGAATACTTTGAAAAAAAAAATGGTTAAAACAATTTTCATTCTTTGACAATAGGCTTGAGCTAACAACGAAAAGGTTGTGTATGCAATCCACTGTATAAATACTAAAGCTCATGCAGCAAACAAGTCCTGAAGGCACCTACCGTGCAAAGGGTTCTTCATGATGACCTTCAGAGAACATACGTAACTGTTGTTTCTGCGGACAAAGTGTGGTGTTCTGTCTTACGCTCCATGATGTCACACTGATGATGTCAAAGCGATGATGTGACATACATGTATACGTACGTGTATCACAGTATTCGACTATACTGTGAGTGTTGACCAGTTTGATCGCTTCGCGATGGCTTGTGTGCAGATTGATGCACCGTCTCGTTCTTATCTCCTTCTGGCGAACTGACTGTACCCTGGCCGCACTGGAAACTATTTGACAATTACCTGCCATCTGGTGACACAAATTAGGCGTCTACTGATCGAAAAAAGTCTATTCTCTTGCATTTACCCAGAGATGAGGGATAAAGAATTTTCTACACACTGTCCTTACAAGGTGAACACACAGACAGTTCTCACTTGAGAGCAATTGCTATACGCTCCAGGCACATTTCGCACCTACGGTGTGTGCCAGTGCAAAGTCTAATCGTTTTCGTACAAAATGTCAATAATATTCTTGAGTACGGCGTAAAACACCAATCAAAAAAAAAAAAAAAAAAAAAATCAAAATGTCAATACCTAAATAATCGTATTGTTGGCCGCTCTCTGTGAATTAACTTGTTCATGTAACTTTGGTACTTTCTGCGAGCAACTGTAGATCAGCCTGTTGAGAAGACTAACAACAACAGAATCCGTGAACGCTTGTTGCTCGAACTCGATCTCAAACTGGATAAGGCGACTAAAAGGGCTCGTCAGATCGAAACTGTTCTTAAGGAGGCAAAATCTGTCTCTGAAATTCCCGACCCTAGTGAACTTTGTGCAACATTGAGTTACTGGTACGAAACCTAAGGGGAATTTCGGCACAAATCAAACAGACAGTCTGGACGCCAGATGGAAACCCAGCCCAAACAGGACATCAGAAAGTGCTACCACCTGTTAATGCTGATCGTAACACTGACGCTAATCTTAACATTCCTACATCTGTTGACAACCCTATCGCTGCAAAGATTAAACCAGATTTTCCTGACCTGTTCTCTGATACGTTAGAGTGAAAACTCGTTCACATGTAAAACCCATTCAGCAAAAACTCCATCGGTTACCAAACTTCTTGTGCCACGAAGTTTCCACTAAGTAAGTTCTTAGAAAACGTTGGAATAATCTAACGAACCGAGGAAATCAGCTTATCATCAGCTCGAACATCATCCCGACAGCAACCTTACCTTTATTACCCATGACAGTACATTCCCTGTACGATACGCTGATTTCACTTGTAAAGTTTCCCTACTTTTTTTCATAAATCGATGTAAACTATTTTTACATCACATTCCTGTTTCAGCTTGCATTGTTAACAATATCTATGTATTTGGGCAAGTCCCATGACAATAGTCCTCTATACAGTGTTACTTAGGCTTGAGGAGCATGGTATGACACTGAATGACAAATGTATGTTTGATGCGCATGTGCATGACCAGAAGGGTCTCTAAACGACTCCTGATATAGCACCAGGTAACGTTGATGTTCTAGTATCTAAAACCAAGCAACAGCTTAAATATTGTCCAGAATTTTCGGGATTCGATGATAAATTTGTTAGTTTTTCTGACAAAGTGAATGCCTTACGAGAAGTGAACCATTAGCTGAACCGTATTACTGGCCTGACGACGCAAACAAAGCATTTTCTTATATAAAATCTGCTATTGTCAACAGTCCAGGCCTCGCTTTGTCTTAACCAAACCGAGACGATGTTTTTTTGCACTGAAGCCAGTGCGTATGGTCCTGCTGGGGTCTTTTCTCAAATTGCCCCAGATGGATCCGAGGTTATGGTACTTGTGCATCGCCAACATTGACTGCCGCGGAAGCAATAGATTAAAGATTCGCTTAAAAGTTGCTCTATACATGCCAGTTACCTGGTAAATCTACAGTTACAAGAGTTGCTTCTATGCAACCAGTTCCCCTACCTGAGCGTCCGTGGCAAAAGATGGGAATTTTGTTTGTCCAGATTATTTTACATGTATTGCATAAAGGTTTCTTGGTTTCATTTGTCGATTACTGTATAGAAAATGGCCAGAAGTTGCGTTTGGTTACCACTAAAAGTGTTTTTGACTTTTTAACAACCATTTTCAGTCGGGAAGGTTATCCTTACGAGACCGTTTAAGTCCATCGCTAGTATGGCATAAATTTCATTCATTTATTTACTTATTTGATGTTCGTTTTACGCCGTACTCAAGAATAATTCACTTATACAAGAGAAGTCAACAGTATGGTGAAAGGAAACCGGTCAGAGCCGGGGGAAATCCACGACCATCCGCAAGTTGCTGGTGACCTTCCCACGCAGGAGCTGGGCCGCTTTGGTGAGAGGCTCCTGGCTCATTGCGCCGCGCTGTCGTGCTAACCACCTCGGCCACCACATGAACGTAAAGAATTCCTTCGTGCTGGGAATGTGAAGCACAGGTATTGAGTCAGTATGTTCTACTAGGGAAATACCCAGCGTTTTGGGACGGGAACTCTCTTGTATCGTAAGCACTCAACGTCTGATTCATTAACCCTTAATGAACATTCACACTATGCTCAAAATTATACTGCCTTTGGATTAGGTGATTGTGTATGAATGGGAAATCGGTAAACTTCTTTCTAACCTACCTGTTAGAAAGTGGACTTACATCTATGTTCTCGCGATACTCGGGATGGTCTACAAACGAAAGGTGAAAGTTTTAAAAGTTCAACAGCTTGATTATTTACTTGCTTCAATGCCGTTCAACATCATACCATTTTCAAGTCAAGACAAGACAACAAACCCGTAAAACATAGACATTTTCGATATAATGGAGAGGGCGGTACTCTTCGATTGAAAGTTTGGTAGCCGAACTACCGGTCAGTCGGAACAACCGGACACAAGTAGAGCAACGAGAGACATTTTGTCGTGCTAGAGGCAAAGGTTTTCTCTTATGGTCAAGACGATGACGCTCCGCCTCTTGCAGACGGATAAGAATACTGGTATCACCAAAATTTTTTGTCTGCTACACCTTTTGAAGCTATTCACCTGGTCCAACGTACACAACAAGCACTGAAACCATCGTTTGCACAAAACTGAATTTAACGTTGTGGAAATTGGATGACTGACAGGCATTGCAACCCAAGGGCGAACCAAAAAACATACTGAATTTGAATATCTGATAACAGATACTGACCAACTGCAAAGTAGTATATATACATCACTTGGATTTTGCAATCAGACCGCTTTACATTTCAAGCAGAATTAACAGAAGAGCTCTATGCTCCGATTAGTGGCGTCCTTCATTATTCAAGGCAAGCTTTTGCTACGCGATGTGGTATATGAAACGAAATGCTAAGATGAACATCTTCCATCAAGTAGGGACCAGAAATGGAAACAGTGGACAGGCTCCTTGTACAGATTAGAAGATCTAAAAGAATTGAACATACTTATCACTCAGTACCGAAAATGGCCATTGAAGCTGTTGTTACGGCAATGGACATTTTGGACTTGTGCTGGGAAAGGCCACGGGTAGCTCCAGTACATGGGCATACAATACCACGTTTGATTTATTTACTTATATGATTGGAGTTTTTTCCATGTGTAAATTAGGTTTTTTTGATGACAAATGGAAATAGCACACAAGTAATCAAGATTACGAATATGTACGGTAAGAGTTCTTTCAGTTCGAGTTTTGGTTTTCATGTAATTGCCAAAAACGTTTCTGAATAGGTTATAATTGTCGCCTAAAATTACCATGAGAGGAGGGACTATGTGTAAGGCTGCATGAAACTAATCACTGCAGCTGACAGCTAGAACAGGTATGAAACTGATCACTGCAGCTGACAGAGAAAATAGGTATGAAACTGATTAATGCAGCTGACAGCGAGAACAGGTATGAAACTAATCACTACACCTGGCGGCGAGAACAGGTATGAAACTGATCACTGCAGCTGACAACGAGTACAGGAATTCACCTTGCAACAATCAAAGCCACATTATCTAATCCGATCCAGCACCAGGTCCACTGTTATGGATACAGGTTAAATCGTCCATGGGCAAAATCGTCCAAGACAGATCATCCAAGAAAGTTGGCCAAATCGTCCAAGAGACAGTGAAATTAATTTTCGTCCAATTATTTATTTTAGGGCAACATTTATGAAAAAAACTTTGTTGACATACATGGGTCGTCACAGCAAGTTAAATTACATCAAGTGAAATTGCATGAACAAATGTATGTCAGTTACAGACTGAAAGCGTTTCACATTTTTGGTTAAAAGGATTTGTAAAATGACAAATGGTCTTACAAGAATACTGGAAAAAGTTTCTGAGAACGTGGAAACCTGTGTTAAGTCATAGACAGCATTATATAGAATAATGCTTGAATATCATTCAAATCATTTACTTGTGATATATACAGAAGGTAAGGTTTTACATACATGTATTCGCTTAACACACCAAGCTTTACTACTCATCCAAGGCAGACTTCACAAAGCCAAATCCAACTTCAGTAAAAACTTTAAAATCTTGTCACATGGCTTAGTTTTTGGTAATGGAAGGCGAAATTTGAAAAAATTGTCTTAGGATAACATTGATGTGGTGGTAAAAATGTTGATTTGAAATCATTGAAAACATGAGCTTTAAAATCGTATTTCAAATTCTCATTTACGGCAATATTATACTCAGGTTCAAATCCAGGTAATATTTCCTTTCTTTTCCTCAAATGTTTTTCCCTCTTTTCCGTTTTTGTGATTACCATTACCAGTATAACTAGCACAATCGACAGAGTCAATCTCTGGAAATACCATCCCCAACAGCTATAATTCTTGTGAATTTTTTATTCAAAAAAATATGAAACTTATCTAATCTGTAAACACTGTAAGTTTAAGATAGGTGAACGATTATAAATGTGAAGAGAATTCTTTATGAGAGATCATGTATACAATACTCCAAGAACTGGGTCCTCAGTTTGGTAGCTCATAAATAGGCCAGGCACAAAGTCTGGCTTGTTACAATCACTGTATATATCTCTAACCATGTCTGACCAGTTCACGTAACTCCCCTACATATGATCAAATGTCAAAATATCGGTCGATGCCACCATGACCTGGTTTGGCCCAGTTTCTGGTATTTCTCTGTTTATGTACACATTTACTGTGAACAAAAAAGTAGGACATTCCTAATGGTTAGAAAATCTGTGTTAAAATCGGTAGACCTGTAGTTCAATCAAATCCCGATCAAAGTATTATCGGGTCATATGATACGCTTTTAAAATGGTACTTGTTTGCTGCTTCACTTAGCGCTCACCACTGAGGGGTCAAAGCAAGAAAACACAACTGGTTGGCCCCGGTGTCTTTGGTATAACACGACCCAGGTTTGATCCACTCATGTCTCCAAACTTTGAGGCGGATGCTCTAACCATTAGGCCACCATGGCAGGCTGAAAGTATAATGTCATTGGGTGGGTGTCTGGTGTCTTCAGCATGATACTTCTGTGACAGTCTCACATTGGTGGCATGAACTCGACCTGTCACAAAAGGACACAGCATACCACTGAAAAATTGTGAAGTCCAACATAAAACCCCAAGCATACATACATAAATAAAAAAGACAAATTTTCAAATGTTCAACATTTTTATTGACAATAACAAGATTCAATGGCAATGGTATAAACCAGCACTTACTTCACACCCAAGCATTCTAATCATAAAAAGTCTTTGTAAATCCATAATATAACACACATAAAATTGTACAATGTAAAAAAATTCCCATTGTTCTACAATGATGATGAATGTTATCAACCATATACATATATTAATATCTTGATGGCATTCACAATTTACAATTCTTAACTTTAAAGACTGATACAAGAAAATCTTTGGAAAATGCCTTTGAAAAACTAAATTATAATTTGGCTATTCATCAAAGTTGTAGGCATGCCTGTTTCTGAGTACCATGTACATGCATTACAGTCACCGTTTCCATAAACTGTGAGAAATAAGGTGATCTAGAAAACCCTGTGGCCTCCCATGGCTGAGTAGGTAGCGTGCTAGCTCAGCACAATGACCAATGCGATTTGTGTGAGTACAAGTGCAGCTCAAGCTGGCTTCCTAACTGGAGATATGTGAGAAAGTCTGTGAGCATGCTGTGGATGGCCATGGGTTTCTCCCATGCTCTGCCCAGTTTCCTCCCACCATAATGGTGATCGCAGTCAAATAAATGAAATATTCTAGATATTCTTTAAAGCGATGAAAATCCCACTCCTAGTCTAGCTTCTGTAACACATCACATTCCTTGACAAACACAAAGATGAAGGCATACCAATGTCTATACAGCATAGTCCTATATGAATAGGCTATCCTGTGACCTGGAACACACATCTGGTACATTTTTGGCAGAATTTTCTGTATACATTCCACATTCAAATATCAGTCTAAATACTATGTCACATATGTAACAAAATCAGTTCTTCATCTACAAATATTTGCTTCCAAGTTTCCATTTCCACATACAACATGGACATGATGTGTAAACTGATAATCTCACAAATGACTAAAAGCCATAAAATATATTAACAGCCGACAAAAACAAATGCAATATTGATCTGGTTCATGGCAAATGTATGTCAATAGTCACAAAGGGATAAATGTTTAAGAGAAGTTCAAGGCTTAAATTTATCTTAAAATTCTTATAGTTTGAGGTAAAAAAAAAATAAGTAAAGTGATCTTTTTCTGTAACGGCAACGGCAATATACTGAAACAATCCATATGTTAGTAACAAAGATATATGCTCACAACAGTACTGTCAATATCAAAAATGTATTTTGGTGTCTTTTTTTAATAATGCAAAGGTTTGTCCACTCATTTGACTATCACACCACTACTGCCAGGAACATAGAAAGTGCTATGTACATGTATTGCCAAAGAGAAGAAAAACAAAATTTACATACAACTTTGGATTGCTACTATGTGTTATACACGTGTCATGTAGACAGAGTTACACAATACAGTCACTTATTTTAATATAGGTTATGAAATCAGAGCACCAAAGACGTCTGGGAAAATATGGGGTATGTTTCAGTAAAACTGTACAGCTGAAACAGACTGCCAGCAGTCAGAGTTGAACTTTTGCCATCAGAGCAAAGATATGACATCTTAAGTATTGTATTGAGGTTTTCAGTTCTGTCAAACATCGCTTTGTGGAACCGGCCCTTGGACTGAAACTTAGTTTACAGTAATATGACAGGATAAGACTGGTATTTTATGGGCTATTTCTATTTAGTATTAATAATACACTTTCAGGCTCCTCATTGGTAAATAATGTCAGTGAGATTGAGAAAGTTAAACCATTAAATTTCAAGGTTTATTCATTTTATTTAACAAACGTTAATTTTTGTTCCCTTGACTTTAAAAGAGGTGGAACACTACACTTGTTAACATAAAATGAGCCAAAAAAAAAAAAAAAATACACCCACATTAAATTATTAAAATGTCTAGTCCTCACATTTCAGCAATTCCAGCCCATGTATCTATCTAAATTTCATGTGGATTCATAGAATTTAATATTTTAAGAAAACAACATATATTTACATATATATCCAATGATCATGAAAACAATATGTTACCAAAGATTTCTTTGAAAAATTCTAGACAAGAATCTGGCCAATTGAGCAAATTTGATGTTTATGTTTAGTTATTACATGTAGATGAGGTGAATGTTTCACTGGTTATGGACTGTATTTGTGAGACTTGTTTCTGATGACAAGGTGATGAGGCTAACAACCATAAATGTAAACTGATACATGCTCATCCCTCTTCGTATATGTGATGCATTTAACAAAAATCTTAATAGATCATTCAATTAACAATTAACAACAACATTAAATGGACTTACTGCACTTCACGCTTGGTATGTAAAAATGCACTTTCAGAAGGGGGTCCTCTGTGGCTCAGTTGGTTAGCCCACTAGTGCAGCGTAATGATCCAGGAGCCTCTCACCAATGCGGTCGCTGTGAGTTCAAGTCCAGCTCATGCTGGCTTCCTCTCCAGCCGTACGTGGGAAGGTCTGCTAGTAACCTGTGGATGGTTGTGGGTTTCCCCTGGGCTCTGCCCGGTTTCCACCCACCATAATGTTGGCCGCCGTTGTATAAGTGAAATATTCTTGAGTACGGCATAAAACACCAATCAAATAAATAAATAAATAACTTTCAGAAGGTCATAAAAAAAATTCTTCACAACAAAAAAAAAAATAATAGGCCCTATAAGGTGGATGAATCAATCAGAATCAAGCAAAATGTGTCATTTGCTAAACTTTAGGTGAAATACAGTATATGCTTCAGTGCAAATTTCAGCCCACCCTTTCCACATCCATGTATCATTCTGTACATTCAGCATAAGTTAAAAGCTACTCACATGTGATATACAGCTTTATTAAGCCCATCAGAGTATTTGCTTTGTGTACCACAAATGTGAGCTTTGGCAGATCCTAGCTTACCAATGTGGCTTTGTCCAAATCCCAGGGTATGCTGTAGCTACACAAAACTGAACATAAGGGCAATGTAAGCACAATAACACTTAACATCATGGCGCGTGCTACAATAGATCCAGTACTTAACACAGTGTGCTACAGTCAATTCAAAGGCATGACATCACAGAGTGTGCTACAGTCATTTCAGGGGCATCACATCAGGGCTACAATAGATCCAGTACCTAACACAGTGTGCTACAGTCAATTCAAAGGCATGACATCACAGAGTGTGCTACAGTCATTTCAGGGGCGTCACATCAGGGCTACAATAGATCCAGTACTTAACACAGTGGGCTACAGGCAATTCAGGGGCATTACATCACAGAGTGCTGTAATAATTCACACACAGCACAGTGTGCTGTAATAATCCACACACATAACAGTCTGCTGTAATAATTCACACACATCATAGTGTGCTGTAATAATTCACACACATCACAGTGTGCTGTAATAATTTCCACACATTATAGTGTGCTGTAATAATTCATTCACATCATAGTGTGCTGTAATAATTTAAGTCACATAACAGTGTACTGTAATAATTCACACACATCATAGTGTGCTGTAATAATTCTCACACATCATAGTGTGCTGTAATAATTCATTCACATTATAGTGTTCTGTAATAATTCAGACACATAAGTGTACTGTAATAATTCACACACATCAGTGTGCTGTAATAATTCTCACACATCAGTGTGCTGTAATAATTCATTCACATCATAGTGTGCTGTAATAATTCACACACATCATAGTGTGCTGTAATAATTCATTCACATCATAGTGTGCTGTAATAATTCACACACATCAAAGTGTGCTGTAATAATTCACACACATCAAAGTGTGCTGTAATAATTCACACACATCAAAGTGTGCTGTGATAATTCACACACATCATAGTGTGTTGTAATAATTCACTCACATCACAAGGTGTGCTTCAGTCAACTCAGGTACATCACATTTTGTGCTGTAATAATCCACACACACCACAATGTTTGCCATAATAATTCGCGTACATCACAGGATGTGCTACAGTCAGTTCAGGCATATCACAGGGTGTATTACAGATATAGCCATATGTTCCTCTGGACACCCAACTTAAGCCACATGCCCTTTAGCACCACACGAGAATTGATCTGACAAACCCCTTGGATGTCCCACCATGTTCTATGAGAGGCGTGGGCACGTCCACATGTGCAGAGCACAGATCCTGTCTGGGATCTTGCTGTCCACACCACTACAGTGACACCTGTACTGTTGACCGTTAGGTACACTGTCCTCAGACCTTGATTCTAGACTGGCCACTTGACCACCTATCACAGAACAGCCAGCAGACATCACCACAAAGTCCTGCAACACATCAACACATGGAGACCATTATTGTTATTTTTTTATTTCTATGACTGACGACAATAAAAAGGTGAGGATGTCCTGGAAATGTTGTCATCACCTTAAGAGATATGGTGCTTCAGCCACCTTTACCTCCTCTTTTTTGTAAATAGAAACTATTTTTCATGTTCCATTTTTAATTGGCAGGCACCTAGATACTAGCTAATGTTCATATTAGCCCACCCTATTTAGGTCTGAGGTTCATGGAGATACCCATATAAAAATCTGTATGCATGTTATTCAAACAATAAAAAATGGGGACTGCTCATCAAATATTTGGAAAAACAAATGAGGACAGATTACTACAGTCTGAATTATCTTACCCTTAATATGGCTGGGGAAGGGTTCCAGCTGGTCTTTGTTGCATCAGGTATAGCATTTCTCAGTGTCTCTTGGTGGGTGGTGTGAAAACAAGCAGACAGATTCCCCACACCCTGTGGGCCCTGAAGCAAAACAGAACAGATTCACAGCTGATGACAACAACAGACACCAGAGTTGACAAGGGATTCAGGTACATGTATACTACCTGCCACAAATACACATTTAATAATGTCACTGATGGAAGATGATAGTGTCCGAATTCTTGAAGAATCAAGGTATGTAGATTTTAAAGCATCGTAGGTCAACCATATATTTCCCATGTAGGGTTATCTCCCCTTATTCATCTTAACACAGTTAAAGGATCTACATGAATGTAATGTAATTGTACAAAAAGGATTGTTGAGAGATCAGCATGTAAACTAATACTAGACATTAACAAAAATATTAAACACAGTAATACTTCAGTCTTGGGCTATCTTTGCACTTTTTCATGCCGCTTTATTCACATATTCAGTCAGTTTTGGGTAAATTCCAAAAATAAAGTCAGTTGTGGATTGTATGAATGCACATGGAGCACAGGCTTAGTCTTGTTTTTCTCCTTAGTCTTACTTTGACTTTTAATAACCTACATGGAATAGGTCAATACCTCTGAGGATGACTTCTAAGAGCTTATTTTACACTGTAAAAAGACAAATGAGAAACTACAGTGTACACAAATTCTTCAATTTTAACCACCTCTGCAAGTAATATTTTGAAACATTCTGGGATAAATAATTAGCACAATGTCATGAAGCTTGCATCTTTAGTGCAAAAGAAATCATTTTTATAACCATTTTCCTCATAAATGTATTCAAAAAGTCCAAGAAAACAAGTAGTTTAGTGGTGCACAAGGTGAGGATTTACAGTAATAAAGTGATTATATGTTAACCCATATTACTAATAAAGGTTACAAGGAACATTAGTTTTTCATAAATCCTTAAAGTCGCTGACAAGACAGTATGTAATATTTGTACCCTAAAGTGTTTTCTTTTTTGTGGTGTGAACTATTTAAGTTGATGGGCCTAACACAAGCCCAAGTCAGTATTGCATTTGTGATGGAACAGATTATTAACCTGGAACAGGTTATTAAATAGGAACTGAGGATGTTGATGACAAAACTTGAAGTATTAAAGTTTGGAACCAATCATTGACATTTGCACTGAGATCAAAACTTTTTCATCATCACCATTGGAAGAGAGAACCCATTATTTTGACACTAACACTGCCATTATCTGTCATTTTAAGACAGTATTTTTTTTTTCACATGTAAATAGAACTGGCACACTACCTTGTGTTTTCCATACCAATACAAATGTTTTGTTTCATTGGAGTTTTAACACTGTACTGAAGAATGTTTTACTTGTTCCAGACCACGCATATCCAGCCACTTCATGAACAGGTGGCAGATGAAGAGATGAAAGATATGTGCGAAGGTACATGTATAGGGAAATGAACAAATGAACATGAAAGTGACTGTCACAAAAAACGCCATGTCTGTGTGAGGAAAGCGTGCTAATGAGAGTGAAACGGCAAATGTCCATGGTCATACAGTCAACAAACATTCAGTCATGTTGTAAATCCAGGGTGAGCTAGAATCGAGTTTGTGACCTCATTTATTAGCGCCCTCGGCCATCCACAGACCCGACAAATATGTGTGAAACCCACTAACGACAAGGTTATCTCCCTTTACTCCCCTCAAATCCACCACTTACTAGATGGTACATTTATGGCTGACTAGAGATATCCTTGTCAGCAACTTATTGCTTTTCACAGAAATCCACCTTCGAGAAAAAAACAAAAATTAATTAATGTAGCTTTAAACTACATGTACCATTGCTTTGAACATGGAGTCTCCTTAGTGTTTTTCCTGTGACATACCAACTTTGCACATCCAAGACTTTGAAGTTTTGACACGTGAAGAATTACAAGATTACTGGGCAGGTAATTGGTAGACTCATAAATAACCTACCTGTGGTCCCTCCATTTTGCTGACATTCATCACATGTTCCCGTAGTATGTCTATCTCATTTGTCAATGAGTTGACGTCAGTGGAGAGGGTTTGAATTGAGTCAGAATTCCTGGATATACTGCCACTGTGTTCAACCAGCCTCTTCTCTTGGTCATCAATCACCATCACCTGAGCAAGGCACAGATATACAAATACATGTACGCCAACAAATAACCAAAATTCAACAAATTACTGAAAATCTTCTGGCAATCTACAATGAAAATCTACATCTTTAAGGTGGAAATATTGTTGGTAAAAACGGTTCTAAAAGTTATAAGCTGCCCGTAAAAGTTCCATCAAATGCCTGTATCCGGACCTGCATCAAAATCTTATCGCCTTGAGTTTGTCACCCATTATTCCTTACCTCGAAAATAAATAAACAAGTGAAGATACAACTCACCTGAGTTTTAAGACTGTCCACAGCCCTTTGCTGTACTGTTACATTGTCAGTGATTTTCTGAATGCTCATCTTATTCCTAGCCACTTTGGTGGCCAGAGATACATCTGAACTGTTGCCCTCGGCTGGGTCATAGCTCAGCATGCTTGCCAGCTCAGAGTACTGAAGTGATAAACAAGAGCTGGCAGTGAGGTATTGAGAAAACTTTCAGCCTCCATACAGGTGGCTACAGAGGAGTTGGTCAAGTGGTTAAGGTGTTTGCCTTTTAATCACTATGACACACCATCAGGTGTAGGTTCAAACCTGGCTTTTGACAGGAAATTTGTAGGTTCCTCAACTCTCAAAGTTGACAAGGCCTTTGTAACAACAAACGATACATGTATGGCCATTTGCTCAGTATAAAGATTCACATTAAAAATGCATGATACTTACAAAGAAACCTTCTACTGTCTTATAGAAAAAAAAGAGAAGGCTACTGACAACAACTTGGGCAAAACTTGCTGTTCACTTTAATGGGGTTGGGCCAAAGAAATTAAACCATGAACACCAACCACCACCCACAACAATTCTTGATGGAATTATGAGGTCTCTTAGGGGTTTGACATCGAGTGTAATCAGTTTCAACTGTCAATCTTCATTACACCAGGTAATATATTACAGGTTCCATCAAAAATCTAACAATTATTATGAATATTGCATTACACCAATACTCACTTTTTCGGACAGATCTTCGTATTCAGACTTCAACTGAGAGTATCTTGCTAAATGAGCTTCCTTTTCCTCAGCGTATCTGTCTGGAAAACAAAAGTTTTCTTAGTACACAAATACACAGACATGCAGAAAGATACTAGCAGTATTGAGAACTTTAAACTTTCAAGATATCATTGAAATCTAAAGTTTAACCCAATCAAAGAATTTGTTAGAGGTATTAATACACAATCTAATGTAACTTTGGCAAGTTGGCATACCTATATTTAATTAACAGTCCACCAAACTAAAAAAACTCAACAACTGGGTATGTCAAGAGTTTTTAAACCCTGACCAGGACTTTCCATTGGCACTAACCTGGTGGTAATGTGACGAGCATGTAGATGGCTAAACACAGGGAGATGACAGCGATGATGAGGGCGATGACAGCAAAGACACAGATGAACATGACCTTCTGCTGAGACAGCTTGTGGACAGACTCGCTCTCAGGAGCAGGGGCTGGAGGGTTAGGGTACTTCGTCTGTATTGCATCATATAAGGGGTTGTGCCGCTTTCTTCACAATACAAACATAAATTCATGTGAATGACAAAATATGTGCGAATGTAACACATTTAATGATATCTGTGACATGTCAGATTAAACAATCTGCCTGAGCCTCATGTAGGCTGACCATACACTATATTTCTACTTGTGTAATACATACTGTTACTTAATCCACTTTCTAAAATGACATCTATACCTGTCTGATATATTCACCTAAGGGAGTGGTGTCATTTGTGATCATCAGAGGAACAATGCATGTTCGCTGTAAAGTCGTCCGATCAACTACTTTCTGTTTTTGTGGAAGGCCTGTTGGTTGAGTGGTCTAGACGGTTGACATGTATTATTGGCGATTTGGTGCCTGACTGTAAGGTCGCTGGTTTGAAACCCGTAGTCTCAGCAAATTTCAGCACTAGAATCTGTGCTATATTCAGAAACTGTTATCCCTATTAACAATAATACTGTTAGGAATGAAGTTTATCAATTTATCTACTGGATTTTAGACTAATTCTGTGTTACAATACCTTTTGCAATTATCCTTGTGAGTACACATTTAATCATTGGTTTACTTACTGATAATTAATGTTTTGTCCCGAAACATAAAATTTGGTGCTTTACATTTCAAAAGATAACTGTTATTAATTCTTAATGTAAATACACATTTAACCTTGGTTTCCTTTCTGGCAACTAATGTTTTATTATGGACAATACAATTTTGAGTTTGTTTCAAAACAAAATTAAAAGTATTTACCGAGTACCTTAGCTGCAATAGTTCTGCCATAAAAGACATAATTCAACTTCAAAACCAGATTAACCTGGCTCAATCACTGATCTCAAATAGCTAACATCTAATGATTTTTACATCCATCATTGCCAATAACTTCAAGCCCAATGGAGGTTTATAACAACTGTTTTGTATCATGTAAGTGAATGCCTGGTGAGTATTGCTGGTGTTTTGGTGCCAGAGGTTACTAGTTCAAAACCAAATGCTATCTCCCACAATTTTCAAAACGAAAAAGTTGGGAAAATGCAATAAGAATTCAAGATATAAATAAACTGTTATGTATGTGCGCTACTGACCCACATGTATAATGAATGACGGAGAAAGCAAACAAAATGTCAATCAGACTGCATATCTGACGTGAGCTTTAAACATAAACACAGTTATCTGTTTTCATGCCCACATTCATCGTATAAAATAAAATTAGTTGTGAAAAGCATGTTAGTGTTTACTAATTTGTGTCCTTCAGGAAGTATTACGTGCACATATCATGTTTTCCCTTCTATATCCTATACTAGTGAGCCTTACCTGGCCTCTGTGTTGTTGTTGACAATGTTAGCCTGGCTGTTAGCAGTACTGACAGTACTGGGCCAGGAGGATTGCTGGTGAGCCTCAGGGGGAGACTTCTCCCTGGTTAATGACTCTTCTGATGCAGGGCTGAGAAAATAAACACCACCATAATATAAATACAAAACCATTATATGTGTATTTATCTATTTCACTTCATCAGAGTTTTACACCATACTTAAGAATACCTCCTTCAAACAACGGTGGCCAGTATAATAGTGGGAGGAAACTTGAAAGAGCCAGGTAAGATCTACAACCATCTGTAGGTAACTGACGGACCTTTTCACATACTGTATATATGTACTGCATGTATCTATAATTAGCTGATAAATATGACTTCAGTACATAACCAGAACACCATGTATTAATGTAATTAATTACTGTCAGTTCAAAGAACTTTAATGGTATAACTTAATATATAGATAACAAACAACGATTGAATAAGATCACATGCTTCAAATAGTTTTTAAGTTTGCTGTTACATTTAAAAGGAGAAAAAACATAGCAAAACATAGTAATATTCAACTCACGCATATTTGATTGGGAGATCTTCATACAAGTGGCTGCCCCTAGCAGCGTAGTCATACTCGGACACCCGTCCGTAGGGTACTCTCTGGGCTGCCATGGGGCGCAATGAGATTTCTCCGTCCTCTGAATCTATGTCAGCCACTCCTGGACAAGGTACAAGCATTTTTTACAGGGTAATTAAAAAACATAAGGTGAATATACACAGATCTGTTTTTTGACATATTTATACAGATTTATGTATTCAGGCAATACCAGACTATAGAGTAGGAAAATGCTGTCCATGCACTTTCTGTAAATGTGAGATGTATTACAGCAATATACTTAATACAATTCGGTTTTCAAAAAGTATTGACATGTAAAATATTTGGGATATCCTTTAAAATCAGTGGATTTAGACGCTGGGAAGTTGCAGGGGGGATTGGCAAAAAGAAGTACATTTTCTCCATCTGATGTTCGGAATATGATTACACATCCCCTTATGACGAGGTCTGACTGCAATAGCTGGATACACCTTACAGTTTGTCTTCATATTTGTGAAACACAAGAGACAACGCAGACCGGCCAGCAAGCTGCAGATCGTCATGTGTGTCCCCTGGGCCTTGCCCAGTTCCCATTCACCATGCTCTCATCCAACTTTGTATTTACAAGTGAAATATTCTTCAGTATGGCACAAAACACCAATAAAATAAGCCAAAAAGCAACTCTATAAACCCAGCTTCTGTTATCCTATCATTACCTCACACTTGCAAATAGCCATATGAAATCAATATCACTTTTCCAGCTTGTATATGAATAAAAGCAACTTTAAAATGATGCACATGTATATAGAATTCAGATACGTGTCTTTCATTTACTCTGAAACAAACCACTCCTACTAGGAACTTTTAACTGAGGAAATCCATAAAATCCATAACAAAAATCTGTACTTTATATATACACATAGATATATGTAAATGACCTAAAATTTTGCCCAATTAAGATTACATATAAGTAAAGCGAGATGTTCTAGTCAGATTCTGAAAGTTCTTTTGATCTTATAACGATGTTTGAGGTTTGTATGGAAGGTAGGATGATTCCTTTAATACTGGAAAATTATTTCAGCACCAGAAGTATGATTTTATGACATTTATTTCTTTCTAAATCCATATTTCTGTGACGCTTTCGGTCATTTACCATATCTATTATTATCTGGTCTTTTTCACACCCTAAATAATAAATATATTTTCTTAATTTTTCTTACTCTCATAAAAATCTACATGCCACCAGACGACAAGCCACCAGTTGAATCTTCAATCAAAGTTCAGTACACTGCATGTACATTTTAACCTTTACTTGGCTTTCTTCACATGAAACGACAGGAACGTTATTTGGAGAATTTCTTACACTTTTAACACCATAAAATTAACATGTATATTGAGTACAAAATGTCATTATAACATGCTACAATTGAGACATTGAATATATGTCATATCCATTCACTTTATCACTTAAAAGGCATTAATTTCTGATAATTATTACCATAAACAATAACACCTGTCAATCACAACAATAAATATCAAGTTCTGCATAATTCGTACAGCTCTCAACATTTTATACATATTATATTGTTGTACTTAATAGTGTTCCCAAGCACATATATGCTGTGACAGACACTGGCTGCCAACTGATCAAGAATAAAATGAGATGAAGCAGGAGTACAAGTCGCCATATATTGTGATGACTTGTACATAAATAGTGTACATGTGCCAATCTGCTTTATGGTAAAACCAACATCTCAGCCAACACAGCCAGCACTGGAATGTATTTTAATTTGTTCCTACACATCATGGCCATCTGTTATAATCAGTACACATACATGTATTTATCACATTTACATGAAGAGAAGTTGATGATATACAAGTGTTAAAATTTTGCAGATTACAACATAACATGCCCGGCTATTCATAGAAACAGAATCTTTTCATGCCCACAGATTTTTCACAGTACATGAATACTGAAATGTTGCATGGCCGGGCTTCACCAAGCTATAACCTCCAAACAGCTAGCTATGATCAAACCTTGTCAAGTTTCTTAACAACTGAATTCATGTTTTTGGTTATCAAACTACATGCGCACAACAGGGGAAAAAAATGAACATGAAATGAGTCATGTACATGTATTTCATCAGCATATGGTAAATACAACGTACTCAGTTCATAACCCTAATATGTCACAGGTATATTTTAACCCTGATGAACACACCTATACATACCTGTGGTTTGCTCCGGTGCAGTAGAAAGAAGTCTTTCTGTGGCCATGGTCCTTAGGCAAACCAGGTGAATAGCTTGTCACTTAGCCCCACATGTTACCAGGCTTAACAAGCCTCACAACCGAGAGAATCCACTGTTGCAGGATTGTGTGGAGATAATGAAATGTGTCCTCAACTGGTTTTAGTCTGACAATAACACAGCTACCAGATACACACCTTGATTCTAGTACCTTAGCTAACCTCTATATCCATTTATTTAAAACACTGATTATAAAACTGATTATACATGTTCTTAGATCATTCAATCCTGAAAATTCTCCTTCTTAGAACTGCGGTGATCATTTATGCTGATTAAAATCTTCCCATATTTATATGTAGTGACATCAGATCCATAATCTCAGCCTCTACTTATATCTCTCTGCTACCTTAGCACTTACATTAGCCCTAATCTAAAGTGTTCATACCTTTCACTTTGCAAAACAACACACACTTGATAAAATCTATTTATCCACTTAAAGTGGGAGATACTTTGCCCCTGCTCAATTATAAAACGTTAACAGTAAAGAAAAGCTCTGGTCGTCTGATATGAGCATGTAGGAATACAACATGAGCTCATGTAGCCCTCAACAAACTTCTTCATGCATACATGCTCATCACAGCTAGAACAGGCTAAGAAGCAGCATGGAGCAGCCCACAAACCAAGGCAAGGCTAATTGATGTGGGACCTCATGCTCAGCCATGCCACAGGATTTTCAGAGCCATGTATCCACCACTGTGAGCATACTACAGCCTAAACTGCTCCCCAGGTAAACAAACCGCCAGCCAGCCAGCTCAATATACCTGTGTTCACCTGAGGTCAAGTTACCTGTGTTCCTGCAAACAGCCTGTCTGATTTACCCAAAAGCAAGCGGCAGGAACTTAGAATGGATTAGACAGTTAAAAATCAAACAGCTAACCTATAGCCAGATCACCACTTTGCACCTTGACGTACATGTTCAAGTCAAACTACAAAAGTGTGTCAAGCTTTATGCATGTATATTCATGTATCTTTTACTTTCCTTTCACTTAAAATCAGCCCCCATCACAAATGCCCTCAGCAGTACAATGCCCTTGTATGTATATATATACACACACACACACACACACACACACACACACACACATATATATATATATATATATATATATATATAAATATATATATATATATAGCCACTAACACAGACTGCCCTTATCTCTTTACTGTATGATATACATAAATGGCCTGACAGTTTTTAATATGGTCACAGTCAAACAACTTTGTGCCCATGTGCACACTACTAACCTAACAGATCCCATCTCTATTATCCTGATTTGAGGTCTTTCAATTCTAAGTGTAAGTGCACTAAATCAGATCAGACTCATCCTCACTTTTACCCGCTAGTTAATCTGTGGTAATTGAAGATCAACCACTTTTTTTTCATCTGAATGACAATGTCACAAAGTTCACAAATGAGCCCGGGAAAAGAGTTTCCCAACATGAAATGTTAAATTTTAAAAATGAGAGCGAGCAACTTACCACATAAGGCAACTAAAAGACATGTCCAATACACGGAGGCAAGTTTTACACAGAACACATGACCTACTTTGCAAAAACTATTTTCATGCAGTTGATCAGCAGGCTGTGACTTCTGTACACCATTTGTATAAGAGCCCCTGATAAGTACTGCAAAAATGCTTGTGTGAACTAGCTAGACAGCTTCCAGACAAACGCGCAGTAATGCAACTGGCCTATCACTTCATACAAGAGAATATGTGCATGTGCTAACAGAAGCTAACATGTAAGGTAATGGGAATTCTCCTAAACCTGAGAACAATGTGTACCCATTGAACCATGAAGACGCCCTAAGCCCATTGGTAGTCCAGATCCTGTTACTGTAATCTCTGACATAATACAGCCTTATACCTATAAAGGTACCATAGTGGTATTCTAACCAAGATAATCCTATCACAGGTAAATAACTAATCAGTAAGAGGTAACAGTCAGATACAGCTTCACATACCTGTCCATCCATATGTACCATAGGAATGTGGATCAAATGACAAATTAGAAGAGGGTTACATCCAAACAGTTACTATAAAGAAATGCAATCTCTTAGGGAATTTCAATTTGTATCCTCTCGCAAAAAAGTTCATTCATGGTTCACCGAGGGCAGCATCAGCTCATAAATTTCTGATTATCCTTACACACAAATGACCTTGAGTACACTAAATGACAAAAAATGATTAAATATACATTTGCGCTAAATGCTCACTATATAAATTAGGCAGAAATTATGAATAGCAGGTTCGATCCCTTGGAATCCATTCAAATGTACTACATGTATGTCTTTGATTGTTCTCACACTATACAAGTGCACATGTACTGGCCACAGAACAGTTGTTTTTTGGTTTGCTTTAATGCCTTAAAAAAAAACTATACATGTATGCCATGGTGCTTATTGCACAGCAACCCAAATTCAAAATACAATATACATGCAGGCCTATACATGTGTTCTACAGGTACATATTACACACTCAATGTTATTTCTCACTTTACTGATAGGCATGATCATTTTCCTTTGGCCATAAACCTGATGAACTCTGAAGTGTTGTCCAAGTCCTCATACAACTGTGGGTCCTGCCTCAAACTGACCATCTCATGTACTCCTGTGTTTATTGTAGGTGAGAAGATCCACTTCTCTATGAGTGACCTCAAACATGTGAGGCCAGAAATAAGTATCATTCCACTACATCAATTTGAGCAGTCGCAGGATGTAAACAGCACATTAGATGGAGTTTCAAGGTAGGGGTATTGGAGTACATGTTCCAACATAGCGTATTACAGTATGAAAGAATGGAAATTATATAATCTCTATTACATGTTGCAGCTACGTGCTTTTTCTAACTTATGTGATTTAAAAAAGTACCAGTACATAAAAACAATAATCACAAGATGGGTATCGAGGTTTGACATCAGACCTTATAAACTACAATTATTCAGCCGAATCTGCTCGACTCAACCGGAAATCCTTCAATTTACATGTGTGCAGGAAACCACATAAAACATGATTGCACATGAACCCATGACCATATGACATCAGGACAAGCAATTACTAAAGCTAAACTTCGCGCAACGGGAGAAATCATTCTGAGTAAAGGAGTAAGATACAAATGCCCTGTTTTCCCTCAATAAGAGAAGGTTGCGATGAACACTTTTCGCACATTTTCTTCACTGATTCATGCACTTAAGGATATTTTTTTAGTGTGATAGTATTGGTCATGCAATCTAATCACTGGTTCATGTACACCCAATCATTTAGTTTTAAGGTTAACACTACAATGTCAATGTCCCCCAGTGACCTTTCAAACTTCATCCATTCAAACAATACTCCAGGGGAAGAGCATCCATGAAAACTGGGCCAGTGAAATTGACAACAAAAATAAGGGCTACACTAAAGGTCACATGGCTGTCATTACTTTACAAGTGTAAGCACCACTTCCTGAACACTTTGCATGCAAATGTAATCCAGTAACCAGGTCACATCAGGTCACACAGGTTTATAGTCTGAAATTGTACATCTGTGATGTTTTGAAAGCCATCAACAGCGAAATCTATTGTAATGATGCAACAAACAACTTGATTTCTTCTTAAGCTCTGATTTTCTTACAAAAGTTATATTTTAATAACATGCACATTACTTTAAAAATATTAACCTCATAAATAAAAATTGAAGGCATAAAAAAACTGAAACATACCTAGAAGCGAAATAGTTTTGTTTCATTTAGCAAATGCCTCGAAGTCAGCAGACCCGGGATCAAACTTGGGTCAGGTCATATTACAGACATTAAAAAGGTACTTCTTGCTGCCTCGCTTGACGCTCAGCACTGAGAAGTTAGAGCAAGGAAACAGAATTGTTCGGTCTGAAGTCAGTATAATGTGTTTGGGTGAGGTGTCATGTCTGGTGTCATTGGCATGATACTTCAGTGGCTGTAGCTCTTTGGTGGCCACAAGAAAACACAGTGTATGTACTCACACCTAATCACTTCTTATTATCATATGACTGAAAAATTACTAAGTACGGCATAAAACTCCAAGCATACATACATTTAACAATGCTTGTCCAGAACCTACATATAAGTCAATCCAGTTAAAGTGAAAAAGTTCCATACCACTATTAGTAGAAATAAATGTTCCTATTTGACTGCACATTTCAAAAGTGCTACATTTACACTGTACAGGCATACAGCATACCGTTCATACCTAACTATACCATCAGCATTTTTATACATCCATCTAAATGTTTGTACCTTTGTAACGCAAGTAATTTACAGCCCCAGAACTAGAACAGTATTTGACAAAGCAAACAAACAATGGTTAACAAGCACTGAAGGTAGCCACACACTGGAGCCTAAAAGCAGATCATAATTATGTAACTGTAAAAGTAAACGGTGGAAATCATAAGGCCAACTACATGTTGACATTGATTTTGTTACTGCCATTTGATCCTCATTCATATATTAATCATTACTTTGACCCAGTATAATCATTTTAGCATCAGTTTATTCTCTGAAGTACCAACTACCATGTTTGCTGGTCTAATTGTGACTACTGTATCCAGCACCATCAAGTAGATCACTATCATATCATTAACCAATTTATATGACTGCCGTGACTCCACGCTTGGTCAACAATGCATTTCACCAATTAAGCAGCTAGTTAACACTGATCTATAAACTTTGCACACAATACAACGTTAGCATAATAGCCTATTATTTCCAATAACTGACTGAATAGGCCATAAATTTGCTTCCTTTATCTGCCCATGTAATCATTATCAGGCTCATTAACTATCACTCTACCTCAAATAAGTACACGTGTCAGAGAACCAGAGAAGTACATGTATCCATGGGCCAGAGAAGTACAAATATCAATGAACTAGAGTTTCAGAAAGGTACAAGTATCAAAGAATTTGAAAAGTACACGCATCAATGAACCAGGGAAGGGCACGTATCAATGAACCAGGGAAGTTCACGTATCAATGAACCAGCTAGATCTAGAGAAGAAAATGTATCAATGAACCAGAGGAGTACACATACCATTGAACAGAGAACCAGAGAAGTACACATTTCAATGAACCAGAAAAGTACATGTATCAATGAACCAGCTAGATCTAGAGAAGAAAATGTATCAATGAACCAGAGGAGTACACATACCATTGAACAGAGAACCAGAGAAGTACACATTTCAATGAACCAGAAAAGTACACATATCAATGAACCAGAGAACTAGGGAAGTACAAGTATCAATGAACAAGAGAATCAGAGAAGTACATGTATCAATGAACCAGAGAATCAGAGAAGCACATGTATCAATGAACCAGAGAATCAGAGAAGTACACGTATCAATGAACCCTAGAAATGAAACACACATGTTGACCAGTATAAATACATGGACTGTACATGTGTATCATAGCTATACATACCTGTACCTGTATATGCCTGGCATTCCCAGTTTTACAATGATTGTACATTCACACACGCTTCAAACCTAATATCCAGCAAGACACACTCATTCCCTAATAGTTTAAGAGCCTTATCTAAGGGATATGTATGGGGTCAAGTGTCAGATTGTGAAGTAAAACTGCAAATCCTGAACTAAAACCAACTCATCCCATTTAAGTGAATCATCTCTTTTTTCTATCTTTTGCGAAATAAAATTACTACACCTTTGAAACAGCATTTTGCGTTTGCATCAAATTTTACACCTGACGTGTCTTTCACTTCCAAGTTGATAACACCCTACCTGGTAGAATGATGAAAAGTACACTGCTCAAGGCCATTCATATTTAAGCAAGATCCTTAAACGAATTCTGTACCTTGTGGTTTAATCAACTGGAGCATTAGATTGTAAAGTTATCACTCAGCAAGCTTCCATCACTGCTGTATTTATCCACCTAGTTTGTTAGCACACACATCAGTACATGTATATTCAGAAGGTGTCCATGAAGACTAGTGTTTATATACACGTAGCAGTCCTTACCTGAGTCAAATCGTTTGGTGTACTTCACACCTGACTTCTGGTGTCTAGGCCAGGTAGGCTGCTGTGCAGGTGAGACTGGTGACTGGGGATGAAGGTAGTCCTGGCCCGAATCAGACATTATCTCCAACACCTGATGCACTCTGTACTCTTAATCTGCAACCAAACAGTTGAAAATCAACAATTTACCTTATTGTTAAAGGGACAACTGGCATATCTGAACCTTCAGGTGCTTCACAGTACATGGCTCTCCTAGACATATATACTGTCTTTAGATGATGAAATAAAAGATGCTCAATTTCTAACACCACACAAAAGAATATTTCTTATAAGAGTTAGTCTAGTCACACAGTGATATAGGCTTATTTAACCAAATAAGAATAACACTCTTTGTAGCACCACATTATGCTGTACACTGTGTGTGCTGAGGTCAGAAAATCTACTAGATTCACATGATTAAAAGTAGAAGCAGTCAAGCAGTAATTAATAAGTAGGATAAATAATAAAACAAATGTACAATCATAGTTTCTCACACTCCGATCAATAAAGGTAAATATTTATATTTACCTGTATTTGTAAATTAAAAATTATTATAATTACATATATACAGTATGTCCCTATCTTAGGTGTCTTCTGGTGATTGTTCAGTACTAACAACTCACAAAATCAAACACCTTAGAGACCATGTCTGATCTACATGCAAAATATCAAGATTTAGCACACATTTGTGGCAAAATATAAAATACATACTATATGGTAATGCTATATGTTATTCACCCAGTGGGCTGTTGCAATATAGTGACCTAAAAAAATAGGTCAAAAGTTTACATTTTCGAAATACCGTTAGTTAGATTAAAGGTAAGCTGCTATGCTTTGAATTTTTGCCATAATTGTTGTTAACATACGGGCTTCTCCTATAAGTCTGTCAGAGTTTTCCTGGTGAAAATACTTTATTAAGTATTTATATCATGTCTAATATAAAATCTTTACAACTGTCAGACGTAACATTTTGTTAAATGTCCGTAGTTTATCCATCTTTGCTTTTAGAATGCCACAATGCGATTGGCTGTGCCCATTATTCAATGTTTCAATGTTTACGCAAACGTAACAGTTTTTAGGATGTTGTCGACTGTCAGATGCATGAACCAGTCACTACATTCCAAAATCCAAGTGGATCAAACAAGCCGTGGATGGAACGAGCCGTGGGTGGAATGAGATGTGGGTGGAATGATCCGTGGATCGAACAAGCCATGGATGGAACAAGCCATGGAGTTTTGAGCAAATTATAGACATTACAGACTGGTGGGGTTTATTTCTGACCATACATCAGTTATAAGTTACACACACATGTACAAAGTGGTACAAAACATAACACAATCATCACCATGTATTCACTCTGAGTGTTACCTTCCTGTTTCCGGTCAAAAACCTTCGCATTTCACCTGTGATACACTTCATTAACAAACACTTCACCGAGTTGTTCTTACCTTTACTGCCTATGGACAAAATGGGCTAGTTCTGATGTCACTATTGGGAACACCAGTTTGGATACATGTAGACAAGCACAGTCAAATTGAAGAAGTCCACACTCCAGTAAGCATACATGCTTGTGCGCACTGAAGATATACATGTATGTAGCTCTACATCTGTCATGTCAGCATAGTGGCCACAATATAGGCATTTTCCCTTGTCAAACATGTCCCACTGATCCATTCAGTAACACACAATGCCACATGCATTCCCTTGGCCACAATATTGAAGAATATATAGCACACTTTGCTTGAGCCACATTTCCATGTATGTCACTTGTTTAACCTTTTAAGTTTTTACTAACAACACTCTAACTGCACTTTTCACGGAACTCTAGACAAACGGAATAAGCCGCTTCCACTTCAAGTTCAATCCCTAAAACACAGCCTGTAATTAATATTCCTCTGCATTTATGCCCGTGAGCTGCACTGGTCCATGTCAAAATACAAACCCAGTGTACTATTTCTGTAACAGGACATACTTCGTTCATATCGTCATAAAAATTTTTTTACATATATTTTAAAATTACCTTAGGCCAAACGTGAAGGTGCTATACATGTACAGGTACATGTGCATGTACCTGTAGAGTAAGTGAACAGAGGTGTGTGGGCTGTGACCTCATGGTTAAGGTACTTGCACCAGGTCAAACGAGATGTGGGTTCAACACTATTCCAGGACAGGGAATCTTCAAGAATACAATCTCAAGTTTCTTTTGTTATTGGGGCCTTGCTGACTATAAAATGTCCAGGGCGCTCTCTTGTTTCGCCTCAGTATACATGAATTTTCCTGTAAGCCATGAGCTTTCGCCCAAAAATTTCATTTTAATAACGCCTCCCAAGAAACTGGCTGTTATCATTACATACACGTGGACAAGCATAAATTCGAACATGATGGATGCAATATTGCCCATATGGTTTTGTACTGTCTAGCACTCCAAAACTCTGGTTAAGCAAATGATGCATATTAAAGATAGGAGGCTCGAGTTGAAAAATAGTCAGCAAAAATTTCTTTTAACTACAGTCAAATTAATAAACAAACACATGTAACTGAAGATCTCATGCTGGCTTCCTTCCCAGCCGTACATGGAAAAGTCTGCGACACTAATCAAATAAATAAATACACAGTGAAGACTCCAAAGTTCCCAAGTTTTTAAAGTTGAATAGTAAGAAAATAGCATATCTAATTTATTACTCTATAAGATTTGAACTCAGAAGTAGTCAGATATTTTAGAAAATAAAGTTTACAGAAATTTGTGTAAGTTTTTCTGGCTATACCACTTGCTAATAAAGAGCTGCCACCATTACTCTTATAATCCCACCCCAAAATATGTCAAGCTCAATTGCTGCATATGAAGTTTAATACCAACTCCCTACAGCACAAAAATATGAGATTTGATTTGCTTACCAAAGCCTGTCTGTCTCAATATTACTTGAAAATGAAACTCCTGGGGTTGTCATATGGGTCTACAGTTAGAATGCTCTTCATATGAACTCCAATGACAGCAGGCTTCCACTATGATCACTGACCTACTGTTCAGCAGATAGTCTAATATCACCTTGCATTCTTACACACACATGTAGCGCAATGGCATAATGGTTGGTACATACTGTATCACCAACCATTAACTACTACATTATTACCACAGAATTACATGTGTAAGCCTATCAAGTATTTTCAGCACAGCAGGGAAAGCAAGGCTGAACTCTGAAATATCACTTGCCATGAAGGTGACGACAGATTGTAATCCTATACTTATGAGACTGGTATTCACATTTACTGTCAGCCTGGCATAAAAAAAAGGACAGCTTAAACTCCTGTAGTAACTCCTGAACAAACTTTGTAGCTAATGCAATGCACATTGATTACTGCTACTCAGAGAAGATATGTACATACCCTCCCACTGATAATACATGTCCATACAATATATAAACATATTAAAAGTCTTTTCCACTGAATGTGTTTTGATGGCTCAGTTTAACTAGACCATCATGAGAATATTAAAAGGCTGAATCAATAATACTTTACTTCCCCTTAAATTCCCCTACTGGTTTATTACACAAAGAAATGGGTAGGGTACATGTGGCACATTTTGGCTGCATTAAAGTTCACAAATACACAGCACACCTCATGTCTTTTTTTTTTTGCGATAAATTATAAAAGGGCGACTTTATAAATGTGCATTACTAGCAGGGTAGGTCTATATGTACTTCAGAGCTCAAGAAATGGGATATTCCTGTCAGCCTTGAATAGTGTCTAAAAGTGCCATTAAAAATATGCTAAATATGTGAAATGCATATGAAATACTTTGTATTTTGAGTAAACTTGTAAAAAAAAAAATACACAGTAAAATGTACGAAATATATAATTTATCAGTCTATTTGCAACAGCTACATTGTAGCTACATATAGAAAAATTCCATACAGAACAAGAACAATGTATATGGATAGTACTAGACAATGTTTGAATGAATCAGTTTCATCTAAACTACATATATAGTAGATTACAGCTGTGTCAGCATGCTTGGATTATACTCAAGATCTCCATGTCTGAAATAAAAACAAAGAGACAGCTTACCACATGTCATAACAGTTCCTAGTGCTGTCACCCTGAAGGTTTGAGTAACAGTAATTTAATCCTCCTGTCCAATGTACCACAATGACAGAGGATACCAATGGTCCCAACTTCAGTTAGCTGACATTTCCTCTCCACACTGACACACTAACCCTGTCTTCTGTCTTCCTGGAAAATTCCCCACTAAGGATTACAAGTAACACTCTGAACTTTCCACAAGTGGTACAGACACTTTTCAGCTAAGAGTGTTTTACTTGGGTGTCACATGTACAAGTGCAAAACAAGAGACCCTGGTTCATGAGTAATAGGCATGACGTATCCCCTCATACTGCAGTCAGGGTTCCATTTTTCTTCTGTTTTTTTTTTTGGGCTCCGGAGTTGCGAGTTGCCTTTCAAAAGTCTTATGTTAAAGGCCCATTAGCAATGAGGCACACATGGGTACTATATTACTTGAAAACCTCAGTACAGAGAAACGCTACAATTGTTTTTTTAACTTTTCTTCCTCAATTTATCTTTTTAAAGACATAGTACATTCTTTAATAAATTATTTTACAAAATGAAAACACATGAATAAATGACTATAGCTACAGGCAGTCTTTTTCTTGAAAGCCCACTCTTAACCCTCCTTGAGTGTGGCCAACCATGACTATCCTACAGGCTAAGCTTGATATTATCATTAAATAGATATTTATAGATATACTTTTAAGGTGAAAAAGATCTCGAGCATGACAAATATCACCTACGTCATCCCCTCAGATTTACTACATTCATACCTCAACCCACATGTACGTCATCTAGGCAACTTCAACAGGTGATCTTACTCTGTTTGGCATGTTAATATATGAAACCAGCACGGAGTGTTTTGGTTTATTTATTCATTTATTAATTTGATTGGTGTTTTATGCCATACTCAAGAATATTTCACTTATATGACAGCAACCAGCATTATGGTGGGAGGAAAACCACAACCATCCCCAGGTTGTTGCCAATTTTCCCACGTACAGTCGGGGAGAAAGCCAGCATGAGCTGGATTTGAACTCAGATTGTTTTGGTTATGATTCAAATGAACTTCAATTTACAACCATGTTAAAGTTGTCCATACTTAAAAATTTTTCACTTATACGAATTGATGGCTGTTAGGTTTAACGGTGGAGGAAACAGGAGTATCTAGGGTAAACCACCAATCTTCAGTAAGTTACTGACAGACTTTCCCACATGTGATGTACAGAAATGCACGCTACATGTACAACTTGTCTTCAGCAAATGTCAGATGGCCAGGCTGCACAAACAGCCACACAATTAAGAGCTGTCTGCCATAATGCCACAAAGATCCCACAAGCATTAAGGGGGCATGTTCAAATTCCCTGTCCCCTTTGCATGGGTTTGAACATGCCACCTTGTATGTCAAGCACCTCTAAGGACTATAGGCCAAGGCTCACTCAAACAACCACACTAAATCAAGAATACATGCAAGTAATTCATTTATTTCATAATTTAGCAAACTTGTTTGTCAGGAGATAAGTTTATCAGGTAAGTATATCACATTTCATGATGAACTTAAAGGACAAGACAGCAACTGGCTAAAAAATATTTCAACTGAAAGCAAGATAATCAAGCTTTTTAAAAAGTACCATACTTTACTATTTTAATGAGATTTCGCCACATAACATGTACAACAAAATGACAACACTGCACATAAGGCTGGTGTGAGTCAAGACAGCCATCTTCAGAATTGTATCCAGTCAAACTCGTTGCCATCAGATTGCACTGCATAAGCTGTGACACAGCTTTACCCATTCACTCCATGAAGTGACATATGCAAACACAGAACAACTGCATAAGACATCATTTTGAGATCGTTTACAATGATTTAGTTAGGTGTAGCCGAAGGGCCATTAAACACAGTGTTGTGGGGCAGACCTGTATCATTTACAGACCACCACAAACGTAAAATCAGTTGATTTACAAGCCCTGCATTCATCTCCTTAAATACGTTTTTTGTCACTCATTTTAGCCTGTAGTCAGAAGTTTCTAAATAGCAAATATCAGAGTCAGTGCAAAATTCATTAGGGATACCGAAGGTTTATGGGAATGAGAAGACGGCATCAGATCGGACAACACTTAAACTTTACTAAATCTTATGATATAATTTGTCTCTCTGAATATATCACAACTGAAGAATTTAAATTTTGCTCCTTCGTCTTTTTCGCATACAAGGGATGTTTCTTCTGTTTTCTTTAACAAAAAACAGTAAAACTACTGAAATGCCATGTTCAAGCTCAGGTACTTTTTCTATGTCCACGTTTACTAAGTCAGCACTGCTTTAATCTAAGAAGACACGTATACATACCCCTATAAAATTAAAACCTAAAATCCAGCGACAGTCCAGAGCTTGGATCAACGTCAGTGGGGTTTAGAATTATTTCCATATGTTTCAGAATTGAGCATGAATCTAGTTGTACAACAATCCTACTGTAAGCAGTAGAAGAAATATTCTTCCCATATGTCCATTTTCCGAGAAAACTATATTTATGACTTGGGCCTTCACTGCGGATGTTCACAACTTTTATTTGCCATAGACTACTGCTTAGACTATTAAAAGGAAAATACTGTCAACATTAGAGAGTTAGAGTAAAGGCGACATCACTTTGCTCTCGATAATGGAGACGTGCTAAAGGTGTGTCAAGACTAAGTTTTACTAAATTTTGAAAACAATCTAAAGATCTATTTAATGCTGGTGTAAGATACTTTGAATGGTAGTTTTTCAGAGGACATAAACATTGGTCAGGTGCTGTACCCGTCTTTCACTTTAACTGATGCAAGCGATTTTGAAGACTGCCTGGCTATAGCCTATGGGTTAGTTCAATTAAATTAAATGTTGAGGCTCATTTTCAACAAGTCAGATATCAGAAGATGTTGAAAATAGACCTCAAAATTTAATTTAATTGAACTATCAGAAATTGTTTAAAACAGACCTCAACTTATGAGCCTATGAGTCAGTCAATCAATGCCTGTGTGCCACACATGCCAAGTGATATCATGGCCTTAAGTCATGTTAAAAATTTTTCTGCCCGCAACAATAAGTGAGAATATTTTTAAACTGAAACCTGTGATTGGCTGGAAACTCCATCCACGTCATCTATCTAAGTAACTTTGAGAATTAAAACTTTAGTTATTGGTTCACTTTAGGCCTCAGCCAATCAGATACCAGAAACAACAGCCATCATCATTTTAGAATCAGAGGAAAAAACACTCTCTGATAACTGGAAGAGCGCAAGTTTAGGCCTAGCTACTCATAAATGTCCTCTTCAAGCCATAGTTTACCTTTAATTAGTTTCACTTGAAGCTGGGAAAAATATAACAGATCTCTGTTAAATTGGTCTCTGCTTGAAGTTTCCACTTGCAAAAGTTTCGGTGCGGTTGACAAATACTATCATAACATTTGCATTGGCCGATGTTAAGCATCTCTTTTTCTCTGACTATACTAAAAACTCTCTGTCGTGCTCCTAGATGAGTACAAGTGAGAACTTCGTCGTGTGGCCAAAAACTTACACCGAACTTTCACCATCTGTCACCTTTTCTGTCAAAAGATGTCTAGACGGGCGCCATCTATCGGGATGCTAGAGGGTAGAAGAGGTACTTTTTTCCATTCTGTGGTTAATTAGAAAAACACATCATTTGAAGTCCATCCAAGGAACCACCACGCTGAGGAATATGTGAACAGTAAATATCTATGTTATCTCCTTTATTTCCTCTTTACACCTTGTCGTCTTTGTTTTTTCTCGATCTAGTTTTGGAGTTGACAACCGTTACCTCCCTTACATCGCCACCTGCGTCCTCATAACAACATGCATGTTAACCAATGACACTCGAGAATTTTGGTCACGTGGTGAAATTTCGCGCGACGGACGAAAGGACAGAGGAAACTATGCTGGACTTTTGTTGACGCTGTTATTCGCCGCAACTTAAAAAATGTCGTCTGATGCAACCTCAAAGCTACTAGAAATTCAATCCAACTATGAACGCAGGTATACGAAAAGTCGATATGCTTTGTATTAGTTCTTTGTCACGAAAGCGTGTGCTCGGTCTTTCTGTTTTACTCCACTTAGGGCCTCGTGGTTTACATTGCACTTGGTTTCATGATTGTTGTCAATGCATTTTGTTGATGTTGGTCGGCTGTAGCATGACTTGTCGATGTTGTTCGTGCTGGGTGCGACCTAGCTGCAGCTGCTCCGATGGTAACTGAACTCAAAGCGGGTGACCATGCACCTTTTAGGCCAGGCATCGCTACAACTTCGCTTCTCGTGAAGCAGAAACACGGGAAGTCCGCCAGCTAATCATATTTTTCCCCACACCCTAACCTACCTTGCCCGCTAGCTCCAGGTGGCTACTGCAACTCCTCTCTTTATACTGGGCTGGGAGAGTATCCTAGCCACAGTGGCAACCAGTGATAAATTTATTCCTTGAAAGTCATAATTATCATTTTTTTATGCTAAAATCTTCTTTACTACATATCTCATCTGGGTTGTTTTCATCTCCAGTACTCTAGTCACGTGAGCAAAGAGTGTTCTGTTGAGTGAGCGGCTATGACACATCTGCAAAACTGTTAATTCACTGCTAGGCTAAAGGATGGACTATAAAATTTCAGAAAACAGTCCAATTCTGCTAGCCTCCCCAGCCTGCCCAGTTACAACTTTATAATACTTCGGGTCCTAAACAGCCAAACAGGTAAAAACCTTAGCTGTCATTCGTCACAAAGGTAAATATCCATCCACATGTCAGCAAACTCAACATCTCCACTCACTTAAACTTTACAAAGATGGACGCCTATTGCATACATCATCTGGGTTCATGGGACAAACATGCCGCCGGTAGCAATCACAAAGCTAGGGAAACAGGGTAACCACAGCGCCCAGAATGCAACAGACAGAAGACGACGACTAGTTTGGGAACTTACAATCAGCAGACAGGTTGAACTTGATGAAATGTGGATGGATATTTACCTTTAGCTGATTGACAGCTCATTATTTTATCTGCCTGGTGGTCAAAGACCCTAGGTGCAGTTTAGCAATTCTTGAGAAGTTCTCATTCAAACTAAGGTCTCTAATGAGCTGCTCACTACATAGCGCTATGTCTACCCAACGGACTTCTTGGTATGTCAGCTACTGTAAGTTACAAGCCATGTGCAGATATGCATATTAAATAGAGATATAAATAACATTAATAGAAATTCCAAATAACATTGAGTGTATCACGCAGAATACTGGCCAGTATGTTAACCTCCCAGAATAATATTATTTTATTCTATTTATTTTTACAAATGTAAGAATTGGAGTTTGTTTACTTGTCAGATTTGCTTTTAGGATTTAGAGGTTATTACGTCCCATTGCAAAATGATGTCGCCACTTTACGGCACGGTATGGCTATCTGCCTATCGGATAACATGGCACTGATCGTGTTTAGATCAAAGTACCGGGATAACATCATTATTTTTGCAATATTAGGAACCCTAATCCATCAAAGAACATGGTTCAGAAGATCAGTCTAATCTTTTTTAATTAGTACTCTATATTCCATATACCACCCCATGTTAAAATTACCAGATTGGCCTTAATGTGCCGTAAAGTGACGAAGTTATATCACGAAATGACGTCACTCTGTCTTCGTAATGTCATATCTCGAAACCTGCGTATTGCCCTCAGGGATAAGTGTTATATCGCACGATTTATACATATTGCCTTTGTTGTGGAAAAAGAAATATTTGTTTCATGACATTCCAAATTGAACTCAGTGGTCAGATGTCATCATGATGTACAGTATACTTTCACATTCCAACATCACGCAACAACAAGACACGACACCATATATACGTAACTTTGAAATATCTAGGTCAACTGCATTGGCCTAAGCTTACCATTGATTGGTCTAAAATGCATTACCTCTGCATAGGGAGTGAAAGGGAACAGCAGCATGAAATATGCCATTTTTAGGACATTTTCTTCAGTTTTTGGAGTAGAATAGACTATAACACCTTTACGTTTCATACCTCATCAGATCCCTCGAATGCTGCACATTTGGGTTACAGAGTTACATGTATGACATCACTGCAAAACTATGACTACCCTGATAGCTGTCATACAAGTGAAATATGCTTGAGTACGGTGTAAAACACCAGTTAAATAAAAAAGTGAAATAATATATCAGAACAACAATAACAAGGTTATTTTATACATGTACAACAAAAAAAGGTGGAAGCACTTCTGTGATGTTTTCTGATATGTCAAAGATCGACCAACTTCACTTGATACCTGAGGGCTCAGAAAATTTGAACTTGTGAATTTGAGTGCTACTAACTGGTATTAAGTCATGTTATTATGCATTTGACAAAACACACATACACTGTATTACAACTAGTGAATATCTAATCACTATCTGTTAAGGTTGAAACACCGATTATTTATGTTATAACTGATGTTTTTCAATTCATGAAAGTTGTTGCTACATGTATATATTTTTTGGCAGTTTCAACTGTTTGGTTTGCCTAACGCCGAAGCTGCGAATGGTCTATGGGAGCTGTCAGCACAGAATCTGTGAGCAATGTCTCTATTCAGACGAAGGTGAGAGAAGACCTGGCATGGAGAAGTGCCCATATTGTCAAAGAGAGGAATCTTTTCCTATACAAAGGTGGGTTTGCTTTTTATGCGGGTATATTGATAATTGCTTAGTGCCCATGTGAGGGTATGTCATTGTGTTTGTGTAGGGCGTAATCACAAGGTACCACAAAAGCTGATTAAGATTGTTCAGATTTAGTACACACTTTCTCACCACTGTTGGAATGCATTTATTAGTTTTTATGGAAAATTGTTTTATTTTTCCGTTTATACCAAATGTTTACAGATTTTGGACATTACGTGGGTATGAGTGTTACACTGTGTTGTGAACGCCTTGAACAGCTTCAAGTTGGTGTTTATATCTTAATAGGAAAGGCTGCCATGTTTTACTGCTTAACAGCTCTTCATGGAGATGTGATATTTAGGCTCAAGTTGATTTGTGGACTCTGACATACTAGATGTTATTCTGACAGCTCAAAACGATAGGGAACTTGTATATACTTTGGCCATAACTTCCAGAATGTTTATTTAAAAAGAAAATCTTTAGGAAGCAAGAGGATAATCAGAAGTATAAAGCACCAGGATAATGTACAAATAGTACAAGGTGGACTTGCCATTGCTATTAGCATTGATTACCAATTGCTTCCACGCCCTGATATGTTGCTATCTTGTGTACGAGTTTCTAACAGTATCAGTAATATTTATGTAGATCAATATGTGCCGAATTAGGGTATGAACACAGAAGTTTGGTGTTGGACAGTATTGTGGTCTGGATTGTATTGATTGACTATCAGAAGCCCTCTATACTAACCAGAAATGCATTTTATTTTGAGTCCTGTGAAGTTTACTTTTGCTATATGTACATGTGTATTATTTTCGTGTGTGTTTGTGACAGGCCTGACATCCCAGAGGACAACATACACCAACAGAAGTGTCTAGGCATCTCAAGGTGTCCTGACAGGAACTGTAACCTGGAGATGTGGGTATGGGAGCTGTCAGAACATGAACAGTAAGTTGTGTCTTGAGGAATTCAATTTTTCTCCGACGCTTTCTCTGAAAAGATGGGCAGATGGGTGTTTTGGGGTTTTTTTGGAGGGGAGGGGGTTGCTGTAACAATGCGGCTACTTTTTCATTATTTTTTTTTATTGAAAACCTAATCATTAATACACTGTCGAGTTTAAAAACTTTCTTCAACAGCTTCTAAAAACTACTTATCCTTGTATCTGTACTCAACAACTCGAACTCAAATGGATTTCATGAATATGTTTATGTCCATGTAGAGGCAGAAATGAAGATGGTAAGGGGCAGTACTTATACCGAACAGGCTGGTACAAAACAGCATGAATAATGTAAAGCTAAGATAATGATAGAGTTACTATCCATGAACACAACTTTTAAGTCCAAATTGATCAGCTGGTTGACAGAGTCTGTATGCAATGGAAAGCATTTGTTGAGCCGTTTCAGATATTGTGGAAAAATCGGCATAGACTGTGCCTGTCTTTGAGCATTTCTCATAATGTCAAATGGATTTTAAGGTGAAATTCAGTCAACTGTGACTCGGCCTTTGGTTGTCAGTTTGAAACACAGGAACCCCCCCAAACCGTTCCAAAGATTTACTTACATTGCTGCTTCTCTCCTACCGTGCATGGGAAGGTTTGCCAGCAACCTGCAGATGGTCATGGGTTTCCCCAGGTCTTGTCGTTTCCTCCCATCATAATGCTGGCCGCCATCGTAGTAGCGAAATATTCTTGAGTACAGCATAAAACGCCAATTAAATAAATAAATCATAAAGATCTTGAAGAATTTCTTACCTGATATGTAAATAGGTCAGTGTACAGTATAGCCTTACTTAGCCATAAATGCATACATTCAAAACACCCTTTTTATTTTCAAAATGCTCATGAGGACAGGTAAATTATTATAAAAGGTTATATTAGACACAAGAAACAAGTGGTGGCTATAGGGGTTTCATGCAGTGACAGCATTGGTCCAGCTACACCGATTTGATGAATTAATACTTGTCTTGCATATGCAAAGTCTTATTTTATTACTGTATGTCCTTTCCATTTCGTTCCAATTGTAGATAGATGTGTTATTTTACCAGGCATCCAGCCCTTGCATGAAAATAGAATGCTTGTAGAATGAAACAATCAAGCTTTCTCTATAAAGAATTCAGTGTTACAATACTGGTGAAATTGCTGAAATCTCATTTTTGTTTATTTGTTGCAGAGAATGCCATGCGCAGACTCCTGATAAAAGTGAAGATGTGAAAAGATTACGTGGGGCAGATAAAAGATTGAGGTCACTGGAAACATCTGACAAACCATTTTCTCAAGTCCACAAATCGAGACGAAGAGCCCACCAAATAAAAACTGAAGCTGGAGCCCAAAGACAACATCGAAGGTGCTATTCAAGCTCGTTTACTCATTTCTTCAAGTGAGGAGCTGTTCAATTCACTGACAAATATCATCATTTTATAAACAAGTATTTTGAAATTTGTTTTAAATAACCAGTACATTTCAGGACTTTTTGCTCGATCAAGGGCTGTAGTAAGTCATTTGCTAATTGTTTGATTAGATTCTCATGACCTTGGCTTTAGTGAAGCTAAATGCTGTTTGCTATAATCATTGATGATTTACATATTTTTTACTACCTTTCAGTCTAATTACAAACAATAACAGATCATTATAGATGTCTCATGATTTCAGATATCATATATTAGAAACAGCAGATTATTCTGGGTAAAAATTGGCCAGTAAAAAACAATTTGAACAAATTTGTCAGGAAAAAAAAAAGAGTTTAGCCATTCTCCGCTTTTAATTTCTGAAGGATTTCAATTGCTTATACCACTTTCTTTCTCCTTTGTCATTGATCAGAATTATCATAAGAACTCCAATCAAAACACACTCACAGAATTGAATCCATGAAACTGTTCAGAATTTTAAAAATTGGGATGTCCAGTAGCAGTTCCACCTACACAAAAGTGGCATAGAACGTGGTAGCAGGAAATTGGAGAAAAAGTTGCAAAATCTAACATAGAATATGTTAATAGGATATACGAGTTTAACAGATGGCAGAAACTATGGGCGAATTGTGTTTGTGCTTTATTTGTTATAATCTAATGTGATGGAGATGTGAGATTTGCTACATGCCATATGGTATATGTGGAGTTTGAGCAGATGAGAGCTCCTGTGATGTGATGCTGACTAAATCAGACGATTTCACTTAAATACCTGTTAACATTGACCTGAGAACAAAAGTGATAACATAGCAACCAGGGGTAAGTACACCAGGGCAACAGGAATGAGCTGGAATATAAACAGTTGACTTGTCCCCAATTCTAGGAAGAGTTACCCTGGTATGTCACTTTTTTTTTTTTTTTTAAAAGCTAAATAGTAAAAACCATGCATTATTAATTCTGGGAAAAGATTTAACGTGCGCAGGTCTTGAGAATCTAACAACTAATTAACACACAGCTAATTATCTACATTTTAGCTGGTTTTAGTCGTAAACTTTGTCAGTTTGAGCCCACATTGTGCTATAACTACTTGTATTCAGTAACCCCTGAATGTGACTTTTTCTTGGGAGTGCCTGTTTCTGCGGATATTTATTGAAATCAGCTCTTTGGATGTCTATTCATTAATATCAGATTCACCTGGATATTTGACCATTTTTCACAATATTTTGTTTTTGTTTTTTGAAGATGTTGTAGTGAACAAGTGGTTCTGTTTTTATGTATTTATTTTGTTCTCTTTTCGTATTTATTTTATTTCCATGGTCTGTTTTATCCTTAGCAATATAAAGCATATAATAATACTAAAAGAAATTCTTGAATGTGTGTGATGGGAGGTACTTGTAGTTGACTACAATGTGCCAAGTTCATCAAGGTGGAATAAGTGTTAAAAGTCATACAAGCTCTATAAGTTTTGTCTTTTTACATTTGTGAATATGTACATATGTTTTCTGTATATTTATTAGTGTTATAGTTGTTATAAAACAGTGTACTATGTACATATCTTTTGCCTGAAAGGGTTGATCTTGAGCCTTTCTTCAGAACTATAAGTAACTATATGTAAGTATTTTACATATCAAGAATTGTTACAAGTGAAGAGAGAGACAAATACAAAACCATAGGGTCCCAGGCCTGTTATCCCCATGACATCCTATGCTTTGAGAATGATACAGTGCTGCTGGGACTTCTATAAGGGCTGATGTGCCTAACCAGTTAAGCCTTAAATTGGAAACATATTTATATGTACCATGCTTACAGAGAAAGCTGGGGTCAACTTTCCACATTTACTTCTACATGTACTTGTTTATCCAATTGTAACTTCAGGATGTTGATTTGTTTAGAGTGTTATACAGGTATTACTTCTATAAAAAAAGTCAGATTATTTATCTTTCTTGTAGTCTTTTATCATGTGCAATTACAAGTTATATTCTGTCGGTATTATCTTTTTTGGACAGAGAGTATCATAGCCTTGGTGGTTGTACTCGTTCTCCTGTTAAAACAGCCCACAATTAACTTATTAGCATAATCTAGTTAGTTCCTCTCTCATTTTTGATTGGTCTTTACTGCCAATATATTCAGTGGATAATGCTCCTGGCTGTTTGCACGGTTTAAACTTAGTTGGGGAGGTTTTGTTTCTACTTATTAAACTGAAACATTTCAGTGGAAATTTTGGAGCATGTATGTCACCCAAAAAATTCCACTTCCACTGTTTAACATAAAATTGTTTGTAAGTTTTGCGTAAAAGGACAAAATTGTGAGGTAGTTTTTGCTCTTATTCATCCCAGTTTGTTTCGGATTACTTTCTTCTTGTTCATCCCAGTGTGCTGATGACTTCTGCACAAGGTCAACTTCTCTACATATGTTTTTTTTGTTTCCTGGTTGACACTGTTTCTGTGTTACCGGTAGTTATGAATATTAATGTATACACACGTCCAAGTCGACCAATGAAAATTTGCCCTCTTTCTGGTTCATACAGAGAGTTGTTATATAACTAATGCTGATTACATTATATCACTTTCTACTCTTATCAGAAAAACAGGTGTATTTAATGGAGGGTATAAACTGAGAGGTTAGAACAGTACGTCATGGAGAGATTAGCCTGTTGTTTACTTTCACCAAAGCAGATCTATTGTCTGGTGACTTTGTAAGTGATTTTCTAAGATAAACCTGTTGTAAGGAGTTACTGTTTGCAAAAGAAAAAAAAAAAAAATGTACATGCATTTACTAAGTTTTGCTGAACAGCCATACAGGTAACTTTAGTTTTGTATTCTTGCATACTTAAATACATTGGCCCATGAAAAATCACGGACTTGTTCTTATTACCAATACACTTGTTTTTGATTTTTGGTTTCATTTCTGAAGCAGGTATTGCTTCCTCTTTTTCCCATTGCTGTACATGAATGCACAGAAAAGGATTTTCATCAGTGGGAATTCATATTGCCTGTTTCTGGTTCTTGTTGATGCACATGTACAAAGAGTTAATGCTGTTCAGTTATTCCTGGCTGTCAATTAAATGAATGCACAAAGTTGATATTCTACTACATGTATTTTTGTTTTTGGTCTCTTTCTTCCAAGATATTGTGCAGTGTTTTTTTGTCCTGTCTGCCGTGCGGAACACCTGTGCACTGTTAAAACAACTTGTTTGAGATTATTCTGTAGTGTGCATTAGTTCTGTCATGGACATGAAAGTCCTACTACACTAAATTAAAGCAAATCTACTATGTTTACTTTGCTAAATTTAAAGCTGACGTGAAACAGAAAGTAATTGATGCAAACGAGAAGTAAGATAGCAAGGGAGCTACTGTATGGCACATTCATGGCACATTCATTGTATTCCAGCTACATGGGAATCTGCTGCCTAACTTCATTGTCATCATACTATGGGAGAGTCAAAGCGACAGTACTGACTACAACACAGCATGCCATGCATGTGCCTGTGATGCATGAGCTATCGTTTGTGTTGCTGTGTTCACAAAACACTACCTGGGCTTTATGGAGCTTGACTATTACCTATATGTGTGTTCATAGAACTGCACTCATGGAAACTGGCCCCTTCACCATGACATTGAGTTATCATGGACTGTAGTAGCATTAACTTCAGAGCTGTTTCCTATGCAATATTTGTGCTTAACTGTGGACATAAGTATTTTAATGGGGATGCAGGTATAAACTGTCAAAACAAAGATGAAACTGCTCGTAAGCTCCTAAAACCTATGCTGAGGAATAATGCACATTTGCTAATTACTAGACAGCAACGATGTGATCAAGAAGCTAATACTTTGTAAGGGAAATTACCTGCAAATACAACACATAAAATAAACAAAAATCTGTAAGGTTTCGAGATTTTATCCATTTTAATGGAAAAGAAAATTTAAGAATTACTTTCTACTGAAAACAAGGTCTTCGTAAGATTAGCAATAAACCAAATACATTTTGCATTTCTTTAAAGTAATCCACCTATGTGCATAAGAGACATATCTCCGGAAATGTGTTATGTTTGACGAATGCTATTGCCTCAGTGTTCAGTCTTCCACACGATAGCTCAAGTCATTTCCTAGTTTGAGTATTGGGGCCGACCACATGTAACTCACTTGAACCATTAGTGATATCCAGTCTCTTGATACAATGGCTAATCCCAGGACTTTGCAAGACAGACAATCAGTACTGTCCACCATTTGTTTGATATTTTTTTGTTTGAGATTGTCAGCATTATGTGCACATTTTTTCCATGCAGGCATATCTTTCGCCATTGTTTTCTTTCCCTTAACATCTATGGTCACAGCAATGGAGATTGCAGTAATCTTGATGTTTTCATCAAGTGCACTGTCATTACTGCCTTCAGGAACTGCTATTAGATACGGAAGCAATGCTCTATCTATGGTTATAAATTTATGTCATCAAGATATTCTCTTGCTGCATCGACTGTAGATTTTTTCAAGAGGTTTGTTAGCTAGTTTGTTTGCTACTTCAGTCTGGTTTCCCCACCCTCGAACCTGACAGCCGTCATGTACATGTAACTGAGAAATTTTTGAGAGCAGAATTTAACACCAATCAAATAATTATCACAGGATTGAAGCATAAAGTTGAAACCATCATAGATATAAAGGCATTGTTATTAGTGAGCAGTATGGATACCTCTGAAGTCCCCCTGGCATCAGGCCTGCTGACTCAGACAGTTGAAGGTCTGACTTGTAGAGATTACCTGGGGTCAATCGCAGAAAGTAGTCCTAGCCTAAGTACCATGGTAACATGTATTTTAGCCTACAATGACTTTGTTCAAGTGGCTCCATGACCAAGGAGTTTACATGCTCAAATCCAGCTCTCATAGGTTTGATTCAGCAGATTCCCTCAGACATATGACTCACTGCCATCATATACATAAACAATTTTCACTGTTTCCGACACCTCAGTGGCAAAAAGCGGGGCATGACACATGGATGGCCATTTGCTAATTCCAATGTTTAAAACAAACCACGTATATGGTGAGCATAAGTGTGCCTTGCATTTAAGAAAGTTTGCCAACAATTTGCCAAAGGTTGGTGGTTTATGTTGTGCACTCCTGTTTCTTCCACCCATAAGACTGACCAACATTATAAGTGAAAAAGTCTTGAGTAATAAATAAACAACAATCAAATAATTATAACAGATTTTTAACTGTATGCACACTTCTATAAGCTGCCGGTGTTGAAGCTACACAAGGCGGAAAGAAATCTCCAGTACTCTCATCCACAGAAAGACTGTCAAGTGATGGTATCCTTGATACCATGTATCTTAAACAGAGAACTACAGTAATACTGAATTGAATTTTGAACTGAATGTTTATTCACCATACACACTTATATGTATTATGGCATATCTTGTAAATGGCGGGAATAAAGTCCAAGGGACTTGTTCTATTCCTGACTCATTATTATCAAACAACAATACATGCTTGGTGAGGAGCGATAATATAAATATGTTCCAATATTATTTTCTATGCATCGATATTTTCACTTTGCAGGCCATGCAGAAATGCGACTAGACCAAATGTATGGGTTTACAATGCAGGTAACAGTACAGTAAACAGCCTGTAATTTCAAGGCATTTTTCTGATTTCCTCTTCCTGCTTTATAATATGCAGTACAGAAGACTGATTAGCTAGTGAAAAACACTCTTAAGTGATCTACTCCAAATGACATTTCAATTGATTTTTGACAAACATGGTATAGCATCATTAAAAGTGAACAAAATATTCAAAAATACAAAATACGTTCTCCATGTCTTATTCGTGGGTGAACACTCCTTTACACTCCAGGAGTATCCCTATTGTGGGCACGATCAGTGATCTGTTAGTTGAGGGGCCAAATCTGTCTGTCCTCAATCAGCAACAGCAACTGAACATTTTGATTTACAGTGCATATATATTCAAACAGGCATTCCTGGGCCCCTGTTTTTTTGAAGCAGTTGCAAACTTCACCTGGCATAACACCCATGGTAAAACAGATATTAGTCACTATGACATTATTATTTATTTATTTGATTGATGTTTTACGCCATACTCAAGTATATTAGTCACTATGACAACTGCGCTTGAGGCAAAGTTTTGTATACCGCGCCCTCAAATTACATAAAACTGAACAGGCTACAGCTGTCCAAGATTGGCACATATATATACATATATCTGACTTTCACATATAAAAGCTAATAACAAAAACTGCATACAAAACATAAGCCAAAATCAGCGATGTACACAACCAGCATTTCACCAGATGTTGAAAATCTACTCTCCACTTGGGACCAAGCTATGTAATGATTGCTACAGCAGACTTAACTCCATGTCTACCTGAAACGTGAGGACTGTCACTTTATCATGTGGAAGTTTTGTATCATCTAAATAACCATTCAATAAGTGTCAGTCAGATGCTTCATCTTATTTCTTAATGTAGAATTACTGCCTTAAATACTTGAACAATATTTGCCTAAATACTTAAGCAAGCAAGCTCCAGGGCACGGGATGCAAATACCTATGTTTACTCAGTGACAGTCTTATTGCTCAGCTTCACCTTGTTCTGCTGAAATTTGAAATGGCCACAGCCAGAAATTTGACTAACCAATATCACTCAACCAGACAGGCAATGAGATCATCTTGCGAGATTTCCATTTCTTTAGTGTTTTGGAAAGTATGATTATGGCTTAACGCCACATTGGCAATATCTCAGCCAAACATATAGTGCTTTGGATGAAGGGACAGTTTCAGAATTTTGTTAATTCTATTTCACACTGGTGAAGAGCTAGCAGCATGCTTGTACACCTTAAGACGGGACCTCAATGATACAACCAACAGATGCCAGAGTCTACATGACAAGCTCCATCATACACTTCGTGTGTACATGTGCGACTTGTCCTTCATTTAAGGTGGTTATACCAGAGATACTTGACAAAAAATCCATCACAGCAAAATGTGAATTTTTGCTGTTAATTTTAAAACGGCCCAAATACATACCTTTCACACAATACCAGCTCCGGCTGTGCACCAGTTACCAATCAAAGTTGGTATTAAACTTCCTAAAATTTATACATCCGGTCACATAACTTTTTTCAAATTTCAGAATCATTTTAGCACTATAAGTAGTACAGGTACAAGTGATATTTACTGAAAGGCAATAACTTGGGCTATTCTTTGCAGAAGAATGTGGAAAATTTTATTTAAATAGAAAATAGGGACTTTTGCGTTAAAATCTCTGGTACAGCCCCTGTATTTTTTAGATAATGCCTGTTCTGGAACCCCAGAACTTCACATAGAATGAATGTCAACAACTGATAAGATGGACTTAATGGTTTACTGATTGATTGATTGGTGTTTTAATGCCTGTACTAAAGAACAGTACCATGTACGTATATATATATATATATATATATATATATATATATATATATATATATATATATATGGCTATGGCACACTTTGATGGTGTCACAAACAATAAAAAACATTCAGATAATAAATATTTTGACATCATTTAACCAACTGACTTTGAATAGGCCATATTTCCTCACATCTGTGATAAGTTTTTTTTATCAAACAAACACAACATGAATGTATCATCAAGAGTGTTTGATCATTGTGATAAACACAACAATAAAATGAATTGACGAGGATCACCTTTCATCTGATTAATACATTTTACATCCTAATGCCAACTTTATTTATTGAGTGGTCCAGAAAAACAATAACCTCTCATACTCATAAATTTTCAAAATGCTAAAATATAAGACCTTGATATTTCACACATCATTAAGAATATATATTTGATATTTCATGAAAATTTTTCGGAGTAATTGGCGAGATAGTAATAAAACAGCAACATATTTAAAAGTATATTTAAAATGTCTAATGTCAGACTGAGACTGTGTCTGTGATGTAGTACTCTTTTAAATTTGTGGCCATCTGCAAGTGTGAACTTCTATAAAACATGTCCAATATCCATTAAGTAATGTTGAGAAATATCCAAGTCTTATGTTTAAACCATTTGGAGTAATTGCATATGAGGCAAGCCTATCATTTTTCTAGCCCACCCATTACATCTAAATGCCCCTGGATTATCTCCCTTGAGTCCAACAATTCCATGTACAGTACTTGTTTTGTGTTATGCACTTTCTATCCATGGAAATGACCGAATTACATCAGACAATACTGACAACCTACAGCTGACTATTTCCTAGCTATTTATTCAGCGGTAGTGCGTCCTTGACACGTTGAGGTATCCTTTGGGCATACCATTGGTGTGATGAGGCTGGAGGAGGTGTGGCTAACACGCCGCCTAGGTTACGTTTCTCCACGCCTTTGTGGTACATTATTTGGTTGCCGTGCATGTCAGTCAAAGTCCCACCAATGGCGTGAAGCACAGCCTCAGGTGCACATGTATCCCACTTCTTACAGCCAGGACTGGCAAACACATAGGCATTAGCTTTGCCCTCAATTAGCAAGAGAACCTGAAATGTCAAATTTTGAACAAATTAGTCTATTTCAAGATCAAAGAGTCTACATGCAGTATCTATGTCAAAAACCTTACCTACCCAGAAATTACCTACATTTACTTTTACAAGTGGTCTTACTTTTCACGATGCTCTGGAGATGCTAACAGGAAAAGACATTAAATTACACCTTCCTTAAAAACAAGACTATGTTTGCCATATCCTTTCTCTTTCCAAAAAAAAAACAGGGTATGTTTCGGGGTATTATTTTAGGAAATAAAACAATATAGGGATTTCCAAGAACCTAATATTGTGTGGATACAAATTTTTAAAAAATCTATCAAAAGGCCGATAAAACCTTAGGGCCTTTATGGTGGGTGGTTGGTCAGGTTACACCTAATGAGCTTACTATTCCAGCATACCTTATGTCCTGCTCCTCCCACCCGCAACACTTCTGTGGGTTGACATGCTTCCACAGCTTCAGTCACGATGGGATTAGAATGTGACCTGGTTGTTGTGATAATATTCTTCCCTTCAGGGGGGTTGTTTCTTTCAAAGCCAAATGCTCCTGCAATGATGAAGTTGTTCAGTGTTTTAACATATCTGTCTTGATACAGCTCTGGCTGATCGAGAAGATTAACAGTTGCTCGCAGAAATTCTCATGCTCTTGACCACTGAGGTGGCATGTTTGAATCTACCTTCTCCTAATCTAACTGCAGCCTCAGAATGTTTGTCAGGTGTCTGACAGAGGTCAGGGGTTTTCTATAAGGTTCTCTCCACTTAACCTGAGACTAAATTACAGATGTTCTATTAGTCTCACACTTAACTAATACAGTGTATAACAGATTGCCTTCATATGGGACAATGTTCGAATAACATTTTAAATACGAATCATTAAATACAACAAACAACTGTTTTTGACAGACAACTATAAAAAGCATGTGGCAATCCACATACATGCTACACCACATCAAACTTAAATGAAAGCCCAGGTTTCAACTCAGGTGAAAGTTTTGGACATATTTTCTCACTTTTTGACCTGACGCTGTTCCCAAAAGCCTGCAAACTTTCTCATTTGCAAGCACTTAAATTACAAGAATTTGCTGTATTCCATGCTTATATTGGTTATATTCCTCAAACAGCAATGCATGTTCATTTATCTACCTTGAGACCCAGATGATGACAAGCACACATGAAACTCTATGAAAGCTTATTTGGGAAACCCTTTACTCTGCTGACACTTACCTAGCCCAATGACTCCCCAGATGACTCTGCCTAGTTTCTCTTCTATGTTCAGTTGATAGTTGTAGTATGGCTGACAAATAACCCCAGCTTGAGCCTTCCCCTTGACAGCTATCCCAATCAACACAGTCACATGATCCAGCAAACCTAAAAACAGAATCACTTTCAGATTACAACAAAATTTATACATAATTTGGATTCATGGCTTGACAACCAATGTACTAATGGTAAAAGCAATAGTAATAACAATCTTAGAGCACTATTTAAAGTGAACATAAAGTCTGTCACTATACATGAATAGAAAAAAGGATATTGGACACAGTTATCACAGAAAAATATCTAAAAAATTCAATGAAATATTGGAAGCCGAGAAGATGAAGTTCAGCATTGGAGATATGGCACGGACAGACAATTCACTCCCAGTAGCCATGTTGTAGAAGCCCTGATGAACTTGGCCAATCAATAGTGCTGAAGGCAACATGTGATAATTGGCTGTCACGTCAAAAAACCTAGTAGTTTTCGACTGTCAGTGTGAGGTCTTACAGGGGATAGACAGATATCAACGCAATAAGATGGATTTTGCTGTTAGTTTAAGTGTTAAACTGCTGCATTTTGGACTACACATTTATGAGCAAGAAACTGAGAACGGCAGCTCATGTTACAATGCGTACGTGTTGGGCAGGAGACTGTCCTTACTTGTCCTGGTGAGCTGGCAAGAAACCCTTCTTGGGGAGAGTCACTACTTGAAGAAAAATATTGTGACAATGCATTACTTTTCCTTAGCAAAGTCAAACTTGTTACGAAAATATCTTCCCAAAATCTGCATGACAGAGTGTTCCAAATCACAAGGTCCTGCTATGTTTGGTAGGTTCCTTGATGTGGGTACAGCCAGCTAGGCCTAATGCTTAGACCCATGTAGAACGAGAATGAGATGGTAGGGGAGAACTCCTAGGTTTTGTGACTTCACTCAAGTTAGCTATAAAGTGGCAAAATGGCGTCACCAAATGAGTCGGTTGGTACTGATGATCATTTGCTATTTGTTTTCTTGATAAACAGTGTAGAATTTTAAAAATATTTTTAGAACATTTCTGGTAAACTACTTCATTAATTAATTCAGATTTAGTAGCTGACTTTATGTTTACTTTAATGAAAGCAGCTGGACGACTTTATATAGTTTCTCAACCAAACCTTAGCCACATTTAACAAAATGACCAGAGAACAGAATGGTAAACAATGGGTTATTTATAAGCAACATGCATGGCGTTCCCTGAAAAAAAAAACAACCATCATAGCTGGAGTAACTACTAACCTTGTGTATATTCAGCTGTTCCATCTAATGGATCCACCCATATAACCACCTATAAATATAGTTATAAATATCATTATATCATTATATCATTATACAAATAAGGCCTGCACCATCAGGTACATCTGCAGGGAAATACTCCTATACAAAGTCGATTGTATTTACAGTCTAGAATAATTCTGGGTTCTTGCGAGGCAATGCTGTGAAGCTATCCATTTTACATAAATCCAATCCTTAACATTTTGTGAATATTCAGTTTTCAGTCATAGTGATAAAAGATTTGTCAATGGACAGACAGAGAGACAACTGCAAATAACCTGCAGAAATATCCCATCCACTTATCAGTCCTAGGAGCAATGAAATGAGAAGACAAATTACATCTTCATCCCTGACATCTGTGAGGTTTTCTGGGCAGACCCTTTGAAGGGACACCATCATCAAGCTTTAGGGATTCTATATCCTGGTCAACCTTCTCGTTAGGATCAAGTTGCTACAATGCAAGAAGAATATAACTACCAGAGTGTACTTATAATAATACCTATACGCATGTTGGGACAGATATCAATCTTCTTCTTCTTCAAATGCTAGTTTACAGACGATTACTTAACAGTGGTCACCTATGCCATGCTCCTGTATAATTTCCCTCCTTTCTTTTCAAATTAATGTTATCTTTCTCCATACACGTTGTGAAAAAAAAAATCAACGTGATTTACTACTTATATTTTTGCAATGTTTATTGCACAGAATTGTAATTTTTTATTAAACTTAGCTTCAATGAATATCCACCATCAAATACTGGATGTTAGATCCAAGTTTTACTTTTACGATTTATTTATCTCAAAGTAATTACCAGAATTAATAAAAATGTAAGATCTCCTCCACCATACCTCCTCCCCCAATAATGACGACTTTAGGGAAATGCTTCTGGAGAGACGCCATGATGCATCTCTGTGCTGCACGGTCCGCTTCTGTCTGTAAGTCATTCTTACCCTTCAAAAGAAATACACCATTACTTCCACACCTAATCCTGATTTTTACTTACTCATGCAGGGTCAAATACAAGGACATTTTGATGCCCTTTACACATTTAAAGTTAAATTGAATATTCTAAAAATATACCGAACACCAGATTTCACAGGTCTACCATTATATTGAATATTAATCATATTTGTATTTAATCATAAGCAGTTGGTGTGAGTTTGCAAATCTTCCACCTAAGGTAACAAAGATTAACTTTAATTTAAAATTTATAACCAGGGCTAATGGCATTAGTCAGCAAACCAGCTACGCTTCATTGATTTGCCAAATGGCCTCAAATATATGTAAGCAAAGATTATTGTATCTGATACTGATAAAAAATTAAGCTGACAGATTTCAGTTTCCAAGACATATTATGTCACATAATTATTAATCTTAACATCACCTCCAAAACAAATAATGAAGAAAATTATAAATGCTGAGCAGTAGGCTGAATTTGAACACCTGTCACAGACATTTTGATTACACACTGATCCAATATCTATTCAAAAATATATCAATCTGAACGAGAGTGAACTGACAACAACATATGGACAAAATTCAAACATTATGAACACAACTGATGAAGAAAACATTAAGGCCAACTTCTCGGTCATATATTCAGTTATTTATTTTTTTTAAAGTTTCCCATAATTATTATGATTTTAAAACATTCTGCCAGATTTGGTTTAAGATTGACAGTATGCCTATACACTGAGAAGAATCTATTTTACACTTCCATGATCCACCTAACAGAGAATTGTGAATGACAAAAATGTAATATACATGTCTCTTTATTTAACACATGTGAGCACAAACATTTATGTGTACAATTTACCATTTCAATCCCCGTGAATCAGATGTAGATGTGCATGTACAGGCTACTTATAGCGAATTTACATGTGACTGGGTGTGTTAAGAAATATATTATAGGTTTTTGGACCAAATAATTTGCGCTCAGACATGAGTATAAGTCAGATAATTGAGGAAGGAGACAAGATCATTATTCACCTTCATTCACAATAAAATATCAGAACTGAGCAAAATTTTAGCACACATATAGGTGACATCCAGGATGTAAATAAATAGGTTTTTCGACACGCAGCAAATAACTCTGTAGCTAGTAAAACTCAGCAGCAAAATTCACCCAAGGCCGAATGTGTCCATAACAAAACTATCAAAATCGAAAATGACAGGCACAGATCTTACCTTTTCCACAATGCCCAAGTCCCCTTTCTTCATCACACTGCGAACAACCTTGGCTGCTTTAGCAGAAGCAGCAACAGAGGCCGAAACGATCCGCATAAGCAGTGGGAAGGCTGATGTCGCTGCCATCTTGACTAAAATAATGTTACCTGTTGCTTCCCACGCGGATGTTTCAATATCGAAATACTAATGAAGCAAGTTATGTATCAGCAAGAGCAATGTACGAGTCAATTTGTAAGAGGTCAACTCGTGCGATGATGTCGTAAAAGACATTAACCTTAGATTAACTCCTAAACTACGCAGCTGGATATTTCACACGTGGCCGTATCAATTCGTCACATCGGGGTTAATAGTTTTCTAACACGAATAGAGAAAAATCCATCTTTTATTCAATCCATAGCGACATTCTATCGAAGAGCGGAAAGTTGAACGGCCTTGGCCTTGGTGGGAGGTGACAGGAAGCTCTTCAAGGACGATGACATGTCATCGAACGGCAACAACAGCAACACGGAGGCAAAATGTGGTCGTTCTTTTCATCAGATCCAGCGAAAAACTTTAATTATGAGCTTTTAGACAGAGTTGATGGACTGGTGGACAAGTCGGTGTGGAGGCTTCATAAAGGAAAGAAAAAAGTAACTTTAAAGAGTTAATGAAATTTTGTTTATCCGCTTTGTTTTATTTTTATTTTTTTAGTGAATTAATTATTTTGTCAGTGTTTCATCGGCTATGTGAGAATGTGTCACTGCACGTAATTATCAGCTGATGATATTTGTAGGCTACTGATATTGCATCAGTGAAAGAGATTATTTAAAATTAATGTAGCAATCAATTTTCATAAATTTGCCAGATATTGACGTGCTAATACATGTAGAGTATTGCGGTAACTCCAACAAAAGATACAAGGCAATGCATGATTCAATATTTCGGTTTTATTTAAACCATTTTCAAGAATAAATGAAATTGCGCAAGATGGCATATATATATATATATATATATATATATATATATTATATATATATATATATATATATATATATATATATATATATATATATATTATATATATATATATATATATATATATATATATATATATATATATGCCATCTGCCAACAAGAGCTTAAGTTAACAGGTATATTAACAGGCCACAATGTAGATGTAAACAAATGAATAATTATCAAAATAAATGAGTGATTTACCAAACAGTGAGTGGGTGACACTCAAGTATAAAGGATAGCTGGATCAGTGGAGATGGAAATACTTATACGTGTAGTTAATTGAGATGTAAATGAGTGTCTGATTTATTTCTGGTTGGTCTATAAACATGTCTGATATTTTGCAGGTTGACTTGTGCTGTGGTGATAATTCAGTAATCTGAATGTTCCCCCTCATTAGTTTTGATTCTGACATTCAGTTTGACATACGACACTAATATGACATACGACACCCACCATATAGCCTATTTTTGGATTGGACTGGATTAAATCCTCCCATATTTCTCACCTCTTCAAGTACTCTAGCTACCGTTCAGTATCTGCAGGTTGGATGATGACCCCAGAGATGACTAAGATGTGAAAACCAGAGCATCAACATTTATCTTGTTGAACTATTAATATTGCCCTAAAGCTACAAATAGTGAAGTGTCACTACAGATACTATTTCAGAATCAGTGACATATTTCAAGTGAGACATATTAAAATGTGATTTAGCATCCTAATGGGCCTACAAGCATCAGCAAAACTAGTAAAAGCTGAAAAAAATGAAAAAGCCAGAATATTGTCTCAGGGATGCAATAATTGAGCAACTTGTACACTCTATGTTTTCTTCACAGGCAACTGGTGACCCAGTTTCTGTGTTTGTGTTTGAAGTAAAAGGCAGTAGTGATGCTCAGGTAAGTGTACTAGTAACTGTGAATTAGGGTTTGGTTCGTACCCTCTTCACCTCTGACTGATCAATAGGGGAGTTTTGAGTTGGAACTCTTTTATCGACGAAGGTAGAAAAAGTCCAGCTGTATCATGTGATCTGTCGAAAATGTTAGGCAATTATTTTGGATCACTTTCACTATAACATGGGTTAAAAAGTCATTTAGATTAAATGAATGATGGAGAAAATTGAGAATCTGAATGTATGTGAACTTCAGAAGTTCCTAACAGAAAGAGGTGCCATTTGTACCTCTGGAAAAGGGTGAGACAGGTAATCAGTAAATTAATGTCAACAAAGATTGCCTCAGCCTAACATTTTTCACAAGTCACATGACATTTTAGGACTGTTTTTATTTTTTGACGGCAAAAGAGGTTCAACTCGAAACTCCCCAATTGACAAAGCTATTTATTTTCTAACAGTGTCTTTGGGAGTTTTGTTCTCATTGAATGTCATTGAAAGAATTATTAGCGGGGATTCCATGTGTAAGTGCAATGTTTTATGAACAAGTGTGAAAATTAGACTGTACCCTGTAAGTGTGGTGTATATATAATGACAGCGACAGGGTAAATATAATGTAAGACAAATGTAGGGTTCATTTCACTGGTCAGTGGTTGTATTGCCACAACAAGGCTGTGGTATTACCAAACTGGCATTAGGTCATAAACATTCATTCAGTTCTATTTTGGTATTTAAATGACTGTGAGCATCAGTAGGGCAGCATCGAATTACCTCCCTTCAGGTGACTCTCCCATTTAAGGAGTGCATTTGTAGGAGTAAGCTGTGGTCAGAAAATGGCTGATGGCTAGTATTGAAATTAATGTTACATGTAGCTGAAGAACTAGCTTTAAGACAGATTTAAATGTTGTATACCTGTTGGAAGTCTAGGATAAACATTATGCATTTTTTTAATGCATTCAGGGGTAATTCAGAAATCCTGTCACTACTTAAATACAATAGACTGCTTTGGCAAACTCTGTGAAATGTTATATATTCTAACTTTAAGCTGAAAAACATGGACTTCAATTTAGAATCTCTCTACATTTCTGCGACTCTCAAAGACTGATATTGTGCTTTTTTTTTTGACATTCTATTGTCTAGAAAATATGTGTGATTGTAGTGACATAACCTACATAGTCAGTGCTTTAATAGGCGATGTCCCATTTCTCATAGTTTCACGCCTCAAAAACTAATTTCGAGTTACATCATAGTGGCTGCTGTAACAAGGGAGGTAATTCAGAGCAGACCTATACATGTAAATGAATTCCTGGTTAACAACTGTGTATGAACATGTATGTATTTCTTATTTATGTCAGGTGCAAATTGCAAAGGCTGCATTCAAAAGGATTAAAACTCTACGACATCCCAACATTTTAACATATATTGATGGTCTAGAGGTGAGTCAGAGTAGTAGTTTGTATTAAATCAGGATGATCTAATTATTGTACAGTGTGGAAACAGGTATACATGTCTCTGTAACTGATAAAAGTAAGACAGTGTGGATTGTCGCGTCTAAACCAGCATGTCACCACCTCAGTTCATTAACTCTGGGGATGAAGTCCTGAGTCCTGCAAAAAGCACCATGAAAACCATGAAAAACAAATGATTGTGATTTTGATTGTGAAGCAGTGCAAGCTGCGTTATTATATTGTAACAGAAAATCTTCGTTTATATTTGTCGGGAATCTGTGAACTTCGTAAATCACCAATCAGTTTAAATAATCTTTAATGTAGTTCACAGTATGTAATGGATTTTAGTACATTTTGTGAAGTTCATGTAAGCTGTGTGTGGAAAGCAAATGTAAAAATACTGATTTGATTTCTGTGGTATGGATTTCATCAGTAAATATTGATGTGTTATGCCCTTTATGTAGTGTCACAAAACCCGTAAATAGATTGCCTGTGTGTGTGTAAAGTGTTGTTTAACTTCAACAACACAGTGGTTGCTTTCATACCATGAATATCGTTTTGCATAAATGACTGTGTTTATAGGGCCATAAAGCAATATGATTTTTGAGAAAAGTTATGAAAATTTGATGTGTAAACTCATGATGTGTAAAAGTTGACCTTGGAATGCGATAATTGAAATTAGCATGCAATTTGTAGAAGTTACCAGCTACTCTTGGTTGGTAATATATTCTGGTGAATAGGTGCATCTGTATTCCACGACTCCCAACTCGGTGTGCCATGCCCTGTCTGCTGGTGCTCCTAGTGCTGTTGCTCCAAGTGCTGTTAGACTATTTGTGTTCTGTTTGTAGAGTGACAAAGTGATATATATTGTAACCGAGCCAGTAACCCCACTAGAGACTTACCTGAGAGATAACAAGCAGAGCAGCACACAGAATGAGCTGGCCATTTCCTGGGGACTTCATCAAATTACAGTAAGTTCACTGTCTACACTGTCACATTGTCACATGAACTATAAAGAGGTAACTATACAGGGACAGGGGTTTGATCATAACCCACTTTCAAAGTGACAAATGGTATAGGTAGGGCACAGTTAATATGATATCTGTACAATGTGCCATAGAATAATCTAGAAACGTAATCTCTGAACAACAAGGCTCTGCATGATTTCAGACCCAAAAACCTTTGTGCCAACAGTTAAGTGAGCTAGTCTTCATTGGGCCATGAAAGAAATTAATAGATGAACAAATCTAACATTAGATCCGATTTAAACAGTACATTTTCACATTTAACACATTTTGCAAATGTTTAAATTAGTTATGATTTATTTATTTATTTGATTGGTGTTTTACTCCATACTTAAGAATATTTCACTCATAGGACGACGGCCAGCATTATAGTGGGAGGAAACCGGGCAGAGCTCGGGGAAACCCATGACCATAAGCAGGTTGCTGACAGACCTTCCCACGTACAGCCGGAGAGGAAGCCAGCATGAGCTGGACTTGAAATTAGTTATGAGGGTGTCTGATATCAATGTTATTGGCAGAGTGGTTAACATGCTAGTGCATTACCCAGGATGTTTCCCCTGGGGTTTGCCCGGTTTCCTCTCACCATAACACTGACCGTTGTCATGTAACTAAAATATTCTATATATTATAAGTATGGCATAATACAATAATCAGATAAATAAACAAATAAAGCTTGGGCTCAAGATACATGTGCAAGATCCTATACATCAAGATAAATAAAGTTGAGAGCATCCTTGTTTCTGTGTTAGTCACTTCTGTGTTATGTACTGCTCATATAGGTTAGCAGGTTTATACTCATGCATTGGTCACATTTTGTCTTCATGTTTTCACCTGTTGCAGAAAGGCCTGTCATTCCTTGTCTGTGACTGTAAGCTGATACATGTACATGTATACTCATACATTGGTCACATTTTGTCTTCATGTTTTCACCTGTTGCAGAAAGGCCTGTCATTCCTTGCCTGTGACTGTAAGCTGATACATGTACATGTATACTCATACATTGGTCACGTTTTGTCTTCATGTTTTCACCTGTTGCAGAAAGGCCTGTCATTCCTTGCCTGTGACTGTAAGCTGATACATGTACATGTATACTCATACATTGGTCACGTTTTGTCTTCATGTTTTCACTTGTTGTAGAAAGGCCTGTCATTCCTGGTCAATGACTGTAAGCTGATACATAACAATGTCTGCATGTCATCCATCTTTGTTGACCAAGCTGGAGAGTGGAAGCTTGGGGGTGTGGACTATATGTTTCCTGCCCAGGGGCCGGACAGTTACCCTCCAGTTAAGATCTTGCCCGCCCTGGAGCGATATGATCCTCCTGAAAAGACAGAACCTCGTGGTGGACCAAAAGGCGGGCCATGGTAAACTCTAAATATGCGTAGTAAACCCTTAATAAGATATTTTGGCCAGACGTGGTAGGAATACATTGGTAATTTTTACAGAGAAAGACAGGTTTTAGAAATAGTCTCAGGCTGCATGATATAAATATTTAAGTTTGTTTATTTAATCTAGATTGAGAAATCTTGCAGCTTAATAGCTTATGAAATGAGAAAGTAATTTATCATTGTGGATTGATTTTGGAATTCATCAGTTGAGCATTATTTATGTGTTGATTGTACAGTTCTCTTGTTCTACAGAATGCTAAAACAAAGTACTTTTAAATTTGTGGCTTTGCAATTGAAACCCCCCACTACATGCATGGTATTTTCTAAACATGAAGGTCAGCTGATATGTGGGGACTGGGATGTTTAATATGGGAAGTGTTCAATGGATCTCTGCCAGGAACATCATCTTTGAAATCCTTAGGAAAGGTATTATTAATGAATTGCCTGGAAAATTGGAATGTAAAATAATTTTACCTGTGTCATTGGATATAGTGTTAATCTTTATATGCCTGGTAATTGAAGTGAACGTTAACTTGGTATCCCTCACTCGTAAAACCATAAATTCATTAAAATTGAAAGAACATAAGTCTGAAGAAATATAAATTATATTGGTATGTAAGGATCTAGATTCATGATTGCATCGTTCAACACTTTCTTTTTTCTTCTATAGGTGCCAAAAAAACTTGGTACCAAACTATTGTGAATTAGTTGGTGCTAACCCAAAGTCCAGACCCAATCCAGCCAAGTTTATAGAGTCTTGTCGTAAGAAGGGAGGCTTCATGTGTAACAGTTTTGTTGACACGATGCTCTTCATGGAGGAAATACAGGTATGACAGTGATCAGTGTCTTTGTTGTTGGTTTCCATCGGAGTCTGTCAGCTTTCCTCCCACCATTATGGTGGCTGCCATGGTATAAGTGAATTATTCTTAGGAGTACGGCGTAAAACTCCTATCAGATAAATAAGTAAATAAATATATATAAACCAAGTGTCTTCAATGTCATATTAATACATATGCATCAATATTAGTCTTGTTTGTATGGATTTTTATCCTTTGAGATGATTAAAATCTCTGCAAATAGTGGCATGTAATATAAACACTGGTAGATTTTGAAGTTTAGAATGCTGGGTGATTTAAGTGAGGACAATATTATTGAATGTTTGAAGAGATGGGCATAGCTTTTGAGATGATATGAGGTCATATAAATACCCATTTCAGATAGTCAAATATTATCATTACTTGATAAAACATAATCCCTAAGAGCTGTACTTATATGTACTCCCTGTACTTTCCAGACCTTGTCTAACTTGTTATAAATGGTGTTGATATTGCCCTGACACTGGTGACAGTTTGCATGTAATCCTTTTACCGCTTCTTTCATGTGATATTTCGAATTTCTTGTGATTTTTTTCTTGTAGATTAAAGACCAGACAGAGAAGAATAAATTTTTTAACAGTTTGACTCCATCATTAGATTCCTTTCCATCTGCCATGTGCAAGCATAAAATCCTACCACAGCTGATAAATGCCTTTGAATATGGGAATGCAGGGTCCGCTGTGTTGGCACCACTGTTTAAAGTAAGATATCTGCCTTAGCATTACAAGAGTTATCTCCCTTCTTCCACATGACGAGCACGTAATGATCTATGGTCCTTTGGTTTAGGACATTATATGTTAACCTTAATCTCACTTTTATTTCAGGTGTTTGTCTGACTTTGTATAGTAGTTCATAATCTGCATAAGAGGTCATGAAAATTAATTTTATAAGACATTTGTCTAATTTGTTACATATTGTACATGTACGCATGTTGTAGCACTTAGACCATAACAGTTATTCCTTTATGTTAGATACATTCAAGTTGTACATGTTCTTCATTTGTTTAAAGTTTGATGAATTGATTATTTGCAAGTGTGAAGAAAGTGAATTTCACTTTGTTTCTTTTTTTCTCTCTTTTAACAGGTAGGCAAGCTTCTGGACACAGAAGAGTACCAGAAAAGGGTTGTGCCCTGCGTGATCAAACTGTTTACCTCCCCTGATCGTGCCACCAGGGTGAAACTCTTACAACAGGTAGTCATCGAAAGGTTTACAGTAGAATAAGCTATTGTAAATTAAATCTAATTTCAGACTTTTTTCACAAACTAACAGAATAACTGAAGATGAAAATCAGTTAAATAACATTTAATAGTTTGGAATAGAAATTAAATTATGTGGTTAAACTTCAGAGGTAATATTAGTCATAAGAGTTTTTTTTTTTCTTTGTTTTTCATTGATTGAATTTAAAAAATCAAAATGTGGTCAAAGTTCAAATACTTTAATGAATGTTCTTATTTTGCATCTTTGTTTTTTTTTTTTTTTTTTTTTTTTTGTTTAATTGAATATTGACCCTTTCCCTTGCAGATTGAATTTTTTATAGAGCACTTACAGCCGGACACGGTGAACAGTCAGATTTTTCCTCATGTTGTCCAAGGCTTCATGGATACAAATCCTGTGGTACGGGAGCACACAATAAAGGTATCAACTGATATTTCTTATGCACGCTGTTAGCTTTTGGGGGGAAACTTCTGCCTATAAATGAGGAAGGGCCCCTTGCTGGCTCATTGAGCTGTTTCCCTTTCTACAGGCTCTAGGTCAGGAATTAACCTGTTAGAATTTGGTATAAATTTGCATCTAGGTTTGCCCTCTAATGTGTCATTTCCGTCTGCACATAATGAATCCACTGACAGAAATTAACTTATTGCTTGTATTGCTTGGTGTATAATAAATAGCTTATTCAGTGAATACTGGCTGATGTGAGCGAGTAGTGTTTTTCTGTGGCCCCAGATAGGAACGATTCAGGACATATTTAATCAATTAATTTTTTTATAATACATCAAACGTCAGTCAATTTGGGAGCAAACTTTAGTCACTGAAAATAAAAAATTCGACACAAAAATTTGAGATAGTAAAAATAATGGTATGAGTGACGATAGAATATGCACAGAGAGAAAATTTGCAATGCCATTAAATGATGCCATGGTAACATCAGGTTGCAAATGGCGACGGGCAATATGCACGTTGATAATGGCAATATCCAATAAGAAACGCATGCAGCAGAATCGCCACTTGGTTACAATATTAGCAAACATGGAAGATGTATAATAAACTGTATTACGATTAGTCTTCTTGACACTCCACTGTTTCACTGGGTCAAAAAATGTGAAAATTGTTTCTCTTGCATTGATATCTTCCAGGCAATGTTACACATGGCATCCAAGTTAAATTATAAGAATTTAAATGAAGAGTTGATGAAACATTTTGCAAGACTTCAATCCAAAGATGACCAGGTATGTAAGTCAGAAACACAGGAAGGAATCCACATACATATTTGATTGCAGTTCAGACTATGCTAATAACAGCTGTGTAGGTTTAAGTCATCATTAACATACTACTGTTTGAATAAGGTTATTTTTTAACATTCTCCTGTTGCTACTTTGAGGCTTTACAGTTTCACTTAATCTACAGGATGTTAGTGGTTACTTCAAACTTGTTAAGTGATTTGTTTTCTTTTATTTTTGTATGTTTGTGGAAATATTTTTATATGGAATTAATGGTTTTTTGTGAGTGTTCGGCAACATTATACATATATGTGTGCCTAATGTTGTAGGGTGGGATCAGGACAAACACCACAGTGTGTCTGGGGAAGATCGCTGGATATCTCTACCCTCAGGTAGGAGTCATTTCTGACTAGGCAGATTAGGAGCTACCACATGAGCAATTCTAACCAACCCCTACCATGATTAGTATGTTCTTATGTTAAAAAAAGTCTTTTTTTAGATTATATCTGTGGGCCTTTGTGGCTAAGAGGGTTAGCAAACCAGCACAGCGCAATGGCCTGGGAGCCTCTCACCAATGGCCTACTGTGAATTCAAGTCCAGCTCTTTCTGGCTTCCTCTCCGGCTGTATGTGGGAAGGTCTGTCAGCAACCTGCAGATCGTTGTGAGTTTCATCCTGACTCGCTTTCCTCCCGCCATAAAGCTGGCCGCCGTTATACAAGTGAAATACTCTTGAATATGGCAGATGAAACATCTATCAAATAAATAATTAGATCACATCTGTTGTGGTAAATTTTTTAGCTTAGAAGTATGGAAATTAATGACAAATGCCTTGTACATTAAAAACCTGTGTCCAGTTTCATGAAGGTCTCTTAATGTTAGGAGCTCACAGCTACCTTGACGACATATTGCCTACAGTACTGGTTGCTGTGGTAGTTAAGTGAACGTAATGTTAAGTGTTTCATGAAAGTGGGCCCTGACCTCCAGTGAGAACTACATACAATCATATAAAAATCCAGATCTTAAATGAAAAATTTATTGAGTGAGGTTATTTTAGACTATAATCAAATATCCTGATCAATAAGTACTTAATAATAGAAGTAATACTTCTCCTGATGGTCTCTTTTTGTTCCTGACAGATCAGACAGAAGTTACTGTTGTCAGCTTTCATGCGAGCTGTGCGAGACCCCTTCCCACCCGCAAGACAGGCAGGCATTTTGGGCATGGCAGCCACACAAAACTATTATCTGCTGGCAGATATTGCGAGCAAATTACTGCCCACTTTGTGTTCTCTGACCATGGACCCAGAACAGAGTGTCAGAGAACAGGTAAGAGAGAGAACCCATCTAATGTCAAGCACCAGCCTTTTTGACCAAGCAGAATTTGAAGTTAAAATTTATATTTAATCCTGGACAAGCATAAAAGAGGTAGCTTTCTCTAGTGTTTGTCTCATTGAAGTGTAAAATTTGTGGGGATCTTTTAGTTTAAACTTATAGCAAGTTAACATTGGCAAGCTAGCCAGTGGCATAGTACCATGGAACTGTCTCGATAAAACATAGGTTACCAGTATAAATCAGTAAAAATATACATATTGCTTTTGTTTCATAAAAGTAGTCATTTGTAATTAATGGGGAAAAATGAATGATTCTGCCACATCAGCCATATTTCAGTCACATCCTGGTGATAAATGGGAAGAGCTTTGAAAACTGAATGCTGTGGATAGATCTTGTAGTGGAGAAGAATGTTTTACATTTCAGGCATTTAAGGCTATAAAAGGATTCCTGGGCAAATTAGAGAAGGCTTCTGAGAATCCAGATCTAATAGCAGAAATGGGTGAGTGAGTTGTAAGTTAAACTGTATAACATCCTGATTTGCCAGATTGTTAAAAGATTGTATTGTTGTTCACAGCAAAACACTGTATTGTTGTTCACAGCAAAACACTGTATTGTTGTTCACAGCAAAACATTGTATTGTTGTTCACAACTAAACACTGTATTGTTGTTCACAGCAAAACATTAAGATACCTTATTTATAACTAAGATGGCAGCATGTGTGTGTATCACACATGTGAAAGATTTTTACTCCACTTTCCACCACCCATGCATGAAAATATTGTTCAGTCAATAAACAACAGTCAAATATTATAAATAAAAATGTTTTTGTTAATTATGAATAAATTTGTTAGCTTACAGATTGTTTACTTGGGTGGTATTGTTCTGTTATTGGTATCATACCTGAACATTTTTCATTGCAGCCATGCCTTGGCTGTTGGATGAAATATAGTTTTATTATTCCATGATGCATCGTATATTCCAATCCTTGAATCCATTTTTTCCTTAGAGAAGGACGTGCACACAGGTGGCAGCTCAACTATGGGTGGATCCTCTAGTTGGGCGGGATGGGCAGTTTCAGGAATGAGCTCACTTACCTCCAAACTGTACAAGAAAGGAAGCTCACCCAAAAGCAGAGGTCAGAGAAACAACTGGTTGTCAACATATTGACCACAGCCACATTTCCAGACATGATTCACAAAGTGAACTGTCACAAGCTAAGTGCCTTTATGGCTGGGTTCCCACATGTTTAGTACCTACGTTCTCTTGGCCTCAGTTTGACAGGTGTGCCTATTGCAGAAATAACTGTATCTCTAAAATTTTGAGGAGCCTGTCAAGATACAACATTTCAGCAAATTGTCAGAATTAAGCTATTAGCCTAATAAACTGGAATGTGTCATGTATCATTTTGATTAGACTCTTTTTTCTTTGACCAGTTGATTGATTTCAAAATGTTGATTTAAAAATGTTCATGTAGGTGGTATTGGAGAAATCCCTAAACCAAAATCACCACCTAAAGCTGATCAGTCCTTGTCCAGTAAAACCCTGACAGCAGCGCCATCTGGAGACCAGGAGGAGGACCAGGAGGAGGAAACTGTGATAGGGCAAGAGGAGGATCAGGCTGGAGATGGGTGGGATGATGAAGACTGGGGAAACATGGACGTATGTAAATCAATCCGACAAGTTTGTAATGAGTCTCTTTGTGAAGTGCATTTTTTTCTACAGATGAAACCCTGTTCTGAATGACTTTGCATAATATTTGTGAGACAGATTTTTTTTCATTTATATAGTGTAGAAGTAAGCTCCTGAACCTAATGTGGGACTTAATGGGTTAAATCATTTTTTAATCTGGGTAAGATTTTAAAAATCCTGATTTCAACTTTATTTGTCTGATTACACATTTATACGAAAAAATGTATCACACCTTGTATACCTCTGTTTTTATTTAAAAATTTCTTCCACTTTTCCTTTGTCATTTTAATTATCACATTCACCGTAGTTACAAGCGAGGTTATTCATTGGAACAGCCAAGGTTCGTCTGAGGTTATGATTTAGCACGCGTGTTGCATAGGTTCAGTTCTGTATCAGACTTCATGACAGTGTCAACAATCTACAAGACATATGCAATGTACCAGACTAAGGCTGTGATGCTGAACTCTTAATGGTATTTTGTTTAATTGGTATCGTAAGGTGGATAGTACCTATACAGGTTGCTATACAGGTCTGTTTTGTGAAAATTTGAATAGATTTTATTGACTGTTGTGCACGCAATTTTCAGGATTTTGACTCAAGTGTTGCTGGAGAAACATCAGAAAAGCCAGAGCAGTCAAATGATGGATGGGATGAAGAGGACTGGGGTAGTTTGGAAGACACAGCTTCATCAGATCACCTTTCTGCCGGCAATGTAAGCTCAGTCGCACACACTTGTGTCAGACTAAATTCTACATTCAACTCTGCACTCTTGTTAATTTTGAGGATAATTGATCTTCAGCCAATTATCATTTACCACACTTCTATCTTATTCTTTCTCCTTTACATGAAACATGTTTTACGTGCTTATCATATCATTAAATAAAACAGAAATTCACCTACAACTTCATGGAAATTTCCACCAACAGAACAGCAGGGGGATTACCTGATTTATAAAAATTCCATAAAATGATACGTAATTAACTGTAGGGTTACATTGTATGTGTGTACATTATTTAGTGATCCTTGAATTTCATTTCTGTTTTACTAAAATTCTCCTCAATTTTGAATGACCTGCATGCACAGATTCTTGTCCATGATTGATTCATTTAACCTATCGTATCATATGCATGTGATATCTAAATTTTGTCACTTTGCTGACAAAATATCCTCAATCTATTAGACTTAATATGTAGAAAGACACTCATAGTTTTACAACAGATAGTAAGCAGTGGTTGTGGGATTCAACCCGAAGTCTAGCCATATCTAAAACTTTTAAATCAGCAATCTGGGTATTTACCTCGGTTGGTACTCACCATAAGAAGAATAGGCTACGAGGAGAGACTGTCTTGATATTGGAGGAAATATGGTTGAAAGTGATATTAAACCGCGATCAAAAAAAAAAATAAAAAAAATAGAAAAGGCAGATGAGCTTCATAGTGAAGTAAATACTCATGGGACTAGATTAAGGTTTTAAATGCTCAGACAGTGTTTCACTGATTTCATGTGATATATTTAGACTAAACATTTCCCAATGTGCTGTCCAGTCAGTGTGCTGTCAAGTCAGTGTGTTGTCAAGTCAATGTGCTGTCCAGCCAGTGTGCTGTCCTATAAATGTGGTGTCAAGCCAATGTGCTGTCCAGTCAATGTGCTGTCCAGTCAGTGTGCTGTCCAGTCAATGTGCTGTCCAGTCGGTGTGTTATCCAATCAGTGTGCTGTCAGGTCAGTGTGCTGTTCAGTCCAGTCAGTGTGTTGTCCAATCAGTGTGCTGTCAAGTCATTGTACTGTTCAGTCTGGTCAGTGTGTTGTTCAATCAGTGTGCTGTCCAATCAGTCACAACAAGATGACAGCATCGGTCAGCAAATCTGGCCTATTTCCACATGAAAGACAAGTGCTTGTGTAAACTGAATGTTCATGATGGGTAGCAACCATAACTGTAGCTTTGTGAACAAAGTCCGTCGATAAACCTGCTACAGAACATACACATGTATCACTTTCCATTGGAACGTTGATGGAAAATGTCCGTCGCTTATCTCTCTTTTAAGAGTCTTCTGTAATAACTGTCATTCATGTTTTAAAATATGTGTCAGTTTTTAGCGACATCATTGATGGTCAGATTTGCCAGCATCATGTCGTTAAATTAATTAATAAATTTATTAATTTATGATCAAACAAAAGTTACAAATTGCTTAAGATGCCAGAAATTTAAAAAGTATTAAGGTTGCCTGTGTTATGTTCTCACAGAGTGCAATGAAGTCTGGTGAGGAGGGTCAAAGTTCAGACTGGAACAGCTGGGGTCAGGAGGACTTCACGTCCACAGCAGACACGGGCCTCCCCTCCACCAGTGCTTATAACTGGGGACAGTCAGAAGACACTGACACAGATTTCTTCTCACAGGCCTTGAAGCCAGCTAAAAAGGTCAGATTTTCGTGATATTCCCTGTTCAGCCATAACCATTTCAGCTGTAATGTGTCATCAGCCAGTTTTGCAGGTTATGAAAATATACACATGTAGAGTTATGTGGTAAGAGTTTAGTTTTCAGTTTATTGTTGTACTCTATGCATATCAAACTAAGATCTTTTTATTCGCAGGCCTCTAAAATCGGCACTACAAAACCACAAAGTACCTCACAGTATAATCGACAGAAAACTCCTCCCAGACAAAGTAGTTCAAGTTCTGGCTATACCACTGGAGGTCAGGGGATGAAGGCCACAGCTGACGGGGGTCAGGAGAGTGGATGGGGTAGCAGTGGCTGGGGGGACTCAGATGACTGGGGGACAACTGGTGAGTAATTCAACCATTCAAGATGGTTGTATACAAGGTATATGTACTTTATGTATAAAGTTTCTTTCAAGATCATTTCACCTTCTTAACAAAGTTGTGAGGAAAGACAGTGTTTGTGACCAGTGTCACTGACCTCCTTAACATTCATCTTCAAAAATATGGTGGCACCCATGCAAGAATCATTGTTTTGAATGCCTCACACACTTGGAACATTAATTGTAATACCTGTAAACAGGTTAATAATACATGTGTAGTAAATTAACTGTTTTGGTTTTTTTTGGACCCAGCTTTAATCCAAAAATTGTCAGATTGACATTTGCTTTGAGAAGTCTGTAAGTTGAGCATGCACTTTACCTTTCTGTTGTTGACCACCCTTGTCATGAAAACAGCTGGATATGTTATCCTTTTTCATGTTCTTCAGATACGGATAATTCAGATGCTGCCCGTAAGAGAAGAGAGCGAGAGGAGAAAAAATTACAGCGACAAAAAGAAATGCAAGAAAAGCGAGAAGCGAGGAAGACTGGGGGTGCGCTGAAACTCGGTGCCAAAAAAATGAACCAAGCATGATCACTCCTGGTCAGTAGTAGTATTTATTGCACAGACTAGTCAAGGATTGTGAAAGCAAATGAGTAAAGTTAAAATCTGTTGACTGTTTTCTGTGTTCAGGCATAAGTACTGCGTAAAGCAAAAATCCCAACACTTATTACATCAATTCATACAGGCAGACAATTAAGTCTTGTTTGCCCCCAAATATTCCAAGGGTCATTAGTGCTCTAGTCCTGGTGTGAATGGAAAGGCTGCCTTGGTATTGTCCATGGTGCCACATTCTTAACACTTTGTCTTTGTACAGTGTATTCACATGATCATTTATGCATAATATGACAGTTTATCAGCCTGACAACGTTAGACAAATATCTACCAGAAATGGGTGTCTAAAATAACTGTGTGGCGTGTAACTAACAGAGAAATCCTGTGGGTTATTTCATTCTCACAACAAGTTATGTCTTCCTCTTATATGTAATGAGATAAATTTGTTGTACATTGTATGATGTAAAATAGCAGGAATGTCTTCCTGATGCCTTTCACCTTAGACTGTAAACTGGGCTAATCCTGTATCTCCTACTGACTGACCACAATGTCCCATTTCTAGTTCACTTCCATTAAAATATAAAGATTAATACAGATTTAAAATATAAATGCATCCATTAGGTTCATCCACGAAGAAGCTTGGTTGCTCTACGGATGGGTATTAATTTCATACACCTCACTTTGATTAATTCTAACTGTATTCAAATGATTTGAGTTTTCATGCCATCTGTAATACCCTAATTCTTCTCATTTTTGGGACAGATATTAGTAATATTACATTTCTTTACCATCCTTTTGATACGTATATATGTTGTTCATTAGATGATCTAACCATGTGAGCAAAAAGCAGCTCAGCATTCCTGCTACAGTTACCTATATATTGGCTAAAATGAACAGACCAGGTGTCACAAATATTAGAAGAAATATGATAGTATGACTTAATCTTTATTTCACTGTGGGGAACATGGCTTATCTACAACAACTTGGTCCAAACGGTGTGTACTGGTTTGGTCTTCTCAGTATTAAACAGATCGTTGTTTTTGTATAGTTTGTAAGCAAACATGTAGTACTTTCACTATCACTGCTTCAGAATAGCAGAGAATGATATGTTTTTACACAGCTTAGAACCGACTTGTGTACGCAGGCAATGTTATGCTATCTAGGCTTTTTAGGTTACATTTGGGGAGTGTTTTTTATTTTGCATTTGTAAGCAGAGTTTAATTTCAGTGGGAACATTTCATAGGGTTTTGTAATAGTGCTGTTGTTTCATATCAAAAGTTTATGTCTATTTATAGCAGCAGGTTTGATACACTGTTTCGTTGGTTTTAATTAAAATATCCTGTGATATGCATTTAGTTGAGTTTTTGTGTCACCCTTCAACAAACAATTTGTTACCTATTGTGATCAGGTTTTGGGAATGGACACTAGTATGAGGTATGTCATGGTGATGTACATTAATAATCATTTATCATGGTTTCATTTATTGCACATGTAAGGCTGGCTAAGTATACATGTATTGTAGCTAAAAGTCACAGACCAGTGGTAGTAGATTTATCAGCTCTGGAAGGCACGTCATTCTCGCAATCTTTGAAGTCGAACAGAAAGCATGTATGTCAGTGTGTAATAATTTGCTGAAAAACTATAACAACAGTGAGGTGATGATCGTGGCTGAAACCACACCATGAATCGTAAATATGATTGGTGAGAGCTTTAGTGTTGTGACAGAAAATTATGCAGTTATACCATATCTTTTTTTGTAGCAGTGTCATTTGGGATTTCACGTGCCTAGTACAACAGATTTTTGTGATGAAAACTGGTTGATAACACTTCAAATTTTGAATTAAGCTCATATCTTCACGGACATCAGCACTGCTTGGCAGTTGTGTGTCGCACAAAGTATGAGGTTTCTCATCACTGAACTATACTATTACAGTCCTGTCTGATTCTGACGTCAGAATGGGTCCAGTTCTAAGACATTGAAGTACCCGTGTATACCAAACCTCTACCATCATGTCTTCTCTGACCGCTACTTATATTGTTCATGTTCTAGTATTTCAGCAATATTAACTGGATTAAATCAAGGGTATTAAATGAATTACATAAAAAGTGCACAATAATGCAGGACTTGAATCCTCTGTTTATAAATCATTAGTGCCAATATTACAGAGACCTGAAAGGATATGTCTTGAATGTTGCACATGAAATTTATGTTTGTAATGTACATGTATGTTGTTATGAGGATGATGTATGTGTGAGTATATGCTTAGTTGTCTTTGTACATGTATATAATATTGTACCCTTGTCATCAGATGTATTTACAGCAGTAACATATTGTACATTCATGTAATAAATGCATCAACACACAACTGTCAGTTGTTTTGAATACTTCTACTGGTCCCTTGGCATGACCCAAATCCTTTCCCTTGGCATGACCCAAATCCTTTCCCTTGGCATGACCCAAATCCTTTCCCTTGGCATGACCCAAATCCTTTCCCTTGGCATAACCCAAATCCTTTCCCTTGGCATAACCCAAATCCTTTCCCTTGGCATGACCCAAATCCTTTCCCTTGGCATAACCCAAATCCTTTCCCTTGGCATAACCCAAATCCTTTCACTTGGCATGACCCAAATCCTTTCCCTTGGCATGACCCAAATCCTTTCACTCGGCATGACCCAAATCCTTTCCCTTGGCATGACCCAAATCCTTTCCCTTGGCATAACCCAAATCCTTTCACTTGGCATAACCTAGATGCCAACTGAATCACTGGTCAAAATAATCACAATTATTCCTTGTTGCAGTCTGGAATCACCTGACCAGTGTGGCAGAGTGTCCAGCTGCCTTTGGCTTGAATGTGATGCTCTTGGCTTTACATGGAGTGTGTCATGCTCTGTAAGAGAATTAAAAGTTGTATTCCCAAGTGTCTACAAGGTTTTCTCCACCAGTAGGCCTAACCCACACCAGTGTTACAAGTGAAATACTGGAGTAACATGTAGGTGTATCAATCAACCCAGTGTCGGCAATAAATATACTGCTACAAAATCCCATTTCATGTCTGGAGCCTGAAGTGCACATTGATGGCTTCAGGAAGTGTGTCATCAATGGGAGTGTGTCATCAATGGGAGTGTGTCATCAGTGGGAGTGCGACATCAATGGGAGTGTGTCATCAGTGGGAGTGCGACATCAATGGGAATGCGGACATCAGTGGGAGTTAACATCAGTGGGTGTAGGACATCATTGGGATTGTGGCATCAATGGGTGTGTGTGACATCAGTGGGGAAGGACATCAACAGGGGTGTGACATATATGGGTGTGTGACATCAGTGAGTGAAGGACATCAGCAGGAGTGACATCAATGAATGTCTGACCTCATTTGGGGTGTGACATCAGTGGGTGTATGACATCAATTGGAGTGTGACATCAGTTGGAGTGTGACATCAATGGGAGTGTGACGTCATTGGGAGTGACATCAATGGGTGTATAACATCAACGGGAGTGTGACATGGCTCAGGGGTATGACAAGATGTGTGACTGCAGCTTTGAAGCACCCATGCTGAAGATTCATATCTGGTCTTGGACAACTTGGTCTACCTGGAACAAACTACATGTACCTCCTCTTGGCGAGACTACCTCACGAATGTTTAAGAAACTATAGCATAAAGTACTGAGATCAGCTGAAGAGAAGTAATGCATTCTCAGGGTTGTAACTGTAATCTGATTGTGCGGTGTGGAATAATTTGGAAGCCAAGTAGCACAGACACTGTTCCAGAAATTTGTAACCTGTCTGATCTGAGGAACAATGTACGAAGGTTTACATATCCTGGTCCACAAACATATGACTTTTACAAAGGAAATACTGGAACCTCCGTGGCCGAGGGGATTAGCATGCCAGTACAGCGAAAATGACCCAGGAGCCTCCCACCATAATGCTCGCCGCCATCGTATAAGTGAAATACTGGAGAACCACATAAAATGCCAATCAAATAAATAACTCAAATACTCAGTGTAAGAATGCACTGTTGCCCCTGAATGGTTGCGGTTGTCAGTTAACCTTCAAGTGCTGGTATTTGCAACAAAGTCATGAAGAAAAACACCATTTTACCTCTTCTTCAGAGGCCTTCCCTTTAACAGCACGCTAATAAACACTCAGTGCACATTTGACTTTTATTTATCTTAAGGTTTCACACCATTCTCAGTAATGTTTATGGATGGCAAAAGAACCACCACACCTCAAAAGTCACCTCACCAACATGCTGATTTATTTTATTTTAATTTTTTTTTTGATTGGTGTTTTACGCCGTACTCAAGAATATTTCACTTATACGACGGCGGCCAGCATTATGGTGGATGGAAACCGAGCACAGCTCTGGGGAAACCCACAACCATCCGCAGGTTGCTGGCAGACACATGCTGATTTAAGGCTGCCGCCAAATCTGCACAAGCTAGATTTGAACCAGCGACCTCACTGGTTTCAGTGACCTGAGCTGAGGCAGTCTAAGCTGATGGGGAGCAAATTTAGCCCTACTATCTCACTACCCATCCTAGAGTAGTAAAATGAATTTTTTTACCAACACTGTTTTTAAAGTTAAACCCAAAATCTCATTTTGTTTAGCATGCTGAAAATGTTGAGTATTACACAATACAAAGCAACACTTGTACACTTGCTTAACTTCTTATTTCAAGAGATATACTCAGGTGAAAATAAAAATTACAAATGCATGTTTCTGATAGCACAATTCATTTACACTCATTTACAAATGTATTCCACGGTTACAATGTAAACTGTTTTCACGTTTTTGTAGGTCCAACAAATCTTAAAAAAAAGACTGCAGGTTAAACCATTAATATACATACTTTATACGTATCACAATATCAAGTCATGATGAGGTAGATACATGTATGAAATTTAGCTTTCAAAGGTTTTATGAACTGTTTAAAAACCAGTTGTTCACAACATCTGAATTATCTATCTGGTGCTTATCAAACTTTTCTGGAGTAGAATGAATAATATTAAGAAAAAAAGCAGGGGGATTCAATCAATGAGCTCCATATTAAATATCTTTAATTATTAATTATTTATTTCACTTATTAGATAAACAACTGATTTTCTGATGAAGTAAATATACGATTTTCATTTGATTTAATCGGTAAAAAATAAGGAAACTGAATGATGGGTCTGAATGTGAAGTACAACCCAAACCGATTCACACGCATTCACATCTATGCAAAATATTCTCACCAGAAATTATTTGTATACCACAATGTATGACATGTCAGCTGGCTTTCAATTATGATGTTAGTAATAAAATACTTTATGCAAATATCCTTCATCCAGGATTACACTTTTGTCTGAGCTGACTAGTCTCCATTCTGCATTGTTTTAACTTCTCATTCAGGGAGCTGATCACATCTGGAAAAGAGGAATAATGATGGACAAATGATTATAGCTGTACACCACAGTAGCATATGTATCGTACTTGAGAATAACAGGTCGTGCATAATAACAGGAACACATAAGCCTACACTTGTGTTTACATATACTGTATTTCACCTAATGTTTAGTGTGTAAAAATGGTTGTGGGTTTCCCTCTGTCCAGTTTCCTAGCATCATAATGCTGGCTGCTGTCAGATAAGTGAAAAATTCTTGAGGACAGCATAAAACATCAATCAAAAAAATAAATAAAATAGTATGGAAACATGCATTTTCAGAGAGCACCTAAAGGCCTTGGCATGACACTTGTCATGTCAACACTTAAGTTTTTCAGATAAGAACTTACTCAAACATCACAAAAAACTCCTAAGTGGCCCTATAGGGCTGGAGCAACTTTTACAAAACACAGTAAATCAATTTTTTGTAACACTTCTTGTAGGTTATCATTTCCACCAGGGAAAAGCTTTACATTTCTGGTAAATGTCACATAATTTTATCCCACTACAGTGTATCAGTATATCCATGGTGCCATTATGAGCAAAGATAAGAACTTACAGGCATCTGGACAGACTCAGCTTCCCCGAAGCCTGGTCCCTTGGTATTGTTTTAATGTGTTTGTATATTAAAATGTGATGACTATACATCATCTTAAGCCAATCTAGACCAATGATGTCTCATATATTGCAAATCATTGCAAAAGTTTTAATTCTGATTGGGCCATGGTGCCATCGAGCCTGTAAATTGCTACCAGTTAGGCATAAATTTACAGTCAGTTAGAATAAAACCTTAAGCCAACTATCACACTGTTGGAGCTGCTCTGGTCTTCAATCACTATGTTGCACGATTTGTTTTACGTTTACTTACCTGAGAGGAGGTCAGGGTTATACCTCAACTTCTCAGCCATCCTCCATGCCTCGGATCTGGGGTTGCCATGGCAACACCATAGTCTGTTCACACGATCCTCCTCATTTTTCTGAAATACATTAATGACAGTCTGTACTTGACTGCCCATTGACGACAGGATATACAGAGGCCAGTTTTAGCAGACATTTGCAGCCTGTATATATCTCACAGGTTGCATACTGGTTACTGGTCTACAACCCTTTAGCATTTGACAGGAGTAATTGGTCAGGGCAGGTAGGGTAGTAATCACTTGTTTCCAGAAAGTTTACTAAGTACACTACTGAGGTGAATGAGACCAAGCCATGACTATGCGAGCGCCAGTCGACACACAAAAACACAAACAATCGTCCAGGGCTACTTATCCCCAGAGAGCTTCTCCTTAGTTACAGAGTGCAGGTGTGAAATGGACTGACATGAATACTGTCAAACCATTTTTACCATTTCAACCCTCTTAATCCAACCCAGAAAGGCATAAAACAAACTTGTATTTTTAGTACAGTTTGGGTAGACAGCGTTCAGAAATCTGCAACGATTTTTTTGAGAGGCGGGGATGGACTCAGAATTTTATAATAGCACATTGAGTTCATCTTGATGGACTAGGATTAGGCCAACCTAAGAGCAGGTTATCGGGGGTGAACAGGGGTAAATGTTTCTTGCCGTCATTCCGACACAGTTGGGGTTGTTTCACACCTCAACTCACGGTGAGAATTGCCACACTCCTCACCTAAGCATGCAAAGACTATGAATGACGGACTGTCGGATGTCTCAGAGATTGACTATCCCCGTACACGGTAGGCCTCACAGCTTGTGGTATATTTACCAGCGAAAGCTCTTGTACATCAGATGCAAGCCGTTGTATGCTGCTTTTCGTAGCGTTTATTTCCGCATCCGCTCGCAGAACTTCGAGAGCAAGGTGTTTTAGAGTCGTCGGTCGGCTTTCGTTTCCCTGCCACCCTGCCATGCTCCACAGCTCATTAGAACAATCTCACCTTCGTTACTGAAGAGTTCCACATTTAAGAGAAGCAAACTTGCATTTTGCCTTGCGTGGGCCAAAATATTGCTCAAATAAGCACGTATATAGGCCCACCACGCCTGTATGTTTATGCTGAATGCTTGAAAGATGCTAATTTCAAAAATGCTTTCAAAATTTATTTAAATTTTGTACCGGTATCGATGAAAATAAAGAGAAAATTGCAGCATAATCAGAGCACAGGCACTTGGAACCGACCAAGAGAGTAAAATAAGACACCGGTACTACAATACATTGTGCCCTCGGATATCATGAAAACCTCTAATACCCTAGGGCACAATATACTGTAGTATATTATTTTGCTCTGCTGGTCAGTTCCAAGTGCGTATGGCTCCGGATTGGGCCGAGAGGGTGGTGGAGCTGGAAGGGGCTCTATGAGAGGGATTTAGCCATTCTTTCACTTAAGGTTGAAGAAAACTGAACGCCATGCAGACTTACAGCGAAAATTTTGATTATTTGTAGGACCATATGGTGAATGTAGGTCTATCATGAATTTAATTTTTTATATATATATATATATATATATATATATATATATATATATATATATATATATATATATATATACAGCTAAATTAAGTCAGAGCCCCGACTTAATGGGTCCAACACAAGTCGTTTGCAATCAACAACCGATATGGCAGCCACAGCATCTCTCAATAATAACTAAATATTTTGACTGGGGTCTTACCATGAGATAAATAACTTGTATTTTAAATCAAGAACAGGATCAATTCCAGTCCGTTGAAGAACACATCACTCTCAGCTGCCACGCTGCAGTGCTTGTGCACTATAGGCCTACATGTACATGTACGTCTTTGCTTGACGAACATAGCTAAGTCTATACAGAAACAGTTACGTACTAAAAGAAGAAGCTACAGCCTCACTTGTTTTAGGTCCGCAGTGCATTTCCCAATGCATTTATCAACGAGACAGCCTATTAATAAACAGATTTCAAGAGACAAATATGGATTTAATAAAATAAATAGCACAGTATGCATCCCCGCTCTTAATTAGTAGACTTCTTCCAATCTCAACTGCAACAGCTAAATGTGAGACATCATTCGAATACGTGTACTTATGCAGCCTGGGTGCACTAAGGCGAGCTATATGTAGGCCTACGTGCTATATAAGACCAAAGGCCATAGCTTTGTGTAAGTATAAAGATGGCAGCGATAAGCTGACATCTTGTCGCTTATATGAGTGTATTATTTGGTTGAGAGCTTACTTTATGAAAAATAATCCAATATTGTTGGAGATTAAACCGCTATAAATCGCGATTATGTTGGCGTTCCTCTTCGTCTAAAAGGACGTTTTGGGACTGAGAAAGTGTAATTTGCAAGAAACAACAGTTAATTTGCAAAAGCATAATGGCACTGATGATCAGGCAGTAGCCTCCTACGTGTATATATAGATGAGATTATAGCTTAACCCCTAGTATTGCATATATGATTGGTCAATTAATTCGGGCTTAAGAAAAAACAATTTCGCTTCCAAAGAAAATTTCTTTTCTCCCCAATTTTTTTTCCACCATGTCACTTTCACGGCTCCTTAGTTTTCAGCGAATCACAGTCTTTAGTTTCCAAGTACTTATTTCTGTAGGAAAAAATCTTCACATGAAGACTTGCTGGGCGGGGCCAAGCAAACCGTTGACAATACGCGATTGTCGCGTGAAACGTTGAAATTAACACAATCAAACGCCTGCAAAGCCAGCAAACCTATGATTACATCATTGTGGGAGTATAGCACGCGAGTAAATTGGCATAGCGTAATCAGTCGTTTAAACATAATGAACTCTAACCTATACGAAGATGTTTCTTAATGGCCTCTATCCGGTTTAGACGACTGACTGGCTGTTCTAGATAACAATACGCACTTTTACTCGCGTGCTTTACTGTTGTAATCTGCCAGTCAGGAACAAAATACCGTGCAGGTGTTTGATTGACTTGTGCTAATTTCAATCTGACGTTTCCCGCCTAAGACTTGTCAATCAGCATATGTGACGGTTTGCTTGGCCCCGCCCAGCAAGTCTTCATGTGAAGATCTTTCCTACAGGAATAAGTACTTGCAAATTAAAGACTGTGATTGGTTGAATACGCTACCCAGAGCGAATCTGTCGTCTAAAGGACAATTGCATGTTAATAGCGACAAACAAAAAATCGTACAACAAATGTACAATAAGAAAAATGTCGTAGGACGCTTTATGAGAGTGGCCCCTGGTTTTCTTGTCCATTTAATGAATAGTTCATCTGCATACTGGTAGGCCTACCACGAAAGCCCATAATGGTATCGTACGTTAATTACTGGAAAGCCTGTAGGCAGGCTTTTACGTGTAAATCTGGCCTGTACATCTTTATTCATGAAGGCATGTATTTTAATAGTCATCCTCGGTGAGATTTTCCCTGTTCGACTTTTCGTGTAGTATTAGTGACAATAGGCGGTCAACAGACAGTGCTTATATAGGGTTTTGATGTCTTAAATGTGTTATTTCGTAAATAAATTAAGTTAGCTGATCACTTACTTTAAAACAGTATGTTCAAGTGTATTAGATTTGAGCTCATTCACTCCTCGTCACATTCATAAATTCATGCAGACACATATATAATGGTCAGTATAATATATCAGTAGAGGGTAGTTTAGGTTTTCTATAAGCAAACAAAAAAATAAAAAAATCTAAAGTACGGAAATAATAGTCTTGTGTGGCGTAATACATCGTAAAACACTTTTTTGTGGACTGCAAAGAGCTGAATACATTTTAAAATGCCGTTTTTTTTTACCAGAATAAGGCTTGATATAATCTTTGTGGAGTGACAAATAGTGATACTCGTTCAAATTACAAAGCTGACAAAGCGTCATATTTCTCTGGAGATCTACCATGACGACCTGTTTCGACCCTTAGTTGACGAGAATACAATTGTATACTCCATTTATTACTTTACTCTGATTAACTACACAAATTCCCACAGTCAAATATCGAAGGTATCAAGTTGTCATACATAATGTATTCTACACGCTGTTTAAAAGCGTTGCATTTTTTTTTATTAACGCTGCCAGTATAACCAAACTTCAACAAACCAGTACTTATATTATATGTCTCCAATTAAAGGCATCCACGCTCTGTTAATAAATTTGAAACCTGCGGATGGTCGTGAGGTTTCCCCCGAGCCTGACCTCCCCCTTATAGGGTTTAAACGTCACCGTCAAGTGCATGGCGTTTCAGTTATGCCTAAACTAGATATATAATCATTCCTTATCTTGGCATGGCTTGTCATTGTTTGTGACAGTTCGTCAGTTGTATGTTAATGTAGGTAACTTGACAAAAAGGCCGAAGATTTACTCCTGCATTTCTCTCTTAAACCTGACCGTCGTCGTAGAAGTGAAAAATGATCCTGCAAACAAATTTATGGTCCTTAAACAGTAATTCACCACTGCTTGATCATAATATATAGGCGATGCAAGTAACGACTTATTCTGCCGTTCGTTTTCTTCTTTCATTAATTTGAGTAGAAAGAGATTTGTCCTCACCTCATATATTACAAATCACATTCTATGCCATCAGAAATACATGTAATTATAATTATGTGATAAAGTAATGATAAAGTAATGGACCAAAAACTGATTCTTTGGACACACCGCCCAGTTATACAGAAAAAAAAACTGTGAGTACTTTCGACCAGTATGTGTAAAGTAATTAGCCAAGCACCATACCGGGCACTGCATAAAATATAAATGTAGGTTAATGCCTTGGCCAGCAAATAAAAATGCGTTGGATCTATAGCCGGGATATATACGTGTACTTAATATCACTAAAATCGGAGAGGTTGCTAAAACACTTGTTGTTACAGTGAGATTTTAATCCTGACAGGAGACATAGATGACAATGTAATGTTGAAGTCAGCCCATAAAATTTACAAATTATTGTGTTTCTGTGGATATTCATGTACTGTTCCTCAACCAAAAATGGACCATTCCCGGTCACTGAATCACATCTCAAAGAAACCATTAATATCAGCTCCTAAAGCAATATATAACAAGGCTATAATGTGTAAATAGTGAACAGTACAAGAGCACTAAAAATATAACACCTCACATGAATGCTTGTAATAGTTCTTAGTGTCAATAGTAGCCTCTATTAGCAGCCCCTGGGGAGTACTGGGCCTGCAATATGCTGTAAACCTACAGCCCTAGAGTGTTCGATGGGTGGGATGTTGGGGGTGGGAGTGGGGGGAGGGGGGTGGAGGGGGTTGGGGAATGAGAGTGAGATTATAGCGTATACTTAGAAGGGGAGAGATATTTCACTAAGGTTTACAAGAGCTCAACGCGGGTCTAACTCTTATAGATAAGCTGAAAGCTTTATGCAACAGTCCACTTAATGTGGAAGCTGCGTAAACGCTTAGATTCTGCACAGTCATGCAAACTTCTAACAGTTCTGTGCTGGAAATGGTGAGATGACTCCCGTTCCTCACTTATCAACAAGCTATCTTAAGTGCTCCTCAGCGTGAAGTGAGCAACAACCTCCGTGTAAACAGTACCCAGTGATCCCAATTAACTATGTAACATACGGACCTAGTTTTGCTCAACGAGTCATACAGGCGATCATTTTACTTATTTGGACTATAATTCAACCGTGTAAAGCAGATTCGTTGCGTATACAGCCTCATACTCTTGTGGACACAAGGTAAACGTTACTTTCCTTGGGCAAGTGGTTTTATGACCTGTCTGCGAAATCTTAGGTCAGTGGTCCAGAAAAACACAGGCGCCAGACAGTTCTCTGCTGTCAAAAGTTATCGGACCAGCGTGTTTAGTTCTACTAAGATAAAGACATTCCCGAGGAAAGTTACAACTATAACCTCTAACCCTCCAAGCTTCATCAAGTTTCCTCGCGCTCAGGACCCCGTTAGTATTCAAACGAGTAAGCATGTGCTTGTGTGAACTAGACCATTACTTCTGAATCAAAATCCGTGAATATCTAATAACTAACGGACAATGAGGGCAAGCCACCTTTTCTTGGCAGCGTTGGCCTTCCTCTTGGGAGTTTGCTCCGTTTGCAGCCATCCTCAGTGTCTAGACTTCAAACCTCCGTTTGACGCTAAAGAACACGTCCAGTTTTGCCCACAGTATGGGGAATTCGGCTGTTGCACTTCTGTCGAGGACGCATCGCTTATGAATCTGTACATGCGAATATCCGGGCACCTGATCAGTCGGAACCTTTGGCACTGTAGTGCATATATCCACCATCTTATATGTCAACCTTGTTCACCCTATGCTGCTCATATATACGATGCCGAGGCTACCGGACGCAGCCGGCCTTTTCCTGGACTTTGCGAGAACTATTGCAGGACAGTGTTTCGGCAATGTCACGAAGCCTTGTACCTGTTTATTCTATTTACAAACAGCCCATCTTCTCTCATAGAGAACCTGTCATCGGAAGATGCGTTTTGTTCGGCGGTTGCCCTGACGGATGTGGACTATTGCTACCCAGACTTGTTAACTAACCCCATACTGAACGGTAACATCCAGATGTCCACCGTAAACTCTGAAGGTTGTCTCTGTGTAGAGGATTTCGCCTCTAACCTCCGTAACCCAGTTTTCATGAGATACCCGGAAGATGGCAGCAGGCGGTTCTTCGTTGGCGAACAATACGGTGTGATTTACATTTACTACGAGGATAAATCTTGGCTGCCCAATCCGTTCCTGAACATCTCGTCGGTGGTAGAGGTCGGTAGAGCGCGGGGTGACGAACGGGGAATGTTGGGCATAGCGTTCCATCCACAGTACAGATACAACAAACGCTCTTTCTTGTATTATTTTACAGGTGTTAATGGAGGAACAGTGCGTATAAGTGAATTCAGAGAATCTCAGTGGAATCCCAATGTAGCGGATATGCAGTCCGAGCGAATTATGTTGGAAATTCCCCAGCCATATGATAATCACAATGGCGGCGAGGTAAGTTAGATTTATTCCACACGTAATTTATCAAATTTCTGCTTTGAAACACATGGGCCAGTTTTTTTTAAAGTCACTCTGTTTTCACACATTTATAAAAAATGCAATCTGAGAATTAATCATGTAAATATATAATGAACTTACGTAGCTAAGAGATATGGTGGGCTTGGGTTTATGTTTGACATATTTCTGATATTATTTTAGGACGACAGTTACCAGTACTTATTATGTTTCAGATGTTCGGGAACGACGGTTATCTGTATTTGTTGTGTTTCATAAATTATTTTGAGAAGACGATTACCAGTATTTGTTATGTTTCAGATTTTATTCGGGGACGACGGTTACCTGTACTTGTTTGTGGGCGATGGGGGTGCCGCTGGAGATCCGGAGAATAATTCACAAAATTTGTAAGGTGCTAATAATTATTATCATGCTACTATAGAAATCGTTGAACATTACTGTACCATCGTTTCATTGCTTCGTACCATCGTGAGGAGATGATATGGGGCCTTGACCTTGACCCGGGTGATTGATCCAAGTGATGATTTTGTCCATACTGCGGCCTATATCCCTGCTGTAATGTTCACAAGCCAGTATTTGCTCTCTGAGACGTTCACTAATTTATTGCCTGGCCAAATTTTCTTGTTTTAAAATTTGTTTAATTGTTAAGAATTGTCCGGTTTATAAAGGGAAAATAAATGGGAGTACCAGACTAAAACAACCGCCTTCAGCAGGCAACAGGTGAACCTCCATTCAAGCTTGTTCACATTTTAAGTTGTGCATTTCAAATGGTACACGTAATAAGTTAAAAGAAGAGATTTACATAAATTCTTTTCATAATTCATACCTGTACTTAAATTAATATCAGAGCCGGAAGGTCCCTATTAATCAGACATTCAGTTAAGTAATATCAAGGTGCATTCCCCAATGAGTCATAAAAATCACATTCACTTGACTTGAAGTTAATGATCCAAAACGATCCAATGTTTACTGCCTTTGAGAATAATCAATTTTTGTTTACAGGACAACCTTACTGGGTAAAGTTCTCCGGATTGACGTCGATTCCTTGGAACAGCCGTATGGCATCCCACCGGACAATCCGTTCTTAGGAAATCCGGAGGCAAGGCCGGAGATATACGCGTACGGTGTCCGGAATATCTGGAGATGCGGGAAGGACAGGGGGGATCCTGTCACGGGTAAGGGGAGACCCTGTTATTGGTAAGGGGTAGTCCTGCCTCGGGTAAGTGGAGATCCTGTCACTCATCAAGGGAGGGGGAGGGTCCCGTCACGCGTACGAGGATATCCTGTCACACACAAGGAAAGAACCTATCACGCGAAAGGGGGATCTTGTCACGGTTAAATGGGGATTCTGTAAGGGTACGGGAGACCGTGGGTCACAGCTAAGGGGTTACTGTCATGGATAAAGGGAATTCAAATTAATTCAGAAATGCGCAGTATGGGCTGTAGTTGGATATTCGTTCATTGATAAGAGGGATCCTGTCATCGGCAAGGGAAGAGCCCTTGATTGGTAATGGAAAACTTGCCACTGGTGAGTGGAGATTCTGTCACTATTAGGGAAGATTCTGTGGCCTAAAAAGGAAGAAGCTGTGAATTATAAAAGAAGATGTTAAGGGGAATTAAGGGAAGTTTTTGTCAACGGTAATTGGAGATTCAGTCACCGGTAATGGAAGACTGTCACTGGTAATGGAAGACTGTCACTGGTAATGGAAGACTGTCAATGGTAATGGATGACTGTCACTGGTAATGGAAGACTGTCACTGGTAAGGAAAAACTGTCACTTTTAATGGGGGATTCAGTCACTGGTAAAAGAGATACTGTCATTGGTAAGTAGATATTGTGTCATCGGTAAAGGAAAAATCTGTCATTGGTAAGGGGAAGGCTCTCATATTTAAATTGTTGAAGAACCTCTCACTCGTAAGAGGAGATTCTGTCACTGGTAAGGGGAGATTCTTGTCACTGTTAAGGGGAGTTTCTGTGACTTACATGGAGAGATTCTGTCATTGGTAAAGAAAGATCCTATCACTGTTAAGGGGTGATCCTGTCACTGTTAAGGGGTGATCCTGTCACTCGTAACTGTCACTGGTGCTTCAATAGGTCGTTGTGTTTTGTGACGTAAACAAACAAACCAAAAAATAGATAAATAAATAAATAAATAAAACGATATGACATGGCAAATGACGAGCTATGTTCACTCGAGGTCAGCAAAAATTGCACATCTTTTAATGACAGGCCACGGAAGGGGGCGTATCGTTTGTGGTGACGTCGGCCAATCAGCGTTCGAAGAAATACACATACTGAAGAAAGGTGCGAACTACGGCTGGAGAGCGCGGGAAGGGTATGCCTGTTATGACGATGATATGTGTGGTAATATAGGTGAGTGACTTACGCTAACAAGGACCAGGTAGCCTATGCGACCTCGTATGTTCCACCCTCGTTTTCTATTTTGGTTCAGGCTCTTTTACTTAATGTCATACATGATCCTTGTCTTCACAAAGTATACATTGTGGATAGCATTAAGTATATAAGTCCTACACGACATGACAGGTTTATAGTTCTGACTGAGGTGTAGCAGTACAGGAGAGATGACTCTGTATCAAGTCAGAACTATCATACACATATTGTTAAGGACTAATTAAAAGTGAACTCAGTTGGTGTCCAACCAAAAGTTGTCACAGTAAATACGTGGTGATGATTGTGTTTGCTTTCTTCTGTTATCTTGTATACCATTATGCAATTTGTGGCTTATATTTAGTCAGAAATAATCGCAAAATATGTACAGTTTATAATTTCCCCGAAATGATGTGGCTCGTTCCCCTTGGATTTCGTAACGTCAACGTATGCCATGGTCATTTTCCATACATGATCGCATTGGATAATTGTAAATATTTATGTTAAGTACGGAATGACTTATTTTCGCAAAGAAAACTTTCACAATGTTACACAACAGAGGGGTTAATTTTCGCGAAATTTTGAAGCATTCCAGATTACTGTTAGGTATATTGAAGGAAGCTCCATTGTATATGTGGCATAATCCTAACTTCATCCTAATCTATAAAGCTTTAGAATTTTCCTGTTTTACCATCTCTGTTGTTATGATATTTAATCTGGCCTGTACCAAGTGACAGAGGCTTTGTTTGTTTAGACAACACTGGAGTCTTTGTATGGTACCTGGGAGTATAATGATATATGTGTCTATTGGCAGGCCCAGAAGAGTTACCTATACATACCTACCCTCACAGTGTTGGAAAGTCCGTGACCGGAGGGCATTTCTATCGTGGATGTGACAGCCCCAACCTTAATGGGTTTTATATCTATGGGGATTACTTCTTAGGGTAAGTTCTAGACTTAATGGTGATGAACGAAGGGTATTATTTGGTGGGTATATCGCAAAATGTATGGAAATGTAGCTTCGGGTATAGCTTTACCGGTTAAACCTTAAACCTTGGAAATATGTTTTCCAAGGGTCAGTGTGTATATATATGTGTATCATTTTGACTAAATCAACTAAACGTGATTTTTTAAGTCAATTATATTTTAAAAGTTCAGATCTCAACTTAAAAAGGGAGCAATATTAAAGTGAATAGTTAAACATCGTACATTAAATATTTTACATCATATGCCATTAACATAACGTACCCTTTTGTCGTTTCATGCGAATTTAGAAGGCGTATCAAACTTTTGAAAATAGTATTTGTTGTTTTAATCGCTATATATTATAAAGTTTTCTTGAATCAGTGCATTCGAATTAACAGGAAAGTATTTCGCCTTGTTGAGAACACAGGGACGGGGGAGTGGGAGAACCGACAAATCGACATGTGTGGCCCAGAGTATTGTAACAACGGGCTTCATTCCCAATATTCTCATTGGATTTTGTCGTTTGCTGAGGATAGGAGAGGTGAGTGTAAGACAAATCGACATGTGTGGCCCAGAGTATTGTAACAACGGGCTTCATTTCCAGCATTCTCATTGGATTATGTCGTTTGCTGAGGATAGGAGAGGTGAGTGTAAGACAAATCGACATGTGTGGCCCAGAGTATTGTAACAACGGGCTTCATTCCCAGCATTCTCATTGGATTATGTCGTTTGCTGAGGATAGGAGAGGGGAGTGTAAGACAAATCGACATGTGTGGCCCAGAGTATTATAACAGCGGGCTTCATTCCCAGCATTCTCATTGGATTGCGTCGTTTGCTGAGGATAGGAGAGGTGAGTGTAAGACAAATCGACATGTGTGGCCCAGAGTATTGTAACAACGGGCTTCATTCCCAGCATTCTCATTGGATTATGTCGTTTGCTGAGGATGGGAGAGGTGAGTGTAAGACAAATCGATATGTGTGGCCCAGAGTATTGTAACAACGGGCTTCATTCCCAGCATTCTCATTGGATTATGTCGTTTGCTGAGGATAGGAGAGGTGAGTGCAAGACAAATCGACATGTGTGGCCCAGAGTATTGTAACAACGGGCTTCATTTCCAGCATTCTCAGTGGATTATGTCGTTTGCTGAGGATAGGAGAGGGGAGTGTAAGACAAATCGACATGTGTGGCCCAGAATATTGTAACAACGGGCTTCATTTCCAGCATTCTCATTGGATTATGTCGTTTGCTGAGGATAGGAGAGGTGAGTGTAAGACAAATCGACATGTGTGGCCCAGAGTATTGCAACAACGGGCTTCATTTCCAGCATTCTCAGTGGGTTATGTCGTTTGCTGAGGATAGGAGAGGTGAGTGGGTCAAGACAAATTCCAATCCCTCTTCAAACCACAGGCTATGTCCTTTGAAGTCTAATAAAGTGGCTATACCGGAGATTTTTTTGGCAAAATTACATATTCGCTAATTACAGTAAATGCTTTTTATTTATAAAGAATATAGATCAAATTATTGCCCAGCAGTAAATATCAGGGCCACTTTCACAAAGATGTCGTACTTGTACGATATCGCACATATAGTAAATATGTTAATAGTTAATAGTGACGAACAAAATACGGGTGTCGTACGACAAATGTACGATAAATAAATGTCGTACGCCGCTTTGTGTAAGTGTCCGCGGAGTCTTACTTGTACTATTTATAATGTTAGAATGATCATAAAATTTGAAAAAGTTACAATGAGAACTGCTGTGCAAATTTTAGGAATTTTATTACTGATTTTGAATAGTAACACGTGCACAGACGAGGCTGGTCTTTTGCCCGCTAAGATAGTTACCATTTCCAGTACATCGCTGTGAGTCGCATGTATGTCGTTTGGTGAAGACATAAAGGGTGAGTTCGTAAGGATAGTTACTATTTCCAGTACATCACTGTGGGTAGCATGTATGTCGTTTGGTGAAGACATAAAGGGTGAGTCCGTAAAGATAGATACCATTTCCAGTACATCGCTGTGGGTCGCATGTATGTCGTTTGGTGAAGACATAAAGGGTGAGTCCGTAAAGATAGATACCATTTCCAGTACATCGCTGTGGATCGCATGTATGTCGTTTGGTGAAGACATAAAGGGTGAGTCCGTAAAGATAGATACCATTTCCAGTACTTCGCTGTGGGTCGCATGTATGTCGTTTTGTAAAGACATAAAGGGTGAGTCCGTAAGGATAGTTACCATTTCCAGTACATCATTTCCAGTCACATGTATATCTTTTGTTGGAAGATATAAAGGGTGAGTCCGTAAGGATAGTTACCATTTCCAGTACATCACTGTGAGTCGCATGTATGTCGATTGGTGATCATATAAACTGTGAGTTCGTAAAGGTAGTTACCATTTCCAACATATTACCGCGAGAAAATTACATATATTTACTATTTACATCAAATGCTTTTTATTTACAAAGAATAGAGCTCATATTATTGACTTGCAGTAAATATCAGGGCCACTTTCACAAAGATGTCGTACTTATACCATATCGCACATATAGTAATATGGTACGTTCATAGTGACGGACCAAACCCTAGTATCGTACAAATGTACGATCAATAAATGCTGTACGCCGCTTTGTGAAAACGGTCCCAGAGTCTTACCTGTACTATTTATAATGTTAAAATGATCATAAATTATTCCGGCCCTACGTGGGATGGTCTGCCAGCAACCTGCGGATGGTCGTGCCATGGATTTCTTCCGGGCTCTGCCCGGTTTCCTCCCACCATAATACTGGCCGCCGTTGTATATGTCAAATATTCTTGAGTACGGCGGAAATCACCAATCATATAACTAAATTTAATAAAAGGACAGCTGTGGTGAACAAAGTCAGCTAAACAATAAAAGCCACGAGGCCTGCTGTAGATGTTAACGTGGATATAAACAGCTCAGGTGAATGCTGATTGTCTATAAACGTTGTTGTTATAGTCTCATAAATTCTGTTAATGGAGATGTTATTCATGTCAGCGGCCAGACGTTACCTGTTTAGCCCACATTCATTTTACGAAACACAAAGGGGCAAAATTCTGTAAAGATGTATTAATTTGTCTTAATTTGACTCTCTCATCCACTATGTCGTGCTATGAAGAATATGGGCAACACAAATATATGGAACCGAGTTTTATACTTGTACGTTGACTGGCTTAGCTATGCGTTACATTGTATTTTCAGGGGAGGTCTACATGCTGGCTTCAGCATCATCTCGATCATACCTAGCCGACGGAACTATCTACAAAATAGTCGATCCCCGCAGGTATAATTTTTTTATAGGTCATGCTCTATTGTTTTGAGAATAAGAAAACTCTGATTATCATCTCGATGTATACATATCTTTGCGAATCAGTGTCGTCGCTGTCGCCTCTGTTTTGATTTTGCTCTCTGTGCTGTGTTTTGTTATATGCTGTCACCTTATCAAAAATGTCTTGGAATTAAAGATGATGATGGGGCATTTCCGTTCAATTCCGAAGACACTTTCAACGCGTCTGGGCACGGAATTTATTTAAAACCCACCTTGCAAAGTGCAGGTATAATGGTAGATTGATTTAATTATCGATATGTGTTTGACGCCTTGGTTAAGAACATTTCATTTCTGGGACAAGTAACATTTTTCTGGACGGAAAAATCATTTTTCCAATTTTTGATACGGTTTTTCTTGGAATGGTACCTTGGTCTTCAGTAAAGTGGAAGATTCTATTCCTTTTCAGGTAAGATTGATTTACCATACGCAGAACTTAGTCATTTACAAATTTTACGTTTATTTTCAGACGGAACAATCCACTGATGTGCCACCAAGACGCAAGAACAGGCATGTCTGTTAGCAATCTCCAAATGAACGAACCCGTTATCATTCCTAGCGCACCAGCGAAAACACTAACGAAATCCCCGAATGAAAAAGGTATGCTTGAAAACAAAAACCATCAATAATGAAGAAACAGTCATACTTTTGCATGTCGTATTTGAGAGCAGAATTAACACCGTTCTCTGCACTGGTTTTGTGGTATGATATTGGGGAAATACGACGATCATCTTGAATCCCCATTTTCTCCCCTTGGGGATTAAGGGATCATTTCCATGTCATTGTAACCTAAATACTCTTTGCCAACAGATGGCATCTTGAAAACCCTTTCCACTTAGAGCAAAATGAGTAATATTGTCCACCCTTGTGGCGTTTTAAGAATGATTACATATTTAGAATGCCCTAATATTTGTATTCATATGTGATAAGTAAGTAGTGTGCTTTCTTTCTTTCCTTCTTTTATTCTTTCTTTCTTCTATCCACCCAAACAATAATTATGGACATAGTTACACACCGTCTTAATTTACAGCGGGAATAAAGCCTATTTCAGGCTTGTTTTATCCCTGGAGGGATATATATTTTTAAAAAAAAGAAAGAGCACGACATAGTCGGTGTTTGGTCATATTTAGGTACACATAAGAGTTATACTATATAGATAAAATGAAAAATTTGTCACACTTGCTTACTTGCCCAGTACTATTATGCCAAGAGATAATCTTTTACTATGCGCTTGAGATAGACTGATGCGTTTTTAATGTATTTGGGAGACTGTTCCACACTCGAGGGGTAATGCATTTAATCGTATATCTAGGCAACTTTGTGCGAAAAAATCACTGGTCAAGGTTTAATGATTGACTCCTTGTTGGATATTGGTGAATATCCCTAAGACAGGTGGAGTGGGCCCTGAAAGCAATAGTAAGTAGGAATGGTTGATGGATAGATTTGTATGCCCACAAGGCCATTAAGTACCGGTTTATTTGGGAGAATGTTAGAATGTTTAACTGTTTGAAGAGAGGTGCTGTATGTGCACGCCGTGGTGCGTGTGATATGATTTGGACAATGAGCTTTTGGAGGAGAAAAAGTGGTGATAAATGTGAGGGGTATGTATTTCCCCAAAGGTCATTGGCATAAGACAAGTAGGGATAGATCAGGGAATTGTATAGTGTCATAAGGGTAGATTTATTAACACTTGATGAGATATGTTTAATGAGACCGATGTTTCGAGAAACTTTAGAACATATGTAATTGATATGAGGCGTCCAGTCCAGATTGTCATTTAGTACAATCCCTAGGAATTTGAATTCTTTGAAACCTGCTGTATTAAAACATTATTTAACTCTAGTAGCTGCGTATTACTGCCATGATGTCTAGAAGGAAGAAAAACCATGCATTTAGTTTTGGATGTGTGTAGTGATAATCTATTTGCACATTTTAATGATAATCTATTTTGCACATTGACCAGTTCCTGAGACACAATTTCAAACACATGAGAGGTTTTATTAGAAGAAAGAAATAAGCTGGTGTCGTCTGCAAAAAGAGTAAAATCGAGTGCAGTTGAAGCTTGAGTTATATCATTTACTAAAAACTAAATGCATGCTTTTCATGTTTCAGATACCAGTGGAAAGCCATGTTTGAGAAAAGCTTGGAAAGTCGTGATTTCGTGTGTCTTTTTATGCGCTATGTTATTGTGATTTCTTCTGGCGTTTCCTGTGATGAGGCACCTGATGCAGGTGCCTGATGACGAATGTGGAAACATACCATTTCATGGTCTGTGAGGTCAACAGTAGTAGTGAAATATTGTCCGAACAAAAGCACTGCGGTTAGTGTTGCATCTTAACAGAGTAGCCAAAGTGTGGCACAGCACACGATATGAAGACCTTGTTGTGTAAAGTTAGACTTATGGAAGATAACCACAATAATGCTGTACATGTTCGCTGTGCTTTCAAAGACACTTAAACCGATTTGTTGAGCCGCTCCATGCGGGACTATATACAATGTAGGAGTACTCCTAAAATGTGTGCATATTGACCTCTGAAGCGGATTTTCTTGGCGGAGACCACTCATCTGGTCTAAGAGGATGGACATGCATCATTGGTGAAGTGCCTTTGCAGAACTATCTTTAGCCTTCTCCTTTCTTCCCAGCTTAGGATTTACGCTGATGGTTAAATATGTGTGAGAGGAACAACTGATGAAATACACAGTTTGGATTTTAAATATGTGTCATTTAATGTGTATTATTAACGCCATATTTTAATATGGGTATTTTACGTTTTATGTTCACATATTTTTGTTGTGAAAGCATGTATATAAAAACAGCTGCAACACCACGGTGTTTCATGCTGAATATTTTGTTCAAAAAGATATGTAGCATGTCTCTTCTGAGTGGAAGGAATTTGTTTTTGCCATAATGTTTTGAGTGAGGGAGTGAGTGAGTGAGTAAGTGCTTGGGGTTAGCGTCTGACCTAACAATTTTTCAGTCATATGACGACTGCGGAGTCCCTAGAGTGCATGTACATGTAATGTGCCTCCTAGTTGCAGGACGGATTACCACCGCTCTTTTATCTAGAGCGGCTTCACTGAGACGAAGACAAGTAAGGCGCCCCACCCGAGCCACTATACTTATACGAGTCAACCAGTCGTTGCACTATCCCTTTAACGCTGAACGCCAAGCGAGGAAGCTACAACTTCCTGTTTTTAAGATGTTAGACCCACGATTGACTCTGGATGTATCCCCCTCCCCCCACCCCCCCAGAAGCAGACGCTCTATCCACTGAGCCATCGTGGCCGGTGCGTATGTATTGAAGAAGCAGTATCATGAAACCCTAATAGCAAAGTATTTAGCTCAGACTGTTTTAAATTTTAACATGACATGAGCAACATGATTATTGTGATGGTTACCTACTATGTCCGGCCGTAAGTGGGAAAGTCTGTCAGCAACCTGCGGGTGTTCGTGGGTTTCCCCCGGGCTCCGCCCGGTTTCTTCCCACCATAATGCTGGCCGCCGTCGTATAAGTGAAATATTCTTGAGTACAGCGTAAAACACCAATCAAACAAATAAACAAACCTTCTATCTCATCTGCCTAGTACATGTAATAAGGCAGTATATGTTCCTGTGTAATCCATCGACTTTTGGTAAATTACTCACGAACATGCCCATGTGTGACGTAGATACATCATACTGGTGAGAGATCAACTATCAAAGGGGACGTAACCCCTGATACGAGTGTTGTCGATGGCTTATTGCCGCTACATCCCAATGAACTGGGAGAGAAGAGAAATCTGAAGCTGTTAGTTCAGCTTCAGAATTAGGGCAGCCTAAGTCTGCTTCAGAATTAGCTCAGATTCAGAATTAGGGCAGCCTAAGTCTGCTTCAGAATTAGCTCAGCTTCAGAATTAGGGCAGCCTAAGTCTGCTTCAGAATTAGCTCAGATTCAGAATTAGGGCAGCCTAAGTCTGCTTCAGAATTAGCTCAGCTTCAGAATTAGGGCAGCCTAAGTCTGCTTCAGAATTAGCTCAGGTTCAGAATTAGGGCAGCCTAAGTCTGCTTCAGAATTAGCTCAGATTCAGAATTAGGGCAGCCTAAGTCTGCTTCAGAATTAGCTCAGATTCAGAATTAGGGCAGCCTAAGTCTGCTTCAGAATTAGTTCAGATTCAGAATTAGGGCAGCCTAAGTCTGCTTCAGAATTAGCCCAGATTCAGAATTAGGGCAGCCTAAGTCTGCTTCAGAATTAGCTCAGATTCAGAATTAATTTAGCCCAAGTCGACTTCGAGAGTAACTTAGATTTAGTTAGCTTCAGAATTTGCTCAGCCTAAGCTGGATTCAGAATTATATCAGTCTTCAGGAGCAGTTCAGCCTAAGTCGGTTTCATGTTTGGCTCAGCCTAAGTCACCTTCAGAATCATCTCACCCTAGGTTAGCTTCATAATTAGATTAGTCTGTCAGCTTCATAATTAGATCACCTTAAGTCAGATTCGTGGTTCTGGGCCATGGATTCCTCAAAATCTAATGAGTGTCAAAGTTGCAATGGTTAGTGGAGTGGGTATGAAAGCTGAATTGATTCACTCCACGTTTTCTCGACATTTCTCTGTTGATAGATGTTGAAAATTCTTGCTTCATTATATTAAACGGGTGAGTACATTGTTCTAGACATACTGGGGAAAAACAGGAATATATCTCTATCACGTTTTTTGCCCTCAAAATCACCTATCTTCTATACCCCCTTGATACATATGTTCTTGGTTGCAGAATGTCACAGTTATACCTTACAACAGGTGCACATCGCCTACAATATGTCACAGTTGTACCTTACAGCAGGTGTACATCGCCTACAATATGTCACAGTTGTACCTTACAGCAGGTGTACATCGTCTACAGTATGTCACATTTGTACCTGTACCTTACAGCAGGTGCACATCGCCTGCAGTATAACCCATTTCTAGTATTAAGATACCTTACCACAGGTGTACATCGTCTACAGAATGTCACAGTTCTGCTATTAAGATACCTTAATGCAGGTGCACATCGTCTACAGCATGTCGCAGTTGTACTATTAAGATACCCTACTGCAGGTGTACATTGTCTTTGCCGTGTCACAGTTCTACTATTAAGATACCTTACTGGAGGTGCACATTGTCTATAGTATGTCAATTGTACTACTAAGATAACCTATAGCATCTAATAGATAGTTTACTGGATGAATACAGCTTCGATACGTATAAACGAGTCCAGCATGTGTACAGTTTTAACAGCACTCTCAAACAATTGTCATTTGGAGAAGGCACGAGGGCTGAGTGTATAGGACACACCTCATTTCTCACACTCTCAGTCACTTCTGTGGTTTGAAGAAGGCACGAGAGGTGAGTGTGTTGGGCACACCTCATTTCTAACACTCTCAGTCACTTCTGTGGTTGGAAAAAAGCACGAGAAGTGAGTGTGTAGGACACACCTCATTTCAAACACTCTCAGTCACTTCTGTAGCGTAGGAGCGTAGGACACTTATATTTCCAGCACTCAGCCAATTCTATGGTTTGGAGAAGGATAGATTCATTCACAGTAATAAAAAGATAATTTATTTTTTTCTTTGATTGATGTTTTACTCAAGAATATTTCACTTATACGATGGCATTATGGTGGGAGGAAACCAGACAGAGCTCGGGGGAAATCCCCGACCATCCGCAGGCTGCTGGAAGACCTTCCCACGCACGGCAGGAGAGGAATCCAGCATGAGCTGGACTTGAACTCACAGCGACCGCATTGGTGAGAGGCTACTGGGTTATTTCGCCGCGCTGGCGCGCTAACCACCTCGGCCACGGAGGCCCCCCCCGATAGTTGCTGTAAAACAGCGACACATTCACGATGAATTTTCCATGAAATATTATTACTCTATCTCATCAAAGGCATAATGATTCAGCTTCACCCAGTCCGGGTATCTTGCCAAGGGGGGTTACTCCGTGCTGTCCGATCTGATCCACCAGAGTTTCATACCTATAATTAAGCCATCTATTTACGTTTGACAATAGTTATATCTTCAAAAGTAACAAGTTTTTACAGGAAGTTCGTTTTTGTCTTAATGTAATAATTCGATATAAACTAATTTTAGTTAGGGTTAATTCTTGGATATTATTTACCTGAAAATCACAAACCAGTCGGTACGATAAAGAACAACATTTAAAAACATGTAAATCTCCGGAATGCCAAACTTGGAAACCTCTTTCTAAAAAATTTAAATACTTGACCAAGAAATGGTCTTTCTTATTTCGATGATATTTCATATATAGGAATATTTAATTTCCGCCACGCACATTGAAGGCGGTCATACTGAAGAGTGAATACAGCTCCATGACTGACCACGTTTCCTGATGAAGTTCCTGAAAGGTTGACATATTCTTAAACACAGTATGTAACATTACAGATAGTTCATTGATTACACGGTGTTTAAGAATTTTTCACTTCTATAATCAGGGTATAGGTAGAGGAAATCGAGGTTCCAGGCGCAAACCTTTTGTCGCAAGTGGTCTTCATTTTACTTGTTTAAATGCGGTTTACAGACTACTATATTAACGTTAACTCTTTCCTGGTACAGCTATAAGGGAATGACCAGTATAAATTTACAAACATGATCTTCGGTTATTGCAAATATTAGAATGATACGTCGAGTCATGCTCCACGAATAGATTGGAAGAGTTTGCTCGCGCTGGCAGATCGGACAGAATGGCAGCAAGTAGAATTGCAAAATCGACCCAAGCGTCAATCAACGTTTTTCTGTCTGTTGTGTTTCAGTCATTTTAATTTAATACCCTGTGGTCTTATCGGGATAACTACAAAACACTCGTGTCCCTCTCCTCTACAAAGCACTTGCTGAAGGCATAAGAGATTTGATCAATGAGGTCGTGTGTTTTAAGTCCAGGTCTTGGCGGTCACGATAGCATCGCGACGTGGTTGCAGGACAGCGAAACATTCACGATGAACTTTTCCTCAAATATTCTATTGCTGTATCTTACCAAGGATATATAGGCCATTTCTCCCAAAATAATGCTGGCCGTCATCGTATAAGAGAATATTCTTGAGTACGGCATAAAACACCAATCAAATAAATAAATAAATCAAACCAGTCCGAGGACAGATATTACACATATACATTTCACATCTATAACTAAGCCACCTATTAGCGTTTGACAATTGGTAGACCTAAATTTTCAAAATTAACAAGTTACTATAATAAGTTCATTTTTGTCTTATTGTTATGATTCGATTTAAATAAAGAACACAAACTTAAAGAAAGAAAAACACTAATCCGGGTGTCATTGGGGTCCGACAAACTCAAAGCTCAGAATAGGTGAATCTTAAATAGGCAGTAAAAGAATGCATAAATGGTAATCTCAACCAGCTAGCTGTCCCTACCATTCATGGTAATTAGATGTCTAGATGTGCTGCGACTGATTGTCATTTAACAGTTTTATATATTCTCAGCCCTAAGGCAATATCAACGTCCAGCATGTGGGCCTCACTTTCTATTTATAGAACAATTTGATCAACAGATCGGCAAATATATAGGCTGATATAACATATTCTACAGCTGGCGTGGGGAATGAAGGCTTGGGGCTTTTAACAAATGAATTTATGGAACAGCAGGACTGGTAAAAAGTTAATTATTTTTTCACATTTCCGAAGGTAAGATGACAAGCAGGGCAGGGGTGTACCTTCTCTTACAAGTCCTCGTTCAAATCTCATCCACAGTGCCTGGATTTCAGCGCCCCATCCAAACCAAGATGGCAGCCGTCCTGTACCGAGTACACAGACTCAAATTGCTGTTCCGAAGAACAGGACAGAAGTATCCTGGCAAACTTCCTGAATATTTCCAAAGAGCTTAAATCTCGCAATCTAGACCGCTGTCAGCAGCCTGTCCATGATTTGATGTGCCAGCCATGTTGCCCGTACGCAGCGCATGTATTCTCAGCTGAGGGGAAGATGGAAACCAAGCAGTTTCCCGGTCTTTGTCCATACTACTGTTCTCAACTGGAGGCGAATTGTCAGGAGGCTTTAAGGTTTCTCGTCTCCCATATCAGCCCAGAACTTCTTGGAGACGACCTTTGTGAGAGACTTATACTTTTGGATGAGCAGTATTGCTATCCCAGCATTCTAACAGTGGAAGAGAGTGAAGGCCGAAACCAAATCCAACTGACAAACTCAGAGGATTGTTTGTGTTTTGAAGAATACGCCAACAAATTACGTAACCCTGTTGGACTGAAATATCCCGATGATGGCAGCCGGAGGATGTTTGTCGTCGAACAACTTGGATGTATATACATCTTGTACGAAAACAAAACAAGAGTCGAGAAACCGTTTTTAGACTTGAGGGACCGTGTTATAATTGAACCTAACAAGGCTGGGGACGAAAGAGGCTTGCTGGGGTTGGCTTTTCACCCTTATTTTGCAGCAAACGGACGTATATTTGTATATTATGTTAGCCGAGGAGTACTGAATCGGACCCGACTAAGTGAGTTCCGAGTCTCCTCAGACAATCCCAATGAAGCTGACGCTAACTCGGAGCGTGTCATTCTGGAGATTGATCAACCATTCCTAAACCACAATGCAGGGGAGGTAAATATATTTTTCCAGTTTCCCAAAGCTGGGGTTTCTGGGAATGTATGGTTCATACATTGGTACTTCTGGTTATTTACTTTCTAGGTCTGTGTAAAAGTCTTCCTAACTTAGCATAAGTCAAAATCTTTATACATTACTAATTAGTGACCAGTGTTAGAGGAAGGCCTAGTTACCAGTGCACTTCACAACAAAGCAGATTTCACCAAGTCCTTTGCGTTCTCTATTGCCTGATTTCACAAGGTTAAAAAATAACACGAATGATGAAGTGGCCGACAATACTTTATTATTTGAGACAATGTGATCTCGTTGGTTACCTGTACTGAAGGTTACACGAAGGCTAAGTTATCAGTTATGTTGCAAAGCTCATAACTAAATTGTTCTTTGTTTCATGGTTGAGTCATGGTTACCGATAAAGGGGCATCTAAATCAGACAGAGCGTTTGTTTGATCAAGCATATGTGTATTGAACACTGCTTGAATCATAAATGATATGGACACATTTTTAATATTTGTTTAAGATTATACTTACTTAGAATCGTTTTCTATATCATCTTCATAACCAGTAGGTTGGCATAACAATTCATGTTTTATTGTTCAGGTTAAAAAAAAGTTGTAGGGTAACTGGCCTATGACAGCGTGTTCTTACGTCTGAATATATATGTCTGAAAGTAATTTAAGTTTAGATATTTAAACTAGGTAACAACGAACGTTTTCGCGGAACGGATCCTAGCAAGAGTTCAGGGTATTATAAAACTCCAATATTTGAAGAAATGTCCAGATTCAGTGAAAAAAACCCCCCAAAAACAGGTGCTCTGATCAAAGGCATTAGTCCAGTTTAACTGTTTGCAATTGAAATTCTGCAGGCTGTAAATGAGAACTGATAACATGCAATTACCAGTAGGTTGTAGGAATTAACTGTATAGGCTTAATTTGCTCTAGCGGTTCGGATGAGATCTTTACCATTAAATTGCATTCAGATTTTCAATTTAAATAATATTTAAAAGGAACAGATAGAGTTTTAATGAGAAGGCATATAATAGATATAATGCTGTACACCTTTGTCTTTTTAACGACTCCGATGGCTCAGTTGGCTGTCCCTTAATGGGAGACGGTAGATCCTGGGTCGGGTCACACGTAAGACCTTAGAGGAATAGTGTTGAGATTTATCTGCTGGTAATTATAAAGACTATAACCTGTTTAATCGGTGTGTTACTGGAAGGGCTTCTGAGAAAGTCAGAATGACTTTAAATCCACCAAAACAACAGATTTACTGCCCTAGCCGATCTCCAGCCGGCCGGCCTACCGGTACGGCTAAGCGGGTGACGTCACATACTCAGCTGTAAAGAGGCGAGAGCAGATTTGGCTGTTTTCGGCGGGTACAAAGTCCTTTCTCCTTGTGCTGTAAATCCACGCCTTCCTGAGGGCCAAATCGTCTGGAAACCTGAAACACCAACTTCAGGGTTTTTCGAGGACACATTTTACAAACTAATGCAAAACAGTAAAACGTTTCTTATAGAAATTCGATATGCTTGTTGTCACCCTTTTAAACACTGAACTAAATGGCGAAGCTCTGACAGCTCGTAAAGGTTGGATTTGTATGACGTAATTCGACGGAGACTATCGAGTGTTGGCGGGAGAAAATGCATTTAAAAACCAGCCTTATTATGTGATTATTTTAAGTGCCATATTACTCTGATTAGTGTACCCTTTTTCAACATTTTTTACACTGAATTTAACAATATATACAGGGGTAGCTAATTATGAATAAATAATGAATGTGGACACTAATCCTTTAAAAGAGGATGTTGTAGCTTCCTCCTTTAACGTTCAGCATTATGGGGATATTGCAACGACTAACTGACCCGTATCATTATAATGGATCGGATGGGGCAGCTTACTTGCCTTTGGTAAGTCGTCACAGTGAAGCCGCACTAGATAAAAGAGTTGTTGCAATCCGTCCTGCAACAAGGAGGCACATTACATGTACATGCACTCTAGGGACTCCGTAGTCGTCATATGACTGAAAAATTGTTAATTATGACGAAAAACCCTAATAACTTACTTACTGTTTCTCTTGTGTTGACATGGATATAGATAATATGAACGTCAAATTTAGCATGGATTTATGTGAAATAAAATATGTGAAAATTCGATGCCTACACATCGCTTAACACTGATAATAGCTTCTCCTTTTTCTCTCTTCAGTCAGTCTCAGTTTAGTAAGATATGTTTGTGAAAATTGTCGTTATGCATATTTTGTGCGTTCTTTTCAAATGACAAATTTGATACTTTTCAAATATCACACAGGGCACACACATAGACAAAACTTCTTCGGTATTCCAAATGTTACGGTATTGAAAACAGCAACAGAAAACACTCAGTGACTCAATATTACAATGCTTTATATATAAAATGAGACGTACAGTTTACAGACAGTTCAACAACAACAACATAAAAAAAACATACACATCAGTATTACCGGTCTTTAAAAGTTTCCAGTTCACCTTTGCATCCCAAGGAACGTATTCCAGGAGATCCAACGTAAAGACCATGGGATAAACACACAAGTCACAAATTGTCCAGTCAGGTACTTCGCTAGGTTAGCGAACACGAACACAGTACACAGGTTACACAGAACTGGAACAGTCAAGCCTTTGAATGACGTCACACCCGCAGAGCACAACACAGGGTAAATACAGGCATGGAGGTATAATCCATTTTAGAACGGTCACAGCTCCCGCAGAAACTCACAAACGAGCCGTTCAGAGACGTAGAGTAATGTCACCTTGTGGCAGAACGAACGTCCTTTGCAAAACTGAAAACTTCAGTTAAGAGTCCTTGACGACCTTGTCGGTCAGGTGAGGTCAGCGTGTTAAACAAATTACACAGTCAACACTGTATAATCATAATAAAAATCGAACACCAATAAACGTGACTTCCGCAGAAATTCACATAAACCAGACATCAGTACAAACTGTGGTACACAAACGGTGCCGGCATAGAAATCTGTCCTCCCAAACGAAACTGGCATCACCAGCTCATATCAATATAATGGACTCGATACGTGAGCGTCGCACACTCTCCTGGCTCCCAGTGGATGCAGCAAAAATACCTCCACTCTGCACAGAAAACACGGCTTATATACGTTCCAGGTGGATTCAACTATTCTTAAACACAGAATTAACAGCCAATGAACAGCCAATAAAATAAACAAAGCATTGAACAAGGTGCTTTCCATCCGGTCCGCGCTGTACATATATAACAGGGCCTGTTATGCTTTCACTAAGGTCTGCAGACTAACAGTACATGAAAACGTTAAATAGTCATACATAACACAAAGGAAAATGCTAGATAATAAAGAAAAATAATTCCTTCCCTTTAAGGGATACATCCAGCATAAGCGAAGAAAGATTTCGCCAAATTTGGAAAAACTTGGTGATTCCGTAGGAATGAAAGACATTTTGAAGTGTAAGGTAAAATGTTTTGCATATGATTCCACAATAGCCCATTCTTGACGCATCACCAGAATTATAGATGAACCATAAAGTACGCGTGGTACGTAATGATTTATGTAATTATGACTACTATGTAATTATGATTTATGAATTAACAAAGATTCCGGGCTTAACACTGACAGCTACCAATATGGATGACATGCTATGTTTCAGCTGATTTTTGGTGAGGACGGTTTTCTGTACATAGCAACTGGAGATGGCGGAGCAGCCGGTGATCCTCACAACAATGCTCAAAACAAGTGAGTTCATCTGTTTGGCACTACAGAAACTCAAAATTGGTACTGGTATTCTTTGATTACAAAATCATAATATAAAATACCAAAAAAAAATGGAAAATTCATTGAAAACCAGAATGTGAAACTTACCCAAAGTATATTTACGCCTTATTCAATAATGTTTATTTTATTTATTTATTTGGCCATTGATTGCTGTTTTACGCCGTGGAAATCGGTATTGCTCTAGTAATATAATTAAGACGTACAGTACTGAGAGAAATTCCGGAGCAGCAAGGACAGTGTGATATTTGGCAAACGGTCACACGTAACCCGTGAAATACTGCCTCTAGTCATTTTATCTCAGTTTGCCATGGATTTTATTCTTACTGTCCATGCAAATCCATAAACGGTAGGAATTATTCACACATGGCGTAAAAGGTACTAGGTACAAAAAATGCACCGCTGTTAATTGAAATTTATTAGAACTCACGGATCTAGAATTACTCAAAATGCTATGTTGTCATCAAGTTTAACAAAGAAACAATGCAAGCCTGATGAAAGCCATCTTCCTTTCCTCTGTGAATTAGCAAACATCCTGACCTCAAACCTTAGTCCAAACAGCGATTCAAAAACTCCGCATCGTTGGTGAATTTCCTGTCGTTTTCCGTAAGATCGGCGTCATAGTGACCTGGATGCCCCCCCCCCCCCCCCCCCAACGTGCTCACTATTTGGCATTCTACAGGCAGCATCACAAATATGTCGATACATACACCGGGATGATGATTAGACGCCTAGCAAAAGTAAAAAGAAACACAGTGCTAAAAGTTTTCCAAGCAAATGCTGTTGTTTACTTTAACAGAAACTCCCTGCTGGGTAAGATGTTGCGTATAGATGTGGACAAGACGACTGGGGAGAGAGAACACGAACCTCGCCTGCCATACAGTTCCCCTCAACCACCTAACCCATTCGCCAAGGACAAAGATGCCAGGATGGAGATATACGCGTATGGACTGAGAAACCCATGGAGATGCTCAAAGGATCTTGGCGATCCAACCACTGGTTGGTACCGTGTACTTTAAAGCTTTATACCATTTCTCATCTAATATGTATCTGGTAGGTGTTGTACACCGCAGTGCCTAACCTTTAATTTATACGGGCAAGATAGCCTAAACTTTATATTTGAGCAAACCGGACAGAGTTGTTAGAAATCCACCAGAAGATGAAGACACCATCTGACATTAGGCCTCCTTGATACTGGCACAGAATCTATAGATTTTCCCCCCAGACACGCAGTATACATTCTTTGCATGCAGTTTATCATTTGATCATTTAGATATTGTTCTCATACATTTGCTCAACACCAGTCAGATAAATAAGTCGGTGCCAAGAAGCAAACAACGCTTGCATGGAAACCGATTTAATTAAAGCGATACACAATTGGCGATAATTGGCTGAGAGCTAAGGTAGGATTTCCTGGGTTAAATCTTGCGTCCTTCGTCACTCTTAAATAAATGTACCATACTAAAATTGAGCTCAAGCAAAGCATAGCCTGGACTTTCCTACCTCTCACACCAGCCAGTTAAAATCGATACTGTATCCTTTCAAGCCTGTTAATTAAACCATAGCCAAACCAAGATGCTGGCTCTGACTGCATAGTGACTGTTATAAGCATGATGTGTTTGGAAACCCACCGAATATCAGTGTTCACACGTGTTTCGGTCATTGGGTTCAAATTTGAAGTTCATGCACTTCGTTGTTTGGTTACTTTAATTATCGTTTACGCGATGTTGTTTGGTTTAAGCGATATAGACATTGACTGTTTAAACACCTACACTTACTTTAATTCCGACACTCTCTGACGTTTACAACTAATTTTCCAAACAGGGCATGGCAAAGGTCGTATATTCTGTGGGGACGTTGGACAGGACGCCATTGAGGAGGTCAACATTATCAATAAGGGAGGCAACTACGGCTGGCGCGCAAGCGAAGGTTTTCGCTGTTATGACGAGGACTTATGTGGAAATGTCGGTAAGATCGATTAAGATCTCATTTTATTTAAGCGAATGTCATATATAATTACTGGCATAAAAATCCTCGTCGACAAGGTTCTACGTGCGAGTGGATATTATACACTGAAAGAAGTACATGTAAATCAGGCGTGAGTTGGATTGGCTTAATGCACCCTAATTCTTCTAATTTTTGGGGACATATTAGTAGTGTTCAAAGTGGAATATAACATTTCTTTACCAGCTTTTTAAAGAAGTAAAGATATGAGTATGTTGTTCATTAGATGGTCTAGCCATGTGAGAAAAAAGAACCTTAATATTCCTGCGACATGTATTAGCTACATTGTTACGTATGTATTAGCTGAAATGAGCAGATCAGGTGTCCCAAAACTTCAAAGAAATAGGTAACCTGTTTAAATGAATATTCCGATTATTCACAACTATCTACTCACGTTCTCTTTGTACATCAGCAGCTATTTATCTCGAGTTTCCCAAAGATACTACAAAATTTAAAAGAGAAAATCACCACATCTTTCCTAACACGTCTTTTTCCACTGGGAGACTTATGATAATCCATGATACGAATTAACAAAAACTACACACTACAAGGTGACTTACACTAAAGTAAATTGTAGACGAACCCTTGGTCTCGCTACTCCATTTTTTCCAGGTGAAGAGGAGAAGCCTATCTACAGCTATGACCACAGCGTGGGTAGGTCCGTGACCGGCGGGTACGTCTACCGGGGCTGCGAGAGCCCGCGACTTAACGGTATCTACTTGTACGCGGACTACTTCGTCGGGTGAGAATATGTTTATAAATAAAGACGTACAGCACAGAGAGTAAAACCAGAGTAGCGACAACAGTGTGATAGCTGGCAATTTTTCACACGTAACCGGCGAAATACGACCTCTTGTCTGTTTACCTCAGTCGGGGTTTTATTCCAACTGTTCATATACATGCTTAAATATTATATGTGCCCTAGCGCCATGGCCTAAGCAGAACCAGGTAAAAATGATGCAGTGGTGTTAACTGAAATGTATTAGACGTCACTGGTCTAGAATTATTCAAAATGCTGTGTTGTCATCACATTTAACATACAATCAAATTCAGTAAAACGTTGTACCTTAGGTTGGTGCTTGCTTCGAATAAGTGCATCGATTACACATGTAGTTTAAAAATTATAATCACCCAGTTACCATGAGAATTTTTTTTTTCGGACGCTAATGAATTGCTAAAGAACAAGGATGAAACGTCCAATCATTCATTTATTCATTCTTAATGAAACGCCCACTCAATGTACAAATTCCCTACATATCCTAATTTATGTAGATTATTCGCCGAACTCAGTTTTCGTATTACTAGTATATGGTGGCGGCCATGTTAGTGGTAGAATGGTTGAATGTTTGACCTGAAATTACTATACCGGATTAAACACATAAATAATAAATAAATGCCAGAGCTGGATTCAAATAACAGATGTATTACACTCTGTTAGCTAATATTCCCTTTGCATTTTGAAGCAAGATATTCAGATTGGAGGAGAATATTACCACGAACCAATGGCAAAACAAGGAGATTGACGTGTGTGGACCTGAGCTCTGTAACGATGGCCTTATTTCATCTTACAACAGAAAGATAATGGCATTTGGCCAGGATCCCAAAGGTAAACACACACAAAAAAACCTATGCCAAGGCAAACAGTTTATTAATATAGTTTCTATATGTATTCTTTTTGATGATCTGGGATGGTAGATGATGGTATTTGTGGAAAATTGGGACAATTTATAAAGGACTCTGACTGTTACACGGTGAAACTCTTAGCATGCATCTTACAGTACATTTTGTAAGAAACAAAGAAAATACTGAAAAACCTAAAGTATCAAGTATTTCCCAACTGTAATAAACATGTAAGTGTCTGGAAACATTAGACTTTTGTGGCATGTAATATTGCAAAAATTATTATACGACAAGACGCCTGCAGAAACGTCTCTACATATAGCAAGTCTGCCCACACGTATATACTTCTTGTTGGCCAAAATAACGACGACTTCAAGGGTTGTTTTGTAACAAAATGGTGAATTATCAACTGATTGCTGTTTAACGTCGGGGGCCTCCGTGGCTCAGTTGGTTAGCGCGCTAGCGCAGCGTAATGACCCAGGATCCTCTCACCAATGCGGTCGCTCTGAGTTCAAGTCAAGCTCACACTAGCTTCCTCTCCGGCCGTAAGTGGGAAGGTCTGTCAGCAACCTGCGGATGATCGTGGGCTTCCCCCGGGCTTCACCCGGTTTCCTCCCACCATAATGCTGGCGGCCGTTCTAGAAGTGAAATATTCTTGAGTACGGCGTAAAAACACCAATCAAATGAATTTAAGGTCGGTCAGTTTCGTGGTTGGAAGAAACCATGGAGTGCCCGGGGAACATCATCAGCTAATGGCTGACGAACAAGTGTCAGGCATATTAATGGAAGCCAAATGATCTACCGATATTACACTCAAAATATTACGCTCAAAAAAATTAATGTGTTAATTTTAACAGAAAGTGTGTTGTCTGAGTGATGTTGGAACGTACGTTATTAAACATAATACTGAGTCATATTGAACATAATATCCTGTTAGTGTAATAGAATATTTATGTTAAATTAATAGAATATGTGTGTTATATTTAATAGAATAATCAGCTGCATTAGCATCACTGAGACAATAGACTGTTAAAGTTAACAGATTAACTTTTTGCGTGCAAGATAGCGTCTCGACCATGACTCTATCCCCTTATCAATATAGCAGTAGACTGTAGAGTTTGGAGTTTAAATATTTGCAGAGCTGAATTCTTAAAGGAGAAGAAAACTTAAAGACATGACACTGTAGGCTGAAAAGAGCACATTTTTTCTATCTGGTGGTGCCTGTTGCATAATTTTGCGATTTTTCCTCGCCATACACGTAAAGCCTGAATACGGCAATCTGGCATAAATCGCTGAGTCCATGGCGTCCTCTGTCTTGAACACCCGGTAATTTATGCTGGGGGTGTGTTGCCTCTCAGCCAGTGAGGGTCGTTAAAACTGCCGGCTTGTTCGTGTAAACTCGGAGCCTACGTCCAACATTCCAGTTTCCCGCTCGTAAAGCGGAAAACGAACTGTACTGTTAGCTAGTTCCTGGGAGTTCTACCGGAAATGTACGAACTGCACATCGGCGGTTTCCGACGGCAAATTCTTCTCCTAACACAGAGGACTTCAGCACTAATTCTCAGGGAAAATGGAGTCGCCCACAGCGGATGTTGCGCGGACGTTATTTATAATTTATCAGCTTGAGGTACATATTAGAATTTTCTTATGGCATACACCTGCGAGGGAAATGCATACTCTATTCAATGGTATTTTTTGATATTTAAATTTCTTTCTCCTTTAAAAGCTCTATCATACACAGTTTACTTCTTCCTTTCAGGTGAGGTTTACCCTACTCGCTTCCGAAACAGCTATTTCTGGGTCGGCAGATGGGAGCATCTATAAGATCGTAGACCCTCGGACGTGAGTAATCCGCATGTCAGCCATATTTAACCATGTAACTATCACACTACCTAGAAGGCTAAGAAATCTAATAGCCTGTGTCAACGAGACTTTTAACTGACAAACTGAAAAGTAAAACATTTTAACACGAAATGAATTCCAAAAATACATGACATAAAGGGCTAAGGTGTCGCTCCATCAATCAAATTATTTTCATCCTGAATAGTAAATTGTATCTATGATGTTGGAATACTTATGTCACTTTTTGTGATCAATTTCACAAAAACTGAACTCATGAGAAATCATAGCACCAGAAAGTCAGAAATTCACTAGTCAAGCGAAACCTTTGTGGGATTAAGGGCCCCAAGGACTGCAGCCACCTGTTGAATGAATCAACTATAGTCGACGAGGAGGATTTTTTATGTATCTCCCCTAGATCGACAACATCGTACAGTCACAAAAATAATCTGTTAAATTTAACAGAAAGCCTCTGGTCTGAGTGATGCTAGAAGGCATTCTGCTATTCCAACAGATTATTCTGTTAAACATAACACACATATTCTGTTAATTGAGCATGTAGATTCTATTAAACAGGACATTGTGTTGAATATGACACAGTATTATGTTATAATACAGAACACATTCCAGCATCTCTCAGACAACAGACTTTCTGCTAAAATTAACAGATTAATTTTTTGAGTGTATTCAAACGTAATGAGTGAAACCTCTTCAGCGTACGTCAATAAAGTATGCCCGTTCGGGCATCTGTATATCTCAACGGTACAATGCCCAGGTGTCAAAGAACACTTAGCAATCACTGATCTCAGGGATGATATGTATTTGTTTCAAAACAGACGCTGGAAGCGAACCAGTTGCCAACGGTAACTAAGATGCCATGCCGACAAGAGCGGCGACAAATACATCGACTGACGAGTCCACTGGGTGGCAGACTGACGGCCAATGTATTCAGTGGATTGCCTACCTGGTAGAATATTTCTCATACAGTGTAAGTTGGTGGTTTCTTAAAGGGGTCGTCTGCTTAGCCATAATGTCATAAAACATAAGTACTGTAGCGCACACACACACTGTTAGAAATTCTAGTAAACTTTCAGCGATAACTGCATATGTTTTACACATATTGTGGAAATGTTTATCTTTTCCAGTTAACATTCCTCATTTATAAGATGAACTAAGATATTTTTACTTGGAACTAAGGTATTTTTACTCTTTTACTCTTTAAGCATGTACATGTTAAGGTAAGGGTATATCCCACTCTCCACTCAAATCGCTGAACGTTTACGTTTTGCCATGTATGACGCTTATACATATATATTTTTTTAAATGATGTGTACTAAATCAATACTTTCCTAAGGAAATAGGCCTATAAGCCCACCGCAGCCTGCATGAATAAGGACTGCAAATCTAGGCTGCATATTTTTGAGTAAATGTTTCAGAAGAGGTTTACACACGACGGCTGGAAGACATCAAGATAAATGTTAACCTTTACATTACAAAAGTAATAGTATAGTTTTACGTGAAGTGAAACTTCACTGAAGCGGATCCAGTCCAGCTGCACTTATTTCACTAAAAGTTTATGGAAAAAGTTTAACAGTGTATGACCTGTCATGACAACCTGATACTTGCGGTACACATTATAAATGTATAAATATATACCGGTATAGCTGTTTATAACTCCATGGTTGGGCCACATTTTGGGAAGAAAATACTCTGATGATCTTGTATACCGGGCTAATTCGCATTGCACGCAGAGAAACTTTTTCTGCAAAATCTTTGTGCCATTGGTAAGATAAACCATGGAAGGATATTTCACTTTTTCTGTGCCACAAAGTAATGCCATACATTAGGTAAACATTTGCCGTCTTTCTCTTGATGTGTCATGGTTTCCTGTCGGTGGACCACGTGTTATTCCGTGTGACAACGTAAACCCCGACTCTCCAGTTATGGCACGGCAACCCCACACTCGTACCACTTGGGGGAGTAATGACCAGTACTGCCGTGGAGTGTCCGTCGAACTGGTGGTTCTCCTCTCCTCCGCCTCAAGTAACCTAGACACAGAACAAAGGAGGACGAAGAAGGACCTCTATTCAGACATACCTAATGCACACTTATATGAAACTTCTGAAGTCAAATTTCTCGTCGTGCTATAGGCTCTATCGCTATACAAAGCAATGTAAATTTGGTGGAAAGTTGCGAAAAATTTGACTAGCCCTATATTAGCGGTCGGTTGTCTCAAGGTTGTCAGTTTTGTTGGTCAAACCAAAATTATTGTGAATAATTTCATGTATACATGATTCAATGCACCGATACAAATGCATGTTCTTTGTCATAAAGTGGGATATAATGGAATATGAGATGTAATATATATTCTCTATCAACGCTATGTGTTAATAATTCTTGTGGATTAGCAATAATATTGCTTTAACAATGTAGCGTGTACCACCCGTCTACATTCCGTATGGCAAACCCAGCACAAGGATTCTGCATTCAGGGTTTAGGTGAGGACGTCCACAATAAGATAACAACCAATACAATCATATATCCATATCTTACAAGTTAGGGCAGCACGGCGATGACTCATGAGCCTCTCATAAACGTGGTCGCTGTTGTGTTCAAGCCCAGCTCATGATGGCCTCCTCTCCGGCCGTACGTGGGAGTGAGTGAGTGCTTGGGGTTTAACGTCGTACTCAACAATTTTTCAGTCATATGACGAAGAAGGAATCATTAGGGTGCATGCACGTGTAATGTGCCTCCTTGTTGCAGGACGGATTTCCACCGCTCTTTTATTTAGTGCTGCATCACTGAGACGACTTACCGAAGGCAAGTAAGCCGCCCCGCCCGAGCCATTATACTGATACGGGTCAACCAGTCGTTGCACTATCCCCTTCATGCTGAACGCCAAGCGAGGAAGTTACAATTTCCTCTTTTAAAGTCTTAGGTGTGACTCGACCAAGGATTGATCCTGGATCTACCGGTCCCGAAGCGGACGCTCTACCAACTGTGCTATCCGGGCCGGTCGCCGTACGTGGGAAAGTCGTGCAGTAACCTGCGGACGGTCGTGGGTTTCCGCCGGGCTCAGCCTGGTTTCCTCTCACCATAATGCTTGCCACCGTCGTATAAACGAAATGTTCTTTCGTACGGCGTAAAACACCGATCACATAAATAAGCAAATAAATAAATAAATAAATATGAAAGTGTTACAAGCATGCGCTTTAATTTAACCATGTCATCCATGCACGACTTAAACTTTTTAAGATTCAAAAGGCCAGCTAGTCTTTGTCAAGCTCACCTCGGATTTGTTTGAATCAGTCTGGTCATTTAGCGGATATGCCTTACATTTAACTCGTACGAATCAATAAGTGAAAGTGAAAACAAGGAAAATATAAAAATTAACAACGACATACTATAAATGCTCCGCAATCGGTCTAATTTCGAAGGATAAAGTCGAGATTAAATCATATTTGTATGACGATATACTCTGACGACTATTGGAGTGGCGTGCACCATCCCTTTTCAGGGCTTGGAAAACGCCAAATTCACAGTTTCACTCACCCAATATTGGAGGTTGTCCAGGTATAGTGAAGATTTTGCTATATGTGTATATGTAGGCTGGTGGTTTACAGATCGCATGCCCTGACAAGCGAGCACTGGCTTCAGTCTGCACAGTGAAGCTTTAAAAAAAACCGATGATGTTGCTTTGAAATTTAACTTATTGGTCAATACAAGTCAAGAAAGTAGTTAGGGTCTGGGCGGGCGTGGTGCCAGGATAGGTGGCTCTGGGTGGACATTTAAAATCGCGTTTCACGGTTTTCCAGGGAAGGCCTTGTCTTCAGCAGGGCACAGTGATACAACCCCAAGAACAACGCTTCAGCCATGTATATGTCATACCTCCCAGATGTATTTTTAATGAATTTATCATTTTATATAAATCATAGGCTTTTAACCGTATCACAAATAACCCCGACATCGGTGCTAGAACTAGACTTCATAGGTCATTTAAGTTTAATTATAAGTTCTGTAATAAAATCGCCAGTTAAGACTATAAATACTGTATATTTTCATATGGATCTAACAATATGAATTGTGGGTACAAAACAATTTATATGTAATTCGATTTTCTTCACGGCTGAACCCATGTCCCAGTCCCAGATCTCTTTTCATAATCTTAAAGGAGACTCCCAACGCTTTTATTTTCACGGTAAATATGACCTACAAACAAACTTCAAGTTATAGTAGTCTGTAAACTGCATTTAATAAGTAAAATGAAAACCAGTTTGACTTGCGTTTAAAGGTTTGCGCCTGGAACCCCGATTTCCTATACCCATACACCTGATCGTGGTTATAGAAGTGAATAATTCCTAAACACGGTGTAATCAGTGAACTATTTACAGTGTTACATAATGTGTTCCTGAGAACATGTCAACAGGGCAGGGGCTTCATTAGAAAAGGTCAAGGCGCCGAGGTTTAAATCACTCTTCAATGTGACCGCCTTCAGTGTGCAGGACAGAAGATACTTATTCCTAAATGTGAAATATCAACGAAAAAACAAATAATTTCTCAACACCATTTCTTTGGTTCATGCAGTGTTGTATGTATTAGAAAAAGGCTTACAAGCTTAGCATTTTCAGCTGCCAAAGATTAACTGACACAGATTAGCGTGAATAATTTCTGGTACAGTTAACACGGAATGGTCTACATAAACTTACTTACATGACTATCGCTTTTGCAGATATTAAAATTATTCGGCAACATATGCTTCACGAATAGAACAGAAGAGTTTGCTCTCGCTGGCAGAATGGGCAGAACGGACAGAACGTAAGCGTGTAACAAGTACTATTGTAGATTCGGCACTAGTGTGCCTACCCAACCGGAGATGCGTCTGTATGCTAACAACTTGTAAATTACTTTCAGCTTTTTCGTCAAGTCATATACTGTCGCCATGAGGGTGAAAATTGAGATCGGCTGAATTACTTTAACGTCAAGTCGACGAGGAAATAGCCTTACAGTCTCTTCGTAACATGGTCGCGGCGGACGTTTTCGGCTTTTCACGGAGTGATTTGTGGAAAAAAAACCCTTCACAAAAACAGGAGTTTTTATTTATTTAGACTTCCAGATGTAATTACGCATATGTATCTTGACAGAACCAATACAAGTTGACATATGGTATCTTAATCCTAATCCCTCTAATCAGGATTAATGTCTTTAGACAAGCCTGAAAAATTTTTCTGCGCCATCCTTTATTTAAGGCCAAACTGATCTAAACTGATCTGATTCTCGCATCTAAACTCAAAACGTCGTGGTAGAAAGATGTTTTGGTCATGCGTGGTGTACAGAGATATTGCATTAAGTAAAGTAGCTCAAGACATGTGAAAGTGATTGTGTGTGGAATGATGTGATCGATGCAGCACATGTTAATCAGTCACATGATAAATGCGTCTTCGCTATGCAGCCATATCAGTTCCCTTCTTCGGAGGGTTAAACCAAATAGAAGCCAGTGATTTGCTGAGAAATGATCTGACAACAGTTAACACGTTATTGAAGAATAACTTCATTATAAATTTGGAGCATCGGTTTTAAAAAAATGATCAAATGAAATTAAAGTACCTCTACTTCACGGTGCTCCTAATTACTCACCTTCAAATGTACCTGTACCTCACTGTGCTCCTAATTACTCACCTTCAAATGTACCTGTACCTCACGGTGCTCCTAATTACTCACCTTCAAATGTACCTGTACCTCACGGTGCTCCTAATTACTCACCTTCAAATGTACCTGTACCTCACTGTGCTCCTAATTACTCACCTTCAAATGTACCTGGTGTATAGGACATACTGTGTCTCCAGTAAGGGCTGGATCCGGCACCCAAAAATTCGCAATGGTCCTCTCCCTTGCCGTTCAAGTCCGCGATGGAAAGAAACTTGGAACTCAGTGAATCGCCAAGGAATATTTTATACCTTTTGTTCCTGTGTTCACCACAAGTGACCACACCCACGTACCTACCCACGTCATAGCCAGACAGTCTGACATACTGAGAGCCGTGGCAATCTGTGTAGGAGCCGTCGTACACAAAACTACATCTCTGCCAAGTTTTACCCACGTTCAGGCACATTGGGTCGATGGATTCCATCCTACTGCCAGACTTAGCCAGCAGGATTTTGTTCAGAAGTTTCTCTGTGGACAAGCTGTTGCTGTTGTTTTTGGATTGCGCCGCAGCTTGGTCGGCTTGGTGTTCCAGCAGGACGGCTTTCACAGATTTCTCGATCTCTGGCACGCGGCCCATCAAGCTCAAACATTCGTTCATCTTCTGTTCCGCTACGATGGATTTGTCCGTGCCAGTTCTAACGCTCTCCAAGAGCCGAAGAATTTTTGCGCGATCCCTGGAAAAAATGCCCATGAGCTCAATGTTCTGTTTTAGCTGCTCCAAAATCTGTCTCAAAGCCACTTCGACGTCGGTCGTTGTCTCTACAGGCTCCTCATCAATGTTATAGATGAAGGACACGGGTTTGTTGAGTTTGTAGCTAAGGTTCGAGACCGCTCCCCGGCTTTTTCTAATCCGATCCCGGTAGACTCGGAACATGAACCAAGTTTTGGAAGAAATCGGGATCTCTCCGACATTATCCAGAATGTCTCTCTCCATAACGTCGAGACGATGAACCTGGGAATCGAGAGACGTAAACATCTTACGTAACCTAAAACCAAGACTGTTCTTTATGGTCTGCAGTTTAGTCAAGAAACGTGTTTCAAAACCAGACGTGGGGTCGGGGGAGGCAGTGTCCACCAAGGTCACCGATCCCGCAACATTGAACTCCGGTTCCACAGCCTGTAAATTGGCAGTAACAGTATGTTCACTTTTCGTTTTTTTCAATGCCCCTGTAGTATCTATAAGAGTTCCTGACATAACTAATATTCCTGTAACCACTCTCAGTCCCACGCCATACATTATTACGACTTGTTCTCCGTTGCTGTCAGAATAATAAAATTAAAACTGATTTGTGGAGTGGCGACAGTGTCAGAAACCACAGAACTAACCCCTTTATCTAGTTCTGCATGTGTCGGCTTGAAGTACAAGTCTATCGGTTTCTAGTTCGGGTATAGTGGTCGAGTTGTACTTTGTCCACATGTGTTAACATGCACATGTTAATTTGCTGAGGCGTTTGCAAATAAACTGTTCTTGATGGATGTAGATTTGTACTTTCTTGCTGGTTGGAGAACTAACATCTGTGCTACTGTGGTCACATTTGCTTAGTATTCATGCCGACGCTGTCATTCATAAAATGTAAACATTTTTATTCTTAAATAAGATTAGAGGTTACTTTTGGCAGTGAAAGAAAAAACAAGCGTCAGGCATGTTTGATAGGGTTATCGGGGTTACAAACAGAGTGTATGATAACAAAATAATCACCGTTCACTATATCAGGAAACCTTTTTTATGCACTACAAAGGCAATGTAGCACTTTAAGTAATGTCTTCAACCCAGTTTTACTGTGTAACTTTTATTGCCCGTGTAACACATTTCCCCGATTTCCTGTGATGGACTTAAGCTCAAATGTCTCTAAAACAATTTCAGACTCCTTCTCTCAGGATTAAGTGTCATGCTAACCTGGAAAACAGATGGATTGCAGGACAGAATACGACACGAGAATATATAATTCGCTACAAGAATTATACGCCGCAAGTATCCCTTAAGGTTTAAGGTAAAACAGAACCTGATCAAGATCAGTTTCAAGAGAAAAGGGAATATTTCTTTAAGTTAAATATTTATTATGTAGTGGCTATACAGCTATAGAGAGCTGAATCTTACGCCCATGAAAGGAATTTTGTATACATGTTGTGAATGGCCTTGTTGGCATGGAAATCACCCGGTGAGGCGGTCTGGCGCCCAAGCCATCAACAGTGCATGTTGACAGTGGGACGAACCCTTTTCGGTTTATTCGCCTATACACAAGGCCAAGTGAAGCAGGGCGGGTATTGCCAATCTGAAACCCTCACATGAAGATATGATTGACTGAACGAATGATTGATTTGTTTTCAACGCAGTGCTCAAGATTTGTTTTGTAAGGGTTATGGGTAGATTTGATCTATAGTGGACTAATGTCGAAGACAGAGAATTTAACATGCCTTTTCTGTCTTGGAGCCTTTCGATTAGTCCTCAGTACCACCCTATTCAGTGAGGAACAATAGATTTGATCATATTCAGAAGTGAGCGCTTGTCTTGAGGGGGACCTTCTCATCAGGACGCCATCACAGTGTCAAAGGGTTCAGATGCCTTGACGCTATAAATTGAATACATGAACATGCTGCAAATTAGAACATAGATTGAAACAATATATTTTATTTGTTTGATTGGTGTTTTACGCCGTACTCAAAATACGTGGGATGAAACCGGACAGAGCCCGGGGGAAGCCCACGACCATCCGAAGGCTGCTGACAGACATTCCGACGTACGGTGGGAGAGGAAGTCAGCATGAGCTTGACATGTGATTAAGAAAGAAGTCTCAGCACGCTTATATATGACGACAATGAAGTCCTTCAGTTGGCTGTTTACATTGGTTCAATCCACACATCACCCTGGGCAGGGTATACACTAACTCAACATTTTTTATGCTATGCGCATATTCATACAGGGATGAATATGTTTTGTCCTGGATTTATCCATTCGCTCTTCCCCTTAAACCTGGATCAACATAATTTATTACTGTTTAACGCCATACTTAAGAACTTTTTCGTTATACGATGGCCGTGTGTTTTATGAGTGGAGGGGACCAAGATGACACGCGTAAACTACTCATCTCTGCCAAGCCACTGTCCAAATTTTGCCACTTGTGATGTAAAGATATGTTTATAATATTAGCGGAAGGCAACGAACGTTAAACTGCGCAAACGACCATTCCAGCTTATTCTTACTAAGGTCCGACGAATAGTGCATGAAAGCAGGAAATCTACAAATTCATTGTTCAATCGTCAGTGTTGAACTCGCTCATTGTGTCTGCTAGCGATCATTTCTACTTATCTATTTGATTGGTGTTTTGCGCGGTTCTCAAAAATATTTCACTTATATGACTACGGCCAGCATTATGGTGGGAGGAAACCCTGCAGAGCCCGGGGGAAATCCACGACCATCCACAGGTCTTTACCAGACCTTCTCACGTAATGAGAGCGATTAATATAGGCATGTAAACCGCTAGGCCTCACCCAATTACCTACCACATAAAACACCAACACATAGATCAAAGCGAACACATTTACAGTACCTCAGCGGAACGCCATGTTTAAGACACTGCATGAACACCACATATCACTCAGCAACTGGCTGGACCAGTATTTGGCCTATCCCTCAGTGGAAGAACCAACATTGGGGATTTCCAGGTGAATACTCCATTAGAACTAATTTGCCTACGGTAAATTTATTTCTAAAATGTTCTTCACCCACTTCATGTTGTCCAGCAATTTTTTTTTTATCTTCTTGTGCAAATGAGATGAGAATCTTCCTTTAAATGATGACGCAATAGACTTACATCACCTAAATACAAGTATTTCCTATTTCATCGCAACCCTCCACCGCTATCCTCCTTAACTTCCTTCTTGACAAACCACATGTGATTCAGTCTGAGTTTAGTCTTTCTTTAAGTCAAGTCAGCATAAAAGTTACCTTGAATACTAACTTGTCCATCAACTGTCTCAACCAGTGAATATTCTCAAAGAGTCATCTCTAGACATTTCCATTTTATACCAACCAACATTAAACAAATAAGCCAACTGATATCTAAGCATGACATTATTTATTGATCTACGTTACACAACACTATTCCTGTACAGGAACTGGTAGCCGCTGGATAGTGTGTGAAGACTGAATAACTAACCCAACATTGCGAAGACAAAACATCACATTTTTGGTGCTTAGCGTGTACTTATAATTCATAAAACTTAGTCATAATTCATTACTCAAGTGAAAAACAATAAAACAATGGTACCAGTCATTCTGACAACAAATCTCTATTATATAAAAGTAGGATTTGATAAATTGTGTTTTTCCGGTGTACTCAAGAATATTTCACTTGTACAACGATGGCCAGCATTAACATGGGAGGAAACCAGGAAAAGCTGGAGGAAACCATCATGGCCTGAACTTACAGTGACCACATTGGTGAGAGGCTTCCGAGTCATTGTGCTTCACTAGCACACTAACCACTCCGACACGCCAAACTATAAATGGTTCATGATGGCTTAGGAGTATATGAAATTCTGTTTATGATTTTGTATGTTCACAAAAGGTTATCTCAAAACTAAAAAAGCTCAAAACATTCAGTAGACCATACATGGAACACATATGTATAACATACAATGTAGCAACGGTAGAATTTTCAGACCACTAACCAGTACACATGAATTGCAAATTACAAGCTAAAACAAGAGTAAAATAACAAGTTCTGAGATTATGCAATGACTGACACATAAAGGCTCAACCCAGAATTTTGAACTGAACTGAATGCAATGTTTACAATTAGAAAAATGGTAACAATGTAAGATCTTGGTTGGTTTCCCATATTTGTCCTTGCAGCCTAGCAATACTATAATAAGAAAAATAATAAAAATGTGAACATTAAAAAGTCAGTCTAAAAAACTGTTCAAAAATCATTCTGGTAATCTGTAAGCATTGTGTAACTACGTAACATCATAGTTAGCTACCTTTATAGCAATATATGAAATAGCTCTCAGCTTATATTTCAGATTTCCTCCATCAACAAGTTTTTCACATGATTAAACATGTCTAACAATAATTTATCTTTTCATTGCACAAATGTCAATATTGCACAGTAATGCTTAAAACAAAGCAAATAAATTAATAAAAACAGAAACATCTAGATATATAAGATGTATATATTAGATATATTGCACATCAAGAACATATGTAAACTTTAAATACTTCTTCTATGAAACAGTGAAACACTTCATTTCTGTCAACAATGCTGAAAAGACTTGTGCTTTAAACTCTTTGGTTTTCCATGACCAACACGAAAACAATTTTAATATTCAATCCTATATATGACCTGTAAATGATAATCTTGTAAATTCCTATCTTTACCATGAACCTGTATTGAACTCCATGTCTTCACTCTATCATACATGTGCACAGATAGCAGTTCTTTTGATTGTGGACATGTATAATACATGTAAATCAGCATGTATAACAACATAAATCTAACATACATGTACATGTGCATGTGTATGGAAGAACCTACTTACCAACTGAAATGTCTTATTTACTCATGTCTACCTTCAAACCATGTGTACATTCTAAGTTCAATGCCCTTACAGCACTCTGTCATGACTAAGCTTAAAAATTACCCTATACAATAACCATGGTGTCACCAACATTTCCTGTTGGAAATCAAAGATACACATTATTAGATAATCCTGTGTGTCAGATGCTGAGCTCTATATTCTGACATGTACATTGCAGTCCGTCTACAACAATGCAGCAACCCTGGAATATCTGATGAAAGCCAACATGCATTTATTAGTATGCAGCACATAGGCCCTATTAAAACAGCTGAAGTAAACAGAATTCAGCACATGTATATTAATTCACAGTGATATTTGTCATTTATACACAAATCCTCCAGGTAACTAATATCTTAAGCCAGATCTAAGCCTATGAGCTCGTTCCACAACAGGAATTTTGGCTTGTCTCAAGACTATTATAAAACTCCTTCATGAGGTCTAATGAATGGCCCCATATCTTCAGACTGTATAGGCCATATATTATTTGATTCATTGCAGATTTGACTTAACTATCTTAATTGATTACAATTTTGGTGACCTTGATTTGCCTTAATGCACCACATATTAATAAATGTTAAAGCCCTCAAATAATAAAGAACTGCAGAGCAAATTTTTCTGTCTTTACAGCTTAAAATTTAAAGCTAATCTTTCTGTCATTTAAGCACTAAAAAACTATTAAAGTAGCAGTTGAGAAGTAGTTACCGGTACAAGGTTCTTCTTATGTTGCTCGCAGGTGACTTAAACTGTGAATAACTCAGTAGACTAACCCAGTTCTATCCTAGCTTATACTGAATTTGCTTTGCCCTGTGACTGTAGCACATAAACTGTGAAGAAATGAGAACCAGTTGAAGACTGGATCCTTCTCTTTCACCCGCTACATCTAAACTGTGAAGAACTGAGTAGCACTGGAAAACTGGACCCTTCTCTTTGACCTGCTACATGTAGCTTGTCATCTAAACTGTGAAGAACTGAGTAGCAGTTGAAGACTGGACCCAGCTCTTTGACCTGCTACATGTAGCTTGTCATCTAAACTGTGAAGAACTGAGTAGCAGTTGAAGACTGGACCCAGCTCTTTGACCTGCTACATGTAGCTTGCCATCTAAACTGTGAAGAACTGAGTGGCAGTTGAAGACTGGACCTCAATCTGTCCCAGCTTGAACTGGATCCTCTTCAACCAGGTGAGTAACATGCTGCAGGTGGTGGAGGGCTGAGAGCTGGTGTTCCTGGTGGGTTCCCAGTTCTGACAGGTCTGTAACCTCACCTGCAGGTGGCCTGGAAGCTAAAAAGTCGGGGTGGTCATGATGTAACAGGGACAAGGAGACACCATTAAGTATGTTTGTTATGCTTAGCTGGTCAAAGTATCTCATAACATTCTCTCTCCCTCTCTCTAGATCTCTCTCTCAAAAAGGCATAAGTTGAATGAGTGAGTGAGTGCTTGGGGTTTAACGTCGTACTCAACAATTTTTCAGTCATATGACGACCATAAGTTGAATGAAGAACAGAAAAATGAATGTACATGTATGTGTCAAAAATAGTGAAAAGGGATTTATTATTTTGAGTTTCCTAGCTGCTATTTAGTACATATAAATGTTCAAAACATCTTTAAGTCTGATAAACACTTATAGACGTGTGCTCATATTTACATAGTGAATTGAATTTTCAAATTCTATAAAAATATTTCAATATCTCCATTTGATTTTAGCAGAGCGTGACTGTTGGCAGAACATATTTTGGTGTACATTACCAGTATCTACTCAACCTCACTGCTTTTTGTACTCTTTAAGGCATTTTACATATTTATTTATTTGTTTGGAGTATTACTACACTGTACACCAGAATATTTCACTTATACGACGACAGCCGGCATTATAGTGGGAGGAAACCCATGACCATCTGTAGGTAGTGGGCAGATCTTTCCACAGACTTTACCGGTATGTAACAGATAACGTGCCTCACTAAACCAATGTACTGAAGTTTACACAAAGAACACCTGCACACTAATCTACACATAGCTGAACACACATAATGTAGTCATTGTAATCCAACAAATGTGTCTGTAAATGCGAAGTGAAGCAGAAAGAAAAGGTTACCTGCGAATGATAGGAGTACAAGACGGATGTCCACATTGGGAATAGCTGTGTGAAATAAAAGCAAATCAATGCACAATCAGAATTATAACAGTTCAAATTCGTACCAATATTTATCATTTTGGAGATATTCTCTTTTAAATTAAAATGAGTTCAAAATATAGAACAAATCATGTAGAACATTAACCCACTGATGACCCTCCCCACACCTACACACATAAATAGACAAAACAGTGAGAAAAGAGACATCAATTTACCTTGGCCAACACAAACGAGTTACACTCCTGCAGCGCTTCCATTAGACTGAGGAAGTGAAGATTCACCATCTCTGCCAGCTACAAAAACAAAACGTCAAATCTTGTAAGAAGAATTTTGGCTGAAGTAATCGTGTGGCTTCAAACATGATTCACACCAGCACGATTTTTGCACACCTTTTCCATATCACTGTAGATGAGAGCAGCTTTTCTGTTCCTTACTGAACAACTTAAAATGATGACAATCTTTGAATGAATGAATATGCGAGGCATTCTTTGAAGACAAAAGGGAAACATACAAGTCATTGCCACACCATATCTTATACAGGATTAAAATGTATTAATCTGTCTGTTTATGATGCATTTAGACAGTCATATCATGATCAAAATTAGGATAGTGACTTTCTGAACTCAACAGATGCAACCACGTGTTTACATTACTTTCAGGAATCTTTGATGCAGTATGCGACAATACTTCAATTGCAGTATATGAATGAATCTTAATAATTTCATACAAATGTATTCACACTTACACATGAATTCAAGTACACTTTGAATTTGATTTGAATGGGCTTCATGTAGATTGGAAGTAAGGTCATGCAAATATGCTGATCATTCAGAATTCTCAGTTAACTTCCCTGCCAGAAGGTTTTTATGTGTAATGTATGGAGACAAACTTGTCCAAAAAGATTACTAGTAATCAGGTTTCCTTCAGTGAATTTAACTAGTGCTGTATGACAAGATGATCACAAAAGCCCGAATTAAGTGTACAATGCTGACCAAATCACTATGGTGAGTAAATCAGACCTGAATTCTTGTTGACATGCTAAATGTACTTCCTCTAATTCAAAATTGTTATTTCTAGAGCCAGTACCCTAATTTTTGAAAAAGAGAAAAAAAAAATCAAATTTAATTCTTTTGCCTACACAATGCCTCCTGCCTTGGTATAAACAGCTGGTGCGCAGCACAGCTGACTGATGCATGCACAGTGTCATATACATATATGAATAGAAGTACATATATGTGTTGTCCATACTACTATACTAGAATGTTGTTTTTTTTTTCTAAAGGACCAGAAGTCATTGTTACAAATAATTACGGCAAGCTAATTTCATACATTAAAGCATAATTTCTTCATTGTTCTGCAGCAGTGTAGAATTCAATACCAGGCGCATTTCTTGGGCGTCACAATCCTGTTTAACGATCAGTTTATGATAGTTGCTACCAGCATGAGTATATAAGAGGCAAAGAGTTATGTTGTATACATGACCTGTCAGTCATCATTTCATAGGCTTTAAACTTGTTGTACACTAAACTTACAGGCATTACGAATGTCCAACATGTTATATGCATAATGTTGGACACATACAAAGTTGTATCCCAGCACAGTTAATATTTGTTGTTGTATATGTACCCCCTAGAGTGGGCTCACAAACAATGACGCCAAATAAAAACCCTTGAAAAAGTTATTTTCGTATGAGCGCGTAGTTTTGTTTCACCTGGTACTGAGTACGATTGTATACCAGTGGACTGCTAGACATCAGGCAGAGAGGACGGCAGGCAGGCCACAGTATGTTACTGACTACATTGTTCAACATATTTTGAAGTCAAACAAGCTTAGTCAAACAAGTCTTCTGCCAGAACAAATTGCCTTTTACCGGAATGACAACAATATCCATCTTTTGTTTTCCTTTTTACCCATTATTACCAAGACTTTGTAAATGTTCCATTAAAATACATCTCACACATGTACACGTAGACTGAAATTACTTCATTTCTCCATTTTCTCAATAGTATGGCAACCATCTGTCACACCGGTAAAAACATGTGGCGAAATGGTTAAAACATTGGCTTATTCATATCATATCCATATAAGCCCTCAGGCCTTCAATACAGTGACATCAGGTTTATATGGGGGCTGATAAGAAATGCCAATATTTCAACCAGTACATTCACCTGTACAAGTACACTGCATCAGATAATACTTTATTATCTTTATTTATTTGATTGGTGTTTTGTGCCATACTCAAGAATATTTCACTTGTATGGCGGCTGCCGGCATTATTGTGGGAGGAAACAAAGCAGAGCCTGGTGGAACCCCCATACATCCGCAGGTTGCTGGCAGATCTTTTCACTTACGGCCGGAGAGGAAGCCAGTAGGAGCTTGAACTTACTTACAGCGACCGCACTGGTGAGAGGTTTCTGGGTGATTGCGCCGCACTGTCACGCACACTAACGCGGCAATGGAGGCCTCTATTTTACTACAAAAATGGAACTAAGTCACCCATGAAACTGAGACAGCCTGTGTGTATGCAATCCAAGCTAGCGATTGTAGGATTAGAACATGTGATCTCTCTGGTCAATTTCAAGTGGTCTTCAGAGAGAGTAGCCAAAAGCTAGCTCCCCCAGAAATAAGAGATCACTCAGTCAGCAAGGGTCCTCACTCACTTATTAGAATGACAAGCCTACATGTGTCTAAAGACATACAAACCCAATAATCATTAACATGGCTAACTTTCACAACAATTAGTCTTCTATAACAAGTCCTATTGATACTCAAATTGAACAGATAATAATCAAGCATAAGTAACAGTATACTGGTGAAATTAATAAGATAAACTTCTAAGAAATAAATGTTACATAAAACTACAGACATACGTGTATATGACTGAAAGAAATAAGAGTGTCTGATACACAAACGAAAATGTGAAACAGATGCACTTAACATCCAGTCTGTGTCATACAGGTGTATGAGAAGTGTACAGTGCTCTCTACCATTGTACAATAATACAATATATAAACATAATCAGTGCCATAAATGGATTTTAAATTAAACTGAACACACACTGAATAATGTGCGACTTGCAAACATTCTTAAAACAAATTACAGCCTAAATGAACAGAAAGTTCAGCAAACAAAGAGAGTAATACTGATCTGTAGATCCAATTTAGATCCACACTTACTGATACAACTTGTTTTCTTCCATCGCTGACTTCCTGTAATATCAAAACCTCCAATTTCAACTCTAAGCCATCTTTGTAAAATATATCCTCATCCTACTCGCCTCTAAAATTCAGCAAACACAATTAGACAATTTTCTGATTTACTTTGGTTCTGAAAATTTTCCTAATTTTTTCCTTACTAAAATTTTACACAAAAGCATAAGAAGGTTTGGGTTACTCATCTGAGCATTAAACTTCATGTACTTGTATTTCTTGAGCTACTTTCATACGTTATTGTTTTCAAATTTAAAAAAGTTTTATAGTGTAATAGTATTCACAATAGTTCATACCATTTCTATTTTAAGCCTGTTTTTAATATTCTAACATATTTGATGTTTTACTCAAATCACTCATATGTTTTATTTTTGATACATGTGCCTAGGCACATCACCATTAATTCTTTGATACATGTGAACCCCTCCTTCATTCAGACATGTGCTCATGGCTAGGCACATCACCATTAATTGTAAACTCCTAGGCCTACATTTACATGCAACCAGACAGGACTGTGAATTATGTGTCCTCTCCAAATAACAAGGGCATTTCAAAAGGCCTGATCAGTTAAGAGAGAGCAAAATATTTTATTGGAATAAGACTTACAAATAAAATCACTCATCTGAAAGAAAAACTGATGATTTTATCTCCTGGACTATTGTATATTTTTCCTTACTATTGTTTCCTATAATCTCATGTGCATACTAAACCATATACATGTAGCTGAAGAAGACAGCATGTGCAGGTGGCAACCTTTATGTCAAAAGTTCAGGAAAGAAATTGTTCCTAATTTCAGATATGAAGGAATATTTCCACCATGTTTAATAATGCTAAGGATATTGCCATCTTGCCAATACATTTTACTTCCAAAATCAAATTACCACAGTGCATAAACTGAATCCAAAGTTGCCTTTTTTGCATGCGAAAAGGCTGAAGAGCTACGATATTTGACAGAGGGTGATTTTGGCAGTGCAGATAAAACCTGATCTAGAATGGTTTTACTTGACAGGTAATACAGCCTTGACTTACCACTTTGGAGTGAGAGAGGAGCTGAAGTACCCCGGGGGTGACCCGTGCCCAGAAATCCATGATGGTACTAGAGGCGGTGATGTGTGACTCACTCCCTGCAGGGTGCATGGTGGCTGCAGACTCACAGTACATGGTCCACAGCTACAGTGAAATACAGCAAACATGTCAAGCAGATACAGGTCATAAGCAAAGAATTAAATGCAAATGTAGAAACAAACAACTTGACTGTAGTTGTAATAAAATTCAATGTTTTTTCCAAGTATGACTAAAGCACAAATTAGGAATGTTTTCTTGAAGTATTGAATCATCTGATAATGAATGCCAGTTAGAGATTCATGTTAAGCTCTTGGTAGTTCAGGGCTGAACGTTTATTTAGGTGACATCAAAAACAGAAATGATATACATGTACCTATATCTAACTCACATACAAAGACTGTACAGCCAGGAATTCAGTCTTTGTAATGTTGGGATGATATGAAGGTTGAAACTGACATCTTTTATTACATGTAATGTTCGGGTGATATAAAGGTGAAACTGACACATTTTTCACGTAATGTTGAGGTGGCATGAAAGGTCAAACTGACACCTTTTTCATGTAATGCATGTACACTTGTTTCACACTCTTACCTGACAGAGGATAAAAGCATGGAAGAGTGAGGACATGTGAGGGACAGAAGCCTGTAAACATAAAGCAATTAGCAGATGATAATGGAATACAATTACAGTAGTATACAACACAAAACAAGGAAGCATTAACAGGTCATGATAAATCACAAATTTGATTGGTGAGTGCATTTTTATAGGGAATTTCACTTATATGATGGCAGTCAGATATATCACCAGAGAAAAACAGGGCCCAGTCTCACGAAGCGGTGTACAACTTTTTTATACCTGACTATTACTGAACCACTGTCGTAAATGTGTGATTATCGTACATGTACGACATTTTTGTGAAACTGGGGCCTCACTGGGGAGTAAATCACTGTCCTTTTGCAGGTAACTGACAATCCTCCAGTGTTCATGATGCGGCAGAATAAGTGACAGCCCCCTTAACTGATAATACCATTTCTCATATAATTGTTAACAGTACAGGTTTATTTTAAGAAAGACGCAGGGTTTACCAACCTTGGATTGCTCAGCAAAACCTGTCATGATCACCATGACGTGGTCAGCTATCTGATTGCTGGCCTCCATGGGTATTGGCTGACACACCACAGGGGCGGTGCCATCTGTCAGTGCTGTGTGGGTCAGGGAACCAATTAGCAGCCAGGACAGTAACCGAATGTGACCCACACAGTCAATAAACTCCTTAGTGCTGAAAACACAAACAAATAATTATGGTTTAATACTGAGAGTTAGGAAAAGCACAAAAATCAGGCTGAATTTTCTGTAATTATCATACGTTATGTCTTAATATTCAATTAGGTTACCAAACATTGCACATAAATGTATGTGTATAGACACTGTATTCTTGATACATAAAAATGCTGTTTTCTATAAATACAACTGGTAATTTATTTTCCTTTAAAATTCCACCATGTGTTTAAAAACCAGCATGTCAGCATGAGCGGCAACATCTGGCACCATGGCCTACAGCTCACCCTTGTTGCATGGCTGATGGGGGATGGTAAAGCCAGGGGAGGTAACGCGTAATGGCACGGCTGTCTCTGCCGTTCCCCTTGCTGATCTCCAGGGCAATATACTGGGCCAGGGCTGCCTTAAGCTGACTCCCCAAGGTGTCTTCGTTCAGGCTGCTGCTTCCTCCTTTCATGATACTCTGTCAACAGAATCACAAGCACATGATCAATGTAGGCCACTCCTAGAATAACTGATTCTAAATCTTGTCATCTGAGTCAGCTACATGTACCTTACACAGTAGAATTCATAAAAACTGTACATCCATATACAGTTGAATTTATAAAAACTATAAATTTGTAAGAAGCAGAAAACAAATTACTCTAATGAAAAAAACTTGTAAGGCTTCATATAAAGCTGTCTTTGAATATTATCATGCCTTATCTATATCTTCCAAATTACCTTGACCTTGGTGAGTGTGTGAAGGTCAGCAATGAATTCTGTACAGTCTGTCAGGTGCTGTCGCATACACTCAGAGGCTGATGTGCTGACCAGGGCATTAGCGTGGGAGTGATACAGAGCAGCCATATCCTCCACAATAGGGGTGGGAGAAATCGTTCCTCCAGCATCCAAGATTACAAACTACAAACACAGAAGTAAAAATGTCCTCTACAACAGGGGTGGAGGAAACTGCTCCTCCATCCTCTGAGATTACAAACAACAAACTCAGAAATAACCATGTCCTCTAAAACAAGGGTGTACCAAGCAGTTCCCCAGACATCCAAGATCTGGCCTCTACAATAGGGGTGGAGGAAACTGTTCCTCCAGCATCCAAGATTACAAACTACAAACACAGAAGTAAAAATGTCCTCTACAACATGGGTGGAGGAAACTGTTCCTCAATCATCTGAGATTACAAACAACAAGCTCAAAAATAACCATGTCCTCTAAAACAAGGGTGTACCAAACAGTTCCCTGACATCCAAGATCTGTCCTCTACAACAGGGGTGGAGGAAACTGTTCCTGTACGAAACAATTCCCCAGACATCCAAGATCTGTCCTCTCCAACATGGGTGGAGGAAACTGTTCCTTCAGCTTCTACGATTACAAACTACAAACACAGAAATAACCATGTTCTCTAAAACAAGGGTATTCGAAACAATTCCCCAGACATCCAAGATCTGTCCTCTACAACATGGGTGGAGGAAACTGTTTCTCCAGTTTCCACAATTACAAACTACAAACACAGAAATAACCATGTTCTCTAAAACAAGGGTGTACGAAACAATTCCCCAGATATCCAAGATCTGTCCTCTACAACATGGGTGGAGGAAACTGTTTCTCCAGCTTCCACAATTACAAACTACAAACACAGAAATAACCATGTTCTCTAAAACAAGGGTGTATGAAACAGTTCCCTGACATCCAAGATCTGTCCTCTACAACAGGGGTGGAGGAAACTGTTCCTCCATCATCTGAGATTACAAACAACAACCACAAAAGTAACCATGTCCTCTAAAACAAGGGTGTACTAAACACTTCCCCAGATATCCAACATCACAAACTACAAACACAGAAGTAACCATGTCCTCTACAATGGGTGGAGGAAACCGTAGCTTCATTATTTTAGATCAAAAACTACAACAAACACGGCAGTAACACAGTTCTCAACAATTACAAAGGCAGAGGTTGTGCCTTTGGCATGTGGTTGTTGAAAGGTGAAATAAAAATTAAGCTAGATAAATTTTAAAATTTTACCATTTTTCTGTTCTTAAGCGTTCTAGGTTTAATCAGCGTTCTCATAGGTTTCTGAATACTATTAGAAAAATAACCCAGTACTTTAAATTACAAGGCTTCCATTTCAAGGAAGCACACGTACATGTATCATTGCAAACCATATGTACAAAACCAACTTCAGTGATATTATTATTAAGTTACGCTGTTCGAGTTCATTTTGCATGATAAAAAAAATGTATCAAATTAATTAACTAATCAAATGAAACTAAAAAATAAAAACTTAATGTTGTTCTTCTGTAAGGAAAATGTCAGTTATGTGGACTTACCTGAGCTAGTAATAGCCAGTTCTCATCAGGTAAAGTTGACTTGAATTTGAGAGCTTGGACAAACTCAAATATGACGCTCCTTGTCAGGAACAGCTTATCCCGCTCCTACAGAAACAGATACACATCGTAATCAATAAGCATAATAAATAACATGCATTGGGTGCGAATCTGACGAAATGGTGTATACAGCATGACTACGATTTGTCTTTGAAACTCTACTGGTAGTGGTAGACTATTTAAAACATATACTGTTGAGTTACAAATGAGAAGCGACCTGACACAAAATACACTCCTTCAAGGTTTTTGATGAATTCCTCTCACGTGTGAAAGTCTTTATGGCAATACCACAAAGATTAACTTCAAAAAAACATGCTGATACTTTAACTAGATAAAACACTGCATCATAACTGATTTAGATTCACCTCTAAACTCAGTAAAACAAACAAACAAACCCAAAAAAAAAAAAAAAAAAATTACATAGTCACCACTTCACCTCTTCAGGATTTTATTTATCACTTAATGGAGAACCTATCGTGTATGAAGTAGTTTGGGCCAAAGCTACATAGCCTACTGCTCATTCCTGCCTTTGTACAACAGTGCTTAATCCAGTTAGGTCCCCATTATAACCCAATTCAGGGGTTTACAGTTACGACATTGTGATAAATGGTGATGTCCCTTTGTCACTTTACGGAATAGTGGGGTAAGTCACTGCATTTTAACAAGGGCAGCAGCAATAAAAATTCACAAAACATTAACATACATGTATTTACCTCACTGAAATACCTTGCAGATTCCTTAAAATAAACATTTCAGGTAATAAAATTCACCCATTGTAGATAATATTAATTATTGTATATACCTGGCCATGTTAAGCTGCATTGATTTCACCAACCATGCTGTAAAGCAATGGGCTGGGGAGAGCTCTGTGGTTAAAGTCCAGTAGATGGACACAGACCCCCATTACAACGTCCATTTTTTGAGTGGGAATTCTGTGTATTTTAGAGTGTAAAGTCATTTTTTGCTGCCAGCCTGCAGTTTTTGGTGTACTGCTTGGTATCAAAATGATGGAAATTGTCTAAGCTTTGGGCAGGTATGAGTTTTAATGAGGAAAGTTTGAAATTCTGGGCGAGAGGACACAAGGAGACAGGTGGTGATGAGGCTGCGAGTGACGTCCCCTTGGCGTTGCTATGCACACCTCCCAGCTGACGGCATAAAAAGGTGTAGATTTTGACCTTCAACCTACGTCAAGATTTTTATGGTTTCTTTCTCACAGATATGCACCAAAGCTTATTGGCCACGGAATGTTTGGGGCTGAGCTACAGTGCTAAATGTTAACATTGTCACTTATTGAACCGCTGTGGCCTGATGTTAGCTTCCTATCTCGCTATATGTGGGAAGTTGTGCCAGTAACCTGGGTATGGTCGTGGTTTTTCCTCAGACTCTGCTCGTTTTTCTCACACCATACTGCTGGTCACTGTTTTATAAGTCAAATATTCTTGAGTACAGTGTAAAACATCAATCAAATAAATAAATAAATAAATAAATAAATAAATAAATAAAGCAATGTAACCACGATGTTGTTATGTCACCACTTGAAAGCTCTGTATTGTGTTGGTTTTACCTTGACAAATGCCCTGTTGCTGAGAGAACATATATCCAGTAGATGCTGCAGTTTGAAAGAACAGTTCTGGAGAGCAAAGCTCAGTAGCTTGGAGAAGGGCTCGAGAATACACTGTCAAGATAAAATACATACACTCTAGTTAAGTTGGGATACGTCATAACTGCTACGATAAAGTAGATACACAGTACAATGATATGTTCTGATACATCACAACCTGGATGAGGGCTCCAGGATGCACTGATAAGATAAAGTAGATACACGGTACAGTGATATGTTCTGATACATCACAACCTGGAGAAGGGCTCCAGGATGCACTGATAAGATAAAGTAGATACACGGTACAATGATATGTTCTGATACATCACAACCTGGAGAAGGGCTCCAGGATGCACTGATAAAATAAAGTAGATACACGGTACAGTGATATGTTCTGATACATCACAACCTGGAGAAGGGCTCCAGGATGCACTGATAAAATAAAGTAGATACACGGTACAGTGATATGTTCTGATACATCAGAACCTGGAGAAGGGCTCCAGGATGCACTGATAAAATAAAGTAGATACACGGTACAATAATATGTTCAACACAAGCAGAAAACACTACAGAAAGATGAACCCTCATAATGCTGGCTACATTTCTCTTTCAATACATCAAATGAAAGTCCCAGAAGTCATAGCTATGCTTGAATGTATACATGTGCACTAAAACATGACGGATCAATTTTTTTCCTTGGTCAGATGTTATTAACTTGTACTTTGGTTCCACATACTCATCCAAGACATCTGATGTTAAACCCCAAGCATACATACATTGTATACATCCAAGACATACTGTAGGACATGTAACACATATTACCCAGGAATACATGCTGAGCCCTGACCTAGCATCCCTTCAGGTTATTCACGAGCTATTTATACCCTGCACTGCAGTTGATATATAAGTTACATTTCTTTCACCAACTTGAGAATACTTCCAATCATGATGGCTTCTATATAGAAGTTGTCGGCATTTGATTTGAGCACTGAATAAGGTTGCACAGAAGTGTAAATAATATTTTAGACTACATTTCTTACTCTGTTATTGGCCACACCAGGGACCTTGAGGACAGCTATCATGATCTTCATTGAGGAGGTCATATCGCAGGGGTTTGGCAGCACAGTGACCAGGCGCCGGAAGAAAATGTCAAACTGTATGAGAATGTTGTTCCACACGGGTGAGTTACTCTCCAGGGTGATACAGTTGATGTATGTCGACACGTTGTTCAGCAATAGGACAATCCCTTCTGTTGGCAGGTTCTTCTTACTGTTTAACCCCTATAATAACAGACCCAAAAGATATTAGAAAAAAGAGACAGCACAAGGTAAAATGTATGTGCATTAATAATGTATCCCACATCAGGTTCTAAAAAGCATATTTTTTGTTATTGCTGTGATGTTGCATCACAGTTAACAGTATGCAAAATAGCACTCGAGGAGAAAATCGAAAGTGCAAAAATATTATTAAGTTTAACCAATCAAATTAAACCTTAAATTAAAAGAGCCTGAATTTCAAAATATCTGGATGCAATCATATACATCACATGGAGACGGCAAAGCTTGGAACATTGTAAAATTTTAACTACACAAAGTCCTGGTTAGAAGAGTTTATGAACCTAGTATGAAGATGGCATGGTAATCAATACATACAATGTATACACTCACATTGTACAAAGCCTTAATGGCTGCTTTCAACTGCACATAATCACATCACAAGCTTTTATTCCAAAACTTGAGTGTTTTTATGAATTAAATGCATTTAGCACTGAGCTAATGCTACATTAAATGCTCTTCATTCATTGCAGTTGGCTATACAGCGGAAAAGGAGATTACTTACCTCTAACAGGAAGAGTAAGGGTGCATGGCAATTCAACTCACTGAAGTCCACCAAAGCTGTAGCCATTGTTTTCATAAAGCTTGAATCTGAATGGACAGAATAGTACCAGATACAAAAGAATAGCAGGTATATGGAATATTTATTCATTTGATTTGTGTTACGTCACACTCAAGAATATTTCACTTATACGACAGTGGCCAACATTATGATGGGAAAAAACTCTTGATCATCCACAGGTTGCTGCCAAACCTTCCCATGAACGATTGCAAAGGAAGCCGGCATCAGCTGGACTTGAACCACAGAAATCCCCCCCCCACCCCTTTGCTTTACAGCATAGTTAGTGAAATCAATGCATGGCGAGATATATAAAATAATGAATATTATCCATAATGGTTGAATTTTATTGCCTGAAATGTTTATTTTAAGGAATCTGCAAAATAATTCAGTGAGGTAAATAAGTTACTCAAGAATATTTCACTTATCCGACACTGGCCACAATTATGTTGGGAAGAAACCCGGGGAAGACCCTCGATCATATACAGGTTGCTGCTAAACCTTCCCATGTACGACCAGGGAGGAGAATAATGGATTAATTTTCATGTCTACTTATCAATAAACTTTTGATGCATATTAAATTTTTCTTATCTTTTTTAGAATTAGGAATAGTCCGAGTGTTTTGCTCAGAGGCTGGAAATAATCAAATAAAAATTTTAAATGGTTTTCTAAATTTGCATATTAAATGTAAATTGAGTTAACTGTACCCACTGGTCTACCTATTGATAATTTAGGTGTTAATTCAGTAGAATCACTGTAAAACTCACAATTCGGATCACTCAGTTAGCACCAAGGCTATGAAATCAGTTGCAATAATTGATTTACCCATAGATACATGTACAAGTACATGTGGGTCACTTACCTTCAATGTTACTCTGGAAGAGCATTGGGAAGATTCCATTTGGAGCTAGCTGATGTAAGCAACACCTCAGGAACTGACGAGCTATACTCACACAATTCCCAGGAACAACCAAACTAGACGTAATAAACAGGCCAGAAAACCATGTATCACAAAGTAACCATTTCATATACACTGTTATTAAAATCTGTTGATCAACTTTTTCAACTGGCTTTGTGACCAATATTTTGAAACATTCTGAAAGGAGTATGGGGTGTAGAGAAATAATTGGCATAGTTTTATGAAGCTTGCATCTTTAGTGACATGAACAAATCATTTTACTGTTATTTTCATAGTTATTTTATGGAAAAGGTTGAAGACTGCCATTGATACTTCCCTGGACTAACCTTCCCCGAGGTCTGAGCCTCTCAACATATCCCTATTTATGGGACTAAAAGTTCAACATTGTACTGGTTGGAATGAGTAGGTGTATTTAAAGGTGGTCTAGAATATATGTGCTTCAATTAATGGTTGAAACCGAAGGTTTCAATTACATACCTAGTTTGACTCATTAAAAGATGTGATAACAAAGAATAGCTTCTTCCCATAAAGTTACACATTCAGGCAAAACTGAAACTCTGTGGCAATTACAGTCTCCTCAAATATTAAACTTAATATTTTTTTTTTCATACAGAATTTGTCAGTTTGCTCCAATCATGTCAAAGTGATTCAATGTTCACATGTGCAGGGCACAACATCTCAGTATAAAATACACAAAAAGAATTCATGGTTTATTAAAACTTACCCATCTGACTGCCAGGAATAAGGGCTATGACTTGCAATTCTGTAAAGTAGATGATTACCACATAAAAGATCTGTACATGATATACAAAAATACTGCTTCCATGTACATGAAAAACCTGTGATCAGAGATCAATTTAAGCCCTATGTGTCAACTGACACAAGAGCTGGCCATTCTTTCACTTCCACGTCCAGGAAATAAACAAGGAGGTACATTCATCTGTGAGTGAAAACCCCAGGCAGTTTTTTCCTATTCACATTTATCATGCTGGGTTTAAATACTGTAGTAAAGAATATTTGACTTACACAACAGTTTATGGATTATTAAAAAGAAACAGGACAGGGCCTATACAAAACTACACTACTTCACTACAAGTACCTAACAAACCTCTCAGTCTAAAACTGCAGCTGAGCCAGTAGGACCTGTATATGCACACACAACCACATAAGTCATAAGTTGCAAGTTATCAAAAAGCCAATTTCAGAACAGGAAAGAGCTCAATTTGTGAAGGGCGCATTGTTCTGCAGTAAAGTTGAACTTCCCAGAGCCAAAACTTTTTACTGTAGCTGTGTTTGAACTTTTGATTTTTAAGTTGGAAGACATTTGATAAATGTGGATTCTGGCCTTTTACAATTGATGAAATATTTAATGTTCCAAATCTTCTTACATCCCATTTTCATGTACAAATTTGGTATGCCACTCTGAAAACACACAGCACATGTGATTCTCACCTTGCCACAGTCTGAAATGTCTCCAGAAGAATGGGTGTGGCCAGCGAGGGCTCTCTATGAATGAAGGTTGCCAGGACGATGATACACTGACCAACTGTGTCCTCGTCATACTGCTCCAGGACAGCATTGCATTCTGGGCACCTCTCCACCAACAGAGTCTCACTGCACCGAGATGGTGCCTGCTTCTTAGGCTTCTGGGGTTTGTTTAGGATTTCTGCTTTACGTGATCTGCGACTGTAGAGACAGAACATTTAATAGAATACAGGACATGCACAAGAACTCTGGCATACCATCAATTCCAAACTAAATGCTTGTTACATGGCTGTATTGGTTGTCCACAATTTCATCTTTGTAAATGTACCACTGTGTACATATAGATTTGGACACTAAATATATACCCAGGGCATCTGCCAGCATTATGGACCAGTCAACTTGCCCATCACTGAACAAGATAAATTCTCATCTTTGCATCATTCTTTACTGTAAATAACTAAAATTATTAACAAACGCCCCCTCCCCCCATCCCACCAATTCCAAAATACTCCTATTCATGAAGTCAAAATTTCAAGCACTGGCAAGGTATATGTAGAAGATTCTGCTCTTTATTAATATTGTATGTCTGAGATCACATATTGGTCTGGCTGGTTAGTTGGCATGTTACCTGCTGGGTTTTGGGGAGGAAGTTGTCTCCTGAGTAGGACCTGTATCAGCTAACTCAGGGAATATCTTCTGTAGTTCAACTGTTGTCAGGCCAGTCTTTCTCTGCTTCCTCTGTCTGAAGTTTGGCTTAGGCAGTGAAGAAGGAGTCTGGTGAGCCAGGTCTTCTTCACCTAGCTCTGCAAAATCCGTAATATATATGCTTGTATGTACAGGTTTTCCTTATTAAACATTTCCTTCTTTCTACACCAGGACCAATAATGGCTACAGTAACTTCATGAATTCCAACATGTTTGTGTACACCAGGAGCAACAATGGCTACAATAACTTTATGAATTCTAACATGTTTGTGTACACCAGGACCAATAATGGCTACAGTAACTTTATGAATTCGAACGTGTTTGTGTACACCAGGACCAATAATGGCTACAGTAACTTCATGAATTCGAACTTGTTTGTGTACACCAGGACCAATAATGGCTACAGTAACTTCATGAATTCCAACATGTTTGTGTACACCAGGAGCAACAATGGCTACAGTAGCTTTATGAATTCTAACATGTTTGTGTACACCAGGAGCAATAATGGCTATAGTAACTTTATGAATTCGAACGTGTTTGTGTACACCAGGACCAATAATGGCTACAGTAATTTCATGAAATCTAACAAGTTTCTGTAGAGTTAAACTAATTTTGTCATAACTGAATTATTCAAACATAACCACCTAGTATTTTTAAATGATGAAAAATTACAACCTATTAAGTTTATTTTTAAGTACATTTTCACACATCTGGTGATGGTAAAACTAATTCCTTATGAACAATGTCAATCTAATCGTATCAATCCGTCTCCCTAGATCACTACCTTTATTATCATCTTGCTGGCATTCCCCAGAGTCTGTGGTTGCTTGTTGTTTGTCTGACTCTGCGTCCGATGTCGTCTGTGTCTTCTCGCTGTCCTCTGCACTCTCTTCCACTTCTGACATTGTCTCCCGACCCTGATCAGATGACAGCAGTCTCTCTTCCGAACTAAGTGCTCGCTCCTCTGAGCCCCCGATTCTCTCCCGTGACAAGGAATCACGCTCCTCCGAGCTACGCTTCCTCTCCTTCTCCTCACCACTCAGTTTTCTCTGAGAGCCCTCTTCATCGTCAGCCTGCTGCTCAGAGCTGGTCTTCATCCCATCCATCTCAGACCCACTTAACGGTTGTATCTGAGTTCTAGACGAACGCCTGACCTCACCCTCAAACTCTTCTATCTGCTGCACCATCTTGTGATCCACTGCAGAAGCGGGGAGTTGGGAGGGGTTTGCCCCATGGAGGCCAGGTGCTGCCTCCCCAGGTGTATTGGCTGTGTCTTCCAGGTACGAATCCTCAGACAGGTTAGTACAGGTGGTATGTGACTCCACAATCTCATCCCTCTGCACCCCAGAGGAGGTTGAAGTCTTGGCTGTTGTTGAGGAACTCACCTGAAAAAAGTACGAAAAATTAGCGCTTAGCAGGAGTTGTTTTGGAAACTATGAAAATAATGGCTTACAATGTACCTACAAGGTCCATCAGGGTTTCCACCAGAACAAAATTTTGATTCCGTTTTGAGGCCAAAGGTTTGTGCTATACGGGTGGGGGAGAGTGCAAGAGTGTGGTATTCCCCCCTTCACTTCTGAGTCTTTTGATAAGGCGTAATTCATGATGTTCGTAGCAAATTTGTTGTATCAAAGCTTTCCAACAAGCAAGTTGGTGGAACGAAAATTTGTGCCAAAACTTAGGTGTCCTGGGCAAAAGCAGCTTTGTGGATGATTCTCATCTCACTCCATGGCGTATACAAGGGGCAATTGTATGACATCTCATTGTGACAATTTACGCATCAAACATTGATTTCTTGTCACTTTTAAAGCATTTTTCCAAAATTATTGACGTCTGAAGAGGTCATTCGAGTTGATCATCCATAGGACGGATTTTCAGGCTAGTACAGGCCTATCCATTCCAGCTATTAACTATTCCTGCGTGTATTAGGTCTTAGGTCTCAGACACACAGACACTTAAAAGTGTTTGGCGAGATGCAAGAATGGGACTCATTGGTGACGTAGTGGATACACAAGATTTGGCAAGGGTGTAGATTGGTTTGTTTAGTGCTTTAACTATTTATTACGGTCAACATACATGTAAAAGGTGACTGAAAAGAATTTTTCTTTCTATCACTTTTTTGTATGTCTGAGGTGGAATTTTTGCAAAATGGATCTTGTGGAAACCCTGTCCATGTTCACAATTTTCAAAATCAGACAATGAGGAAGGTTTATATATGCAATAAATATGACTGTTACATATGTGATCAGCTCTAACAACCCTCACAACCCACCTGATCCAGGCTGTCCTTCCTTTCAGCTGTAGTGTGGCTGTCATCAGAATCCTTATCCTCATCATCTTCCCTCTCCGTCTCTCTGTCTGTGCTCTGCTCTTTGTCTGCTTCATGAATTGCCCGCTGCTCCTTGCACGTCCTGTCATCACGCTCCTCCTCGCTTTCTGTCAGAGAGTAGTCGACCAGGCGTCGTGGAGTGCGATGTACGGGGATCTTCAGGGGTTTTCTGTTGAGTTTCAGGGCAGGGGAGGAGTCTGCATCGGATGGCTCCTCCTCCACCAGGCCCTCAGGTTGCCGAGACCGGACATACTGGACCAGGCTCTCCTTGGCTGGGGATCTCAAGTGGATGCTCAGCAAGTCTCCATGAGATTCAGTGGGGCTTTGGGGTGGAGTCTCTGTCTCCTGGATGTTCTCCAGGTCACTCATTGACACCTTACTCGCATCTGCAGTAAAGGCAATGCAGGGCGATGGATGATTAAGGCTTGATGCCTCGAGACAGGACAATATAATGGCAACACTCATTAAGTGCAGAGAACAACTCATGATTTTAATGTAAGAAATAAAGACTTCTTTGCAACATTTAATACATGTAATCAACAGAATTATGTTTTACAATACTGATGGATGGTTGATTTTCAGTACTGGCAGAAAGCCAAAGTGAATGTCAAGTTACTGACAAAAATTACAACATATGCATCAGAAGACTGTATCTGCAAAATAATGCAAATGGACAAAATATCTTTCTTTGCTGCATGTGACAAATTATCTCAAATTTACAACCAGCCTAGACTGACTTAATACATAGCAATTAAAGGCATCTGCTTCACTGACTTGATATCACACTGCCGACTACCAACCTCTGTTTCTGGGCACGGCTGGACTAGCTGGGGCAAATCCATCTTCGTTCTTTTTACAGCGGTGGTGCTGGGCATCAATGGTGTTGATGACTATCCTGATCAGAGTCTGCATGATGGTGGAGACAGGGGTGCTGCTGATCTGATACTGAAACATAGCCAGCCATACATAGGGATCAAGAGAGGTGGTGTCACAGTATTTTCACAGGACAAAAAATACTGTTACAATGACTTGATGTGAAATTCCTCATTAAGTTTCCTTCAAAAAACTTAAAAAAAAAGAAAAAAAAAAAAAGAAGAACAGAATATTTCAAACCCTAAACATTTTTTTGTTGAATGTGAATACACGAATATAGTACCATGTACACTGAACTAGAATAATGCAGACAATATAACGCCGACAATATAATGCAGTTCTTCAATACAACAAGATACTAAAAGGGGTCTTATAACTGCTGTTAAGTTTCAAAGAGCGGTATTTCCCACACATGTATTCCTGTATTCCTACAATCCTTCAGACATTAATTCACAAACATGTCAAACATGACCTCACTACTCAGAGCAACTTGATCAGATTGATGAACATCAGTATACCTTGTAGAGAATGACAAGGAGAGCCATGAGCCATGCCTGGCGTGTGTGAGGCTCCAGGTACCACAGTGTGTAGGTTGGGGGCTGGTAGTCACTGGCATATCGCTGAGGGGACGGGCCGTACTGCAGCAGCAACAGTGATATGGGCAATATCATGTTACCTAACTTAAAGTTCTTATCCAGAACCTGAAAATGAAAAATGAGAAGTGTTTTTTTATTTTTGTTGATGACAATTTAATGTATTTGCTCTTGTAAAATTGATGGAAATGGCAGTAATTTTGTATAAATTGTCTCAAGGTACAATTCTTTTGTCTTGCTGCTTGACATATGCATATCTAGTTGTTATATTTAATTTATTTATTTGATTGGCATTTAACGCTGTACTAAAGAATATTTCACTTATATGACAGCTGCCAGCATTATGGTGTGATGAAACCAGGCAGTGCCCAGGAGAAACCCATGACTATCTGCAAGTGGCTGTCAGACCTTCCCACATACTCCCAGAGAGGAAGCCATTGTACTGACATGGAGAGCTTTATATACCCAATACTGCTAATACTGGGCATGGCAAAATACTCAGAAAACAATAACTTGACACCATGACATTGTTTCCTAGTGGTAAACCAGTTTTAATGCATGATGCTTCTGCTCTGGATTGTCATGCAAAAGATACAAGACAAAATGTCCCACCCATTCAAAGCATATTGATACTGGGTGGATATGTACTACTATCATGAAGTATCAAGATTTGTAATTTGGAGCTCTCAGGATGAACACAGTGAGGTAAAATGACATGATGAAGGCTTATTATACACACAGATACAAGTACATGTACATATATCAGCACAGCTTTATAACTCACATGTGGTAATCCAGCCAGAAATGCATTGAACACAGCCGAGCACCTGTAAAGTGACAGAAAATGTGACTCAAGAACTCAAGACATGTTGACTAGGCCTGCAAGTCTTCACAATGTAGTAGTTCAATGATCTAAAGAATGTCAAACCATTCTTTCAAAATCTGTGCATAACTTAAACTGTTCAATACATACTGTTCACAGACATTTTTTCGACTGATACATATACATCTAATTATGTACATCCGTTACATCACATTTTGAATTACCACTAATATCCTTAGAGGAACTAAAGGTATGCCCACTTTCTATTTCCGAATAAGAATTTAAATTTCTTAATATTAACCTAATTGATTCACTGGAACATCCCACCTTACACACAACTGAGCTAACCTGAGTTTGTAAGGTGGTACACTGAAGGCTTTCTCTGTCTGGTTATAGCCCAGCAACACATTCAGGTGTCTCAGCACGATATTCTGTAAATACAAATCTTATTCTATCATCCAAAGAAATTTATGATAATAAACTTCTTTAATATGAAGGTTAAACATTCACAGGAGTCTGGATATGTAAGAACAAAAAAAAGCATCCATTACTCAAGTCAATAACATAAGAAAACATTCTTCAATCTTTTCGCATGTTTACAAGGTGTTTATTCAAACATATTCTGAAGCCATTATTCTGTGTTCAATGATAAAATCCTACTTTTGCGAAGCTCTGAAACTGGCCCATTCAACCAATGTAGTCTTGTCTCTAAATTCATATTAAAAATGTGCATAAATTTCACTGAAAGTTGCTCTCTCATATGTGAAAAAGTTGAGGAATAAAGATGTCTCTTCTTTGCAGTCTAACTGAAATTTACCTGAGCTTTAAAAGCTGCCCTGTCTTCATTCACTTCATCCTGGTTACATTTAACCATGTACTGAAAGAGAAGACAAGAATTTTGTCAGGAGAAGAAAACTCAACAACAACTAACACAAAAAAGATGCTGAAAACAGTATATAAAAACCCCAAATTTTAAAACCAGAAACAAGAAGGATTATGACAAGAATTACCAGCATTCATGTAAAGACAAATAATTAAGATTATTTCCTTCTTTAAGTACAGATATTTACCATTTGAAAAAAAAAACCAAACAAAAACCTCTACAAAAAAACACCATTATTCCTATATATTTCCGCCCAGTTCACGGCGGTATGTTCAATGATTTCTTCCCCTCACCTTCATAAGCAGGGCGACAAGCTCGTAGACTGTGTTTCTGTCCACCCCTTCAAGGTCCATGGCCCGCTGCAGTAAGGCAGCAAAATTACTCTCCTCATCTGTGAACTCTCTCAATTGTCCTCCTGTTTACAACATACACATTATAGCTTTAATTCACAACATACAGAAGAACACATGTTTTTACATGCATGTTTAACATCGAGAACTTTTTTAAAACTTTTTTTTTTGGCTGTGTAATCCATATTTGCTGTATGTATAAATACAAATGCTGACTTGTGAGCACAGATCGGCAGAGCCAATCCATGTACCAAATACCCCGTACCACAAGTAATAATTGTTCCTGTTCCCTGCCAGTCTCTTCACTTCAATATATGGGTTAATTTGACATTATGATTTATAGTATACCACCAATTTCTTAACTGATAAATTACCTTGAAACATGTAGTTACTGAAACCCCCAAGACCACCAGAAAACTTCCCGGTCAGTCGGCGGCCAAGATTAAATGGAGCAGACTGCTGTCTCATATAAGCCTTATCCTTCTCTGTTGGCACATAAAAAACACACCAAACTTTTATTGTATTCAAATATTTCTTGTTCCAGCAGACCAGAAATTGTTTGCCTGCATAATCAGGTAGATTCTTGAGCCAGGGTTACGTGGTCAACATTTTAACAGTTATAGAATGATGTCGGCTTGTATATATGTATATATATATATATGTATTCATATAAATTTATATTCTGAAGGAGAGAATCAAAGAGTACATGCTTATCATCTATCAATTTGTACAGAAATACTGAAAAAAAAAATGCAATATCTTCAAATGTTTTAGGACGTAACAGATTTGGATTAGTACATTGTAAAGTGCAAAGCATTTCCACAATCAGTGATGATGATAACTGGTGTTAGCTGAGACAAGATTCATACAACAGTGACAGAGTGAAGAGTTCAAGACTGGCATACGAGTTGACATATTGAAGAGTAGATGCACATAAGTTAGTTGTAACTTATAGGGCAAATTTATTCTGCATTATAGGAAGAGTCCATTTAATCTTCATGCATAACAGTGATATGATCTGTCATACACAGAGAGTGATTCTATCCCTGATGATTGTCTATAATCACCTTCTACATTCTAGCCTGAGAAGTCATCAACTGACAATGCACAGGCTTACAAATTTATCCTCTGCCAGTGTTTATTGTTTCACTGTCAGTCAGCAACTTCGCAGAAAAATTTAGATGAAATTTTTTGTACAGCCAAACACCAATCCATTGGACTTTGATGGTGATCGAACAATTTTAGAAACAAAGTTTACGATAGTTTGTGATCTAGTACAGGTAATTCATTAAATGTCTGGATAAAATTACAGTCATCATCCACGTTGAGAGTGTATTTGTAGCACAAAGAGAAAGATGCACTGTACACTGTGTATATTGTGGCATTCATATCTAGTCTTTAAAATGTAGGAGAAAAATACTCTATGATACATACATGTATAACACATAAATGTAGCTGCAAATGTCATGTTAGTAAAAACTCATCCTTTACCAAAATGGCTGATAATATGCAAATCTGATACCCAAATTAGAAAGCAATCAATAACTAAAGGTGAGTCAACTTTTCAATGAAAATTAAGTAACATCTTTATGCAAATAAATTAAACTTTACACTGCATTGTGGGGAAACCAAACTAAATCAAATTACATTGGCCTCAATAAAAGGTGGGAAATTGCAGTTGCCAACTCTAAATTCAATGAGGAAAATAAAATGAAATTTTGCTTCTAAACTACCTTTTCTCATATTATTATCAAACCAAAGGATGATTGTAAAAAAATTATATGGGGAAAAATAAAATGTACCAAGTACATGTACCGCTGCATTTTGTACAATTTTATCATTTGACCTGTAAGTAGCCTGAGGTTAACACATCAAATGAGTCCAAAGCTGAGATCTGTTGAGAACAAATTCAAAGTGGTTGCAGGAGCCAACAGAAGACATGCAGCGCTGAAAGGAAGAGAGCTCTTTAATCATAATGTAGCTGGTCAAAGTGGCAAAAGATGAGCGTAAAATGCTGTCATGCCAGCAAAAATGTAATCCAGGAAAATTTGTTACCCTTCAGCAGTCGCCACTTGGCATTGAACTCTATCAACTTGATACGTGAAGGAGAAGCAGCTGTGTAAAGCAAACACCATACATCATACTTCCAACATCTGCATGACCCAACAGCGAGTATTGCTCAGAATTAAAATGAACTCATAAAATATACTAAGATACAACTATGATTCAATGATACCAGCTAGTACTAGAGGAATACCCAGAATTTGGCCAAAGAGTGAGGGGAGGGGGATTGGAGGGTGAGGGTTGGGGAGGTATTTATAGATGGATATATATTAAAAAGGCAAGTTAAACGCTATGAAAAAAGTAAACAAAACATCAACAACCTGAATGAAAAACGATAAATAAAATAAATCAAGCACAGAAAGATGGAATTTAGAATATATTAAAGTTTTAATCCAAAAATACTACAGCCTTCTTTTCCCCGTTTTTCCATGTGATTATGAAATAAACCTATATGTGCATGTGAATATGTATGTTCATTTTAGTTCGTATGATGTTCATTTTAGTTCTTGATTTGCAGGAACGTTTATGGTTCAATTTATCCATCTGTGTTTGATGTATGAAAACGGTATATATGTACCATCTAATCCAAAGCCAACACCAAGTCCAACCCCTCTGCTTTTCCAAACAGTTTCACACTCAAGGACTAAACTTTACACATATTCTTGGTATTTATCTGTGGCACTGGAAACACAAAATGGGTGCAATACAACATCTCTTGAAATATGAAGTGCCCAGGACACTGAATGTGCTGTGCAGTGAGTTTACAACAACAACAGCAGGTGCTTGTGATGGCAGTACACTGTATGCTGTATCCACATACCACAGTTTGGTAAACTATTGCACATTTGAATAATTTTGTGTTTTCTTGAGCTGTGTCGCCAGTAACTTTTTCGCTGCACCTTTCCCACTAAAGTCGCAGCAAATAAAGAAAGAGTAAAAAAAGTGCAGCAATTGAAAGCAGACCCAAAAGAAGTTAAGTCTACATATCAATAAAGAGAAATTAGTAATCGGAGGAAAAGAATCCAACCATGAAATCTAATACGACTACAGTACATATATTAAAGAAATAAAAGGTGGAAAAAATATGAATGGAAACTATAAGTTTACATCTAGAGATAATATAGATTAATCAAAAGTGAGTACTGTAAACATCTTAAAACATGTATCCACAATTAAAAGGCAATCCAACCTGGGAAAACCAAGCTTTCTTGTTAAAGAGAACTAATTTTCACCGCCTTTGGAAAACTTAAGAAAACATACACAAAATGTCAAGGTACTTAGTTTTTCTCCACAAACCACTGACTACATTAAGCAAATTTGTATGTTGATCATGGTTGTCCCAGTTTGCAGAGAACTACGTTCTACACAAGAATAAAAACCTGTACAAAGAAATATGAAAAAAGCAGTACTAGAAAATATTATGATGACATGATGTAACTGCCAAAAAAGGCTAAGTCAAGTGCTATACATATTTTTACAAATATTGCTGCCCACAATTTCATTTTCTGATTACCCAACTTATTCCCTTATGTCAAACATTATTAAAGGCCCAAGTCCTTTATGTCACACTCTTGGACAGGTCAATTTCAGGATTTCCCTGCTTCTCTAGTTCCTGAATCCTGCAGTTGATCGCGGTGTCTTACATAAAGTTTCATGCTACATGCCTTCCACCAATATGACATCTGGGAGCGCTTGTTAGTAACTTGCCAAAGGTTGACAGTTTACTTTGGACACTCCCCTTTACATGTATACACATAAAACTGGCTGGCATTGTACGAGTGAAAATATCCTGATTACGACAAAAAAACACCCATCAAATAATTAAAGAAATAGAGCCTTGTCTGAAGTTAAGTGACACTGTCACACCAAAACAGGAGTTCTCTTTGTTACTTACAGAAACATATATTCATGAACAACTAAAGAATCATAAACACCCATTAATGGAGCAAATTTGTAGATGACAAATCTGTCAATAACATCAATCAAGTTTTAAACAGGTTTTTACAACCAGAATGGCTTGTATTATAATAAAGTTCTCCTAAAATACATTCATATCAAAAGAAGTAAGATCTTCCTTCACAAAGAACATAGCAGAGTTCAGGATAATGTCACACGTCGTAGTTGTTTATCTTTTCTCACTGTTTTCTGTGAACAATACTACCTTGAACATAAAAATTTTACCTACAATATGTTGATCAGCAGTACAATTAGATGGCCCAAAATATATTCCTGAAAAATATTTAATTCCATTACGTTTTTGCTATTTAGTACACAAACTACTGACAATGCTGGACATTTAACTGTTGAAGTCTGCTCTGTTCTTCACAATATCTGAAGCAATAAATAAAATGGGTCAGATAATTTAAAATAATTAGAATCACTAGCACCTAGATGAATATATAATACAACTGAATATGATACAATTAGAAATGATGACAAATACTGATATGAAGTCATGCATTTACTATCCCTAATAACTAAATACAATGTTCCTGCCAGAGTTATCTACCTTTAGGGGATGCTGTTTTGGTCACCAGATGGAGGGGCACAGAGACTGTGCGCCTGTATGGAGGCTTGGTCTTGAGACTGTCGCTCACTGAACGAATGCTGTCTGTGCGCGCCAGGGCAAATCGTGCTCGATTAAGTTTGCGCAGGAAGTGTTCACTTTCTCGATCACTACTGGAAAGGTCTGGGGAAAACAAGTCAAGCAAGGATAGGCAATGGTACAGGTGACATACATATATCAGCTATGTACATACATGTACGTATATCAGGCAGAGCTATTCAGCTAAACAATTTTGCAAAGTGAAGAAATGACTCCAGAAAGTTTATGCATGTACAAACTCAGCTACCACTTGTGATGTAACTAAAGTGCCAGAAAAAAGTCTGTCATTCCAAAGGTGATTTTCATGCAACAAGTTGCTCAGTAATTAGTATTCAACGCTCTAAAATAAAGAAGTAAAATGTTCTTTGTGCTGAAAGCTGACAATTAGCATTCCTTATGCTACATGTACACATTCCACACTGTTACTGGGGGATTCATTCACACAAAGTTTTCTTTCAGGTGAGGTATTGAAAAAAAAAATCATACTGTAACAATTAATATTAGTGATGTATGGGACTGTAAGTTTATAGCTAGCTGGAACACTAAAGCTTACTACATACAAGTTACAATATAAATCAAGGTGCAAGAAACTATCAAACCTGAGCGTAGAAATCGTAACACAAACAAGCACATTAACAAAGCTTTAGGGTAAAGTGTTCACTGAAAAATGTATGCAAACTAACAAACGCACATTGTGCAGTAGGAATCTTGTACATGTATGACATGCACTTCATCCTAGTTTAGCAATGATGACCACTCGTTAACTGAGTGACAGATGAATGTAACATAGAAGCCCTGTATACCATGTAGTGCAAGTAGATGAGTGCATGACAACAGTGTGTATGAGGATGACCGTGAAACACTATACAAGACATTGGTGATTGTGCAAATCTGGTGCAAATTTTGTGCAAAACAGACGTAATCGCTCTAAAGAATGTTTTAAACTGACAGACTGTTTTTGCAGAAAGCTAAGACAGTCATTGATGAATTGATTCAGTTGTCCTCGTTCAAGCCAAGTTTACATATGAACACACAATGACAATTTTTTTTTTTTTTGAATTTTGTCACATTACAAGACATTCATAGAAATCTCAAATTTGAAATAACTAAATTCATCCTGCAAAAAAGTTGATATACTCAGGCCCATTCATCTGGAATGACCTATACTAAAAGTTGCAAAATCACAAATTTGACCACACTTTTAAGCTATGTCATCACAACTACATAATTTGTACAACTTATTTGCTAAAACAATATGAGGCCATTCCTCCGTCTCCAATAGGGTGTTCTCTATAATGGGATGTTTAGTATGTGCAGGCCTTTTAAAAATTATAAATTACATTTGCAGTATATAAGCTTATATGGAGGCTTTCACTGTAGTGTTAATAACATCCTTGTTGCTTAGATCACTTTGTTCTTTATTCCTTCTTATCCTCAGGTCAAATTTAAAAGCATATTTGCTTGACTGCTACAAGAATAAGTTCACAATATATCATGTCTAGCCATCATTTATTCAGCACTACTACAATGAATAAGCGATATTAAGCTAAAAATTTGTTAGTAGGATAAGGGATGAAACTTCTAGTAATGTTAAGGCTACTTTTTCTGCAAAACAAAGCTTAAACAGCAGATTCATACTACAGATTTTCCTCACAAAAAACATGTGGAAGAATCTAAATTTTAGAACAAGGTGTTCTGCAAATGAAAATCTTAAACACTCTCAGTGGAAACCAGCTATATGCATGACTTTGTGTAAATTTACTGAATCAAAACACAGAAATGTGTGGCTTCATGTGGAAAATCTGCAGCAGGCCCAATTTTAAATTACAGAGAGATTGGTGAGTTGTGCAACCAAATATTAAATAGGGGAGATTTTATAGGTGAACTGAACACAAAAGCCTAAATACATTTCCCCACTGCTCACTTCTGCTCCCCAAAGCTTTCCACTACATCTCCTCCCTATAAGGTGAATGCTATTACATGTAGGTGCTGAAGAGGAAACAGTAAAATGTATATATAAATACATGTATAAGGAGAGTTACAGGGTCCGACACCACTTTTTGGGGAGATAACTCATACTCACTCGACCCCAAGCGTTTAATCCGGCCCTGTGCCAGGGCATAATATATGCCAGTCGCTGATTGGATAAAAAGATTTGCCAGTGAACTTTCTAATACTGTACATACATGTATTTATTAGATTTACATCAGAAGTCATGTGAATTTTTATGATATGTCTCAGGAGTTAGCTCACAGTTTTTAAGTGTTTTTTAAAGAATCATAAAAGCCACATTCACAAGACGAGATCGTCGTATCAACTCCACACGTTCGACAAGTGGAATACAAATCAATCAGCTCTGTTAGCCGTGTTCAGACGATCTGATTTGCTGAATACTACAACCGCATGGAAGAGCATGTCAAATCTGACAGGTGGAATCCACAATCACCCTGTGTGAACGCAGCTTTTAATACCATGTTAAGATGCTGTGCAGCACTGGTCAATGTGAAACATTAAAGTTTTACATGACTTTAATGAATGTGCAAAGTTAAAATAAAATAAATGAATACAAAACTTGGGCAGAATTGAAGATAATGAAATGTTAGTATTATGTAAAAATACAGAGACAAAATGACAACGTTATACTGAGATGAAACTGAAGGTAGTGATGTTAATCCTAATGTGGTCAGACATGGATGGAGATACAGCCTTGTGAAAGAGTTCATTTTCATGCTCCATGAGACATGTTGAAATGTAACATATATGATCACTTGCTATACATCATAGAGGACAAATTTAACAGTACAGCAAACGGTGAGAATTTACATACATGTACTTGACCAAATGTAGAGTGACAAGACAGTTGTTAGTTGTTGGGAGTATCAGATAGACGGATGTGTACTATTAGATCAGCCAGGGGACAAAAAGCAATCCATGTACATGTAGGTTACATGCCAACATCTAGCACGTGGCTCCATGGCCATCTGACAGATTATACCCACACGGTTTGCAGCAGAAGGACTGTAATAGCTACTGAGAAGGATGTTGGAAGTTTCAGTGTTTCATAATTCATTGACCAGATGAACAGTTTAATGTTTATTCTTGTGATATACATATAGATTATGTTTCTGGGCATTCCATAATACAATACACGTAGTATAAAATCTCAGAATGTTCCAGTTTGAAACCCGTTGTCTCATACATGTTACAATTTTTGATAAAATTGAATATAAAAATTTTGAATATAATACATGTTTAATCAAAAGTTCATCACCTATAAGTATCCAACTTCCCTATATCTAGTCTCCACGGCCTTTTACACTTTTCTTCCATCTCTAACACATTATGGGACATATATGCACAGCCATGTATCTTTTTTTTCTCTCTACTGCGCAGCTAACGTTTGAGAAACGGCTGATGCATGGTGGGATCCAAACGTGGTTGAAATGAAATACACTTAAAAAAATTACGAAAGCAGATAGTTTTGTAAAAGGACAACAATGTCTTTTGACAGCAATTGTTTTAAAGTTGCTTGGAAATATAAAAATAGTCAATGGGCTTATAACTGCATACCTACAATAATTATTGAAATTGTAGTTATACTACAAGGAGAATCGGTTTCAATGTGTGGCCAGTTCTTGTAGCAGCCATTTGCAATTAGATTTCTTATGATTCAGTTCACAATTTCCGCCCAAGAGGTGGGCATATTTCTTCACCAGGTGACGTGAGCTTCTACAGATGACATAACATGTGTAATGTGCCGTGGAGACTAGATATAGGTAAGTTGCATACTTCTAGGAAATGGGCTTCTGGATTAATGAATACTTCTTCCTTCTCCATTGAGATCTGAATTCTCAATAACAACACACATTACACTAAGTCCCAATCACTATCTCACAAGTATAGACATATTTCATACCAAGTTTCACAAGCCAAAAACAGACTGAAACACACTGGGCACCATGTGTGTGAACTGACATAGCTGGGTAGGTTGCTGGGTTACCTGTGGGGTACTGTATATCACCGTTACTCTCCAGGTCGAGCTGAGCCTCTAGGGATAGAGTGTCAAAGCGGTTGAGGAAGAACTCCCAGGTGAGGATAGGCTGGGTGGGAAGAGTGCTGGCCAGCAGTCGGAGACGCTGTAGTATCATCACCCGATCAGCAATCACTGTGTCAAACTGGAACTCCAGACACTGGCACAGGCACTGCAAACATACAACACACAAGTCACTGGTTAAGGAGCAGAATTACACATCACTACGTTCACATAAGTATCGTGCAAAAGCTTTTAGGTGTAATGGTGAAATAAAAATTTGGGGAAAACGTTTAGTTTTTTCCCCACAAAAACTTTTTCATTTTTCGTTCATCCTTAAATTTTAACTCTTTCCCTATAATTTATTCCCACTGTGGCACCAATATGCTTCTGCACATGTATGTTCAAGAGAATTATTTATTTATTGGATTGGTGTTTTGTGCCGTACTCAACAATATTTTACTTATACGACAGCGGCCAGCATTATGGCGGGAGGAAAACGGGCAGAGCCCGGGGGAAACCCACAACCATCTGCAGGTTGCTGACAGACCTTCCCACGTACGAATGGAGAGGAAGCCAGCATGAGATGGACTTGAACTCAGAGCGACGGCATTGGTGAGAGGCTCCTGGGTCATTACACTGCGCTAGCATGCTTACCAACTGAGCCATGGAGAGAAGAATTAATAAATACTCTAAGGACAGAGAAACACCCTTCAACCACAATAAAATGTTGTGGGAAGAAAAAGAAAAGCTACACAAATCAAAATTAAAAGCTGAAAGGCAAGATTAATTATAACAAATTTTTACATATCCAAAGCTTAAGTCTTACTTCTTTTATCCAGTTGCCTATACTCAGCTTTCTGTAAAATCAGTCATACTTGCTACCAAAATTGCTTTTAGTCAGCAACACAAGGGACATCTACACATGAATATGTTGGAAGACTGTATTATTTCAAGGAAAATGAAGTTACAACATTTTTTCTACTTCACAATGTTAAAATCCCTAAGCTGGGTTTTGAGGGCAAGAACCCATTGCATCATGTGACATCATAATTATTAAAAAACCAGTGGCATGCTGGATATTGGGCAGAGTTTTGATGGAGAGCGACACCAGTTACCTACAGTGCTATCGATTGCTGTTATATTTAAAATTCTTTACACATTTTAGTATGACATAATGTTGAAGTGAACATGAAGTCAACCACTAAAGCTGAATTAATTAATAAAGTAGTATTCCAGAAATGTTCTAAAAATATTTTAAAAAACTCTGCACCACTTATTAACAAAATAAATAGCTAATAATTGCCAGTACCCAGCCACTTATCTGGTTACGCCAGTTTGCCTTGTTACAGCTATCTAGAGCGATGTCACAAAACCTCTCCCATACCATCGGAATTAAACGATGTGACAACGAGAAACATGTTCCATGTTCAGAAGGCCAATGTTTCTTTTAGTTTGGCGCTCGGTCAAGGCGATGTTCGTGGACACAAGCGTCGTGTTTTAGCGGCCCTGCTCGACGTTGTCCTTCATGGGTGTAACCATTGGGCCTAGCTGGCTCTACCGACATCAGAGAATTTACCAAACATAGCAGGACCTTCTGACTGATAACAGACTCTTTCATTCAGATTTTGAGAAGATATTTTTGTAATAAATGTGACTTTACTAAGGAAAAATAATAATAAGTCACAATATATTTCTTCAAGCAATCACTTTCTCTTGACAGCTCACTCTGACAAGTTACTGTAGTATTCTGCCCAACGTGTACGCTTTTTGACACTGGCAGCCATTCTCAGTTCCCTACACATAAATGTGTTTCAAAATACATCAGTTAAACACTTGAACAAACCGCAAAATCTAATTTATTGTATCAGTATCTGTATATCCACTATAAGAAACCACACTGACTAACGAGAGCTAATAGGTTTTTTTGACATGACAGCCCATTATCACGTGACGCTTTCAGCGCAAGTTCGCAAGTCAGTGCCATATCCCCAATGCAAGAATATTTCACTTATACGACGGTGGCCAGCATTAGGGTGGTAGGAAATCAGGTAGAGCCCAGGAAAAACCCACGCCCATCCGCAGGTTGTTGACAGACCTTCTCATGTACAGGTATGGATTTAGAGATGGATGTAAGGAAATTATAGCCAAGTAGTCCATTTCCAGAAAGTGTAGTGTAGGCTATGTTATTGTGTGGAGTTTGTTCTAACCGCTTGTTGGTGCAGCCATTGTAAAACAAATTACTCTCCCTGCCCATTGTCCAGCATGCAACTTGCTTTTGAAGAATTATGATGTCCTGGGCAGTGAAATCTCGGTGTCGAAACTAAGATTACAGAGGTTAACATTATGAATCAGAAAATGTATTCTAACTGCAATTTCCTTGTAATAATACTGACGTTGCAACAAGTCAATGTGTAGATCTTGGGTTGTTACGAGTCACTGGCTAAAGGAAATTTTGAAAGTGAATCTGACTCCCTGAAAAAAATAGACTACAATAGTAGTAGTAGTAATAGTAGTTACAATTCCCTTGACACATTCCATACCTGAAGTACATGTATAAAGTGGTGATAAAAGGTCAACTTGTTTTGGAGATACCAAACAGAGACCGATAATTTATGTGGAATTCTACTAATTCAAGGGGAACAACTCCAGCTGCAATGTGCACATAAATGCAATGCATGTATGCATTCTTAAACCAAAAGCCATTAATACAGATTTACATTACGAACAGATGTTGAGGTATTCAACAATGATTTACACATTTCACATGTTTTGCATGCACCTAACGTGAAATAAGCGAAAGGCTTAACAAACTTGACCACATTGGACAAATTAACCTGATCTTATTTCTTAAACCTGGCTTTCAACCACAGTAATGGACAAACAACTGCTTTTGAAATCCTTCTCAACAGAAAACCAGAGTATATTCTTGATGAATGGCACCTGGATTCTCTTTCAATAAGGAAAAGCGTGTGTGTGTGCGGCAAATGTGATTTCAATAGCTTGTCATGGATATTCCACCACACTTTACAACTAGCGCTCCAGTCTTGTTTTTGGATACATGCATGCATGAACAGAATCTTTAAAATTCTGTTCTACACCTGTCACTTGTATTCATTAGCTTAGAGTCAAGTCCATATTAAAAAAATTAACAGAAAGGTTACAGTTGTATTATGTGAAATTTATTACATGTGTTTCCTTTTTAGCAGTATGTCCCAGGAGAACAAAATTTCCATTACTGATGACAGATTTTTTTTGCCGACCAGAACCTGCTAAGCACTTCTGGGATTCAGATGCCATGCTTCTGGAAGTCTGTGGATTTCATCACTTAAATCCCTATTTCTGGAGAGAAAACCATTCTACAATTCATTTCGTGTTTTTCACTATTATGGCCTGAGATCTGCATGGAAACCTGACAGAACTAGAACCCAGAAAAGCAAGCGAGGCCAGCTCTCAAACAGAGGATGTAGATGTAAGACCACCAAAGTGGACACTATCAGAGAAGGGTAAATCTGAAATCATCTATCACCCCTCAACTATACACCAACAGACAGCCTGGGCATAGAGCTCTCTGTGCTTAAACTGTCAGCTTACAGAAAGTTATATATACAATTGACAGCCCAATGAAAACTCAGCATGGCAATGCCTTTAGCATGTCTGTCAGTTTACCACGGAGGTACTCCACTCTATCCATGTGTCCAGAAACAAAGGGGGTTTGGCTCGAGATATAAGCTGGATGTTAATTTCCAGGCCATGCAAGCTATGTCAATTTTACCTAAACTAGTATATTATAAAAGAAAAGATAATACCAGATTAAATGTATGTGTCCACTGATTAGGCATCAGACATGCAGTTTAAGAGGCATACCTTTTTGCTTTTGAGACATCATAGTTAAAAATTTTCAAATTCATGCACACTTTTTTGCTGTAAGAAAATAAAAAGTGTCGCTACATTATCAATTTTAACTAATAAGGCACAAGTTATTTCTACAACCTCAGGACGCAAGTGTTTCTGCTTACATCACCTGTACCCTGTTTTGCCTTTTAACTATATTCGCATATGGTGACGCAACATTATGTTTTTTTGGTTGCTCTAACATGGCACACACTATAGTGTAGTAAGAATTAGTCATTGAAATTGGATTTATGAATTTATCACTTACAAACAAATGTTTTAGGTCTACTTCCACAGTTCTTCTCAAATATTTCATTATATTATTTGTTGTTTCTTTTAATCTGCCTTGACATGATCAAATTCTGTTTTGTTTTACTTGTGTAATGTCATTTTAAGATCCACTAGAAGGGCATATTTATGAGTGAATCAAATAGAAATTTCAACAATATTTCACTTTTGAAACAGAACTCATTAGGACCTTGCTCTTACAGCAAAAAAGTCTTCTTTGTAATACAAAAGAGGCAATTAAAAACTTTGCCAAGAATAAAACCTTCTCAATTATGAAGAAGATCCACATGGTAGAGACTACATGGAACATGTACATTTACTGGTATAAGGGATTTTTATCTCTTCTTGGCCACGTAAAAAAGTGTGTATGAAGCTCCTTTCAATTTGCGCTTAAATCTATAAAGTACTTTTTTCCTTAACGAGGAGTTAAAAATACTGTGCAAGTTACTTAACATTCCTCGACCAAAATAGTGTAAAACGGAGCATCACACTGATTCTTTTTCAAGAAATGAACTGTTGCTTGTCGTTTCTTCACTACATAATTCCAGCAAATCTTCACCTGTCAAGGGCTCCACAACAGACAAGACAGTCAGATGATCCAGCTTTATTGGTTTTTAAAAATGGAACTAATTAACATATTATCTTTTTTAAATGCAGCTCACAGACCATAAATATAAATATGTGCCATAAATATTGTATCCTGGGAACTTTAGTGTGAAAATAAAGTTGTTGAGGATCTCCTTTAAGTAACAGAATCAGGTGTATAAACATGTGTGGAGCTACCTATATGATCAATGGCGAAAACAGCTGAAAATGACAGGGGTGCTTTTTTAATAACTAAGTGGATGTGTGGTACAAATATGGTAATCTTGACTTTATGAGTTTAAGAATTGTTGTCTTTATGAGGCAGAGGATTAAGGAACAGACAGACAGAATAACGCTACCTGCTATGATGAAACACCTCTGGTCAATTGTGGCAGTGAGTTAAGAAGTACATGTATATTCAAATCCAGAAGGGTGCATGGATATCATGATTTCATGGATTAAGCCTGGTATTAAGAACGAGGTAATATAGCAAAAACATGAATCCCTTCAGAATTAGTCCTGTTCGTTTTTCATTTCCAATATCCACTTGTTTCCTGTATCAAGTTATACCCAGGTGCTTGTAAGAAATTATACTGAGCCAACTGGTCTGTTTCTCAGCATTTTAATCTAGGTCTTCCCCCATGCCCATATCAGAATTTTCCCACAAGAGATAGCCTGTTGTTGTAGCAGGGTGCCATCTCCACTGTTGGCCACTGAGCAGACTCATCTTTCAGCTATCTGCCTGCTATGTTGTGGAAACTTTAGGAGGAAAGGTGAGGAATATGTGCAGCAAGTGGTGAAACCTAACCTGGAAAGGTGGCTCTGTGTGCCAGCTCCTAACCAACACACCTATGCCATGGAGTTTTGTGCCATTTTTTTTGTCTGCTACAGCTCTCATCTTCATGCTGTTATTATTTACACAGGAAAACACTTTTGGCATGGCAGGAGCAATAGTTCTGGAATTGTCTGGCTGAGTACACCGTTTCCATGGCAATCGGCTAGTAGAAAAATGAGTTTTGGTATGTGTGTTTTTAAGTTTAAAGGCCATCCCCTGCTGACACAGCGCCCCATGCACTGCCAGGTAGAATCAAAGGATGCTCTTCACTTGTGCAATAGGAGATAGGTAAAAAAAGAGGCTCTGAACCCAGTAAGCCCAAGGGTATCTCAATGACTCAAAGCAGCTGTACCATTAGTCTACTGTAGACAACACAGCCCCCAGCCCACCCAAACATCTTAGATATGTCCCCCACAATACGGGCCACTATCTCTGGGGCATATCTCATGGTTTACTGTGGCACAGGGCTAACAGTTGGTTATGTACCTCAACACTTAGCAATTTGAATCATGACTGACAAAGGTAATAACCCCTGGTGACATTACCAAACAGCTGGCACCCATAAGGCATCCAGACAGGTTAATTATAAAGTGAGGGAACTCAGTATGTACATGAAATGATCAGCCCTTCTAAACGCAAACTACTCAATTGTACTTGTAAACATTAAGAATTGTCTAAACGGGAAAATTATATATGCAAGTGCCACATGAACTCAAAAGCTTTCAGATTCATATATCTCTATTCCTACTTGAAGCTTTTAAGATACAACTTTAACATAACTTACGGATTATTCATCCATAAAAGCATATTTGTGAGATAATGTCAACCTTTCTCTAACTTTAGATTTAACCTTGATTTTGACTTCACTCGCATTTTAAGTGAACAAAGTTAAATTGCCTTTCTCCTTCATTTCCTTAGCCAGTTATATTGGGGTAGGGGGCGGAGGGCATACATTTGATTCACACTCACATTGTCAAAAAAAGATGCAAACATCAAGAACAGTTACATAACATAATTTTTTTTAGAAAAAAACAAAATGCTTGCAATCTGCTGAACTTTCAAATATGCAAGCTTGCTATGTACACCATGAAATCTGCCTGGCATCAAGTGCAAGGGCATCACATACCGCATGTCTTATCTCAAATCCACACATAAAAACAAGCAACAGATGCAAGAAGGCTTTGAAGGAGGCAGATTTGATATGATCAGAAGTAGACGAGTATCTAAAGGTTACGTTTATCTTCACTACAGCAGATAGACAACAACTTCAAATTCTGGGGTTATATTTATTTATTTAATTGGTGTTTTATGCCGTACTCAAGAATATTTCACTTTTATGACAGTGGCCAGCATTATGCTGCAAGGAAACCGGCCAGAGCCCAGGGGAAATTCATGACCATCCACAGGTTGCTAGAAGACCTTCCCACGTACGGCCGAATTACATGCAAACAGCGGTTATACCCACAGGCAGAAACTTTAGAGGACCTACAATTCTGTATGGCCAGGCAAAGCTGATCTATAAGACTCAGCCAAAACACAAGGAATGTTTGAAATTAAATCTATGTGAACTTGTCCATGGTGCAGGTCTGGCTGCACAATGTGGAATGTGCTACAGCTACCGTCCAAACAAATTAACCACCAGCTTGTACACTGTTCACACACAAGCTGATGTCTTCCCAACAGGCATGTCAGGTTGGGTATATACACCACTGATAACACCAATATTTGTGTCGCCTCATGAGAAGATCTTCACCATAATCAGAGCAGGACAGAGATGGAATTACCCAGTCTATGATACCATACAGATTTCTGAAATATTTGGTCTCGAAAAATGTGCACATATCAAAATAGTATTCAGGTTTCACTAAAGCACAAGAGAGATAACAGAATCTGTGTGCAGGCTCAATTGTCAATTAAATCAAGGGTTGGATGTACATGACTAAAAGTATAGAGGAAAACATAAACTGTTGCTGACTGGGTAGTACCATGAAGTTTATTCATGGATAATCTGAAAAATGCCAAAATGTGGTCTTACATCTCATCATTTGTCACATGTAAAAATTTCCTGTCAGTGGATCATCATTTTAAAAAAATCAGTTAAGGAAAGTTTTTTTTGGTGAAGTTATACTTTGGGATAATAATAATAAAGCTCTTAAGATCAATATTTTACTGATTTCATTTCCATTCTTACAATGTTTACAACAGCCATAATAATTTGTGCTATTCTTCAAAACAAACAGTGCCGAGTCCACAAAGAGAAATATGTCTTAAGTAAGAGGGTGTCTGCCTTTGACACCAGATCTTAAGCCACAGGACACACACATCTCTGTTTACAACTCTATCACACATGCATGGTTTCAAAATGACAACCTCGCTTTCTTGAACCTAACTGCTAGCATAACTGAAGTAAATACTTTATATGGTTTATCAACAAAGAGATGAAGTGACATGTGCAAAGTTGACGTATGTACCTTATGTGAACACACTATCACATCACCCTTTCATCCTGCAGAGGTCATAAAGAAGTAACATTTGGAGTTGTATTCTAAATGTATACAAAAAACAAAAGCAAACTGCCAAATTAAAGCAGTATATAGCATGAAGTGGACATTCTGGCTGAAGATGTTTAAATCATAGAGCAGTACCTGAATTTTTGGTGAACAAGACTTGTAAAACTTGTAAAAGATAAACTGAACTTAACTGGTCAATGGCCAGCAACTTGTCCAAACATGTCCATCAAATTCTTATTTAGCTGTACGGAAGATCTGGTCATACTTTTCCAGTTTCATGCTAACAAACACCAGCTACCTTGGCCAGAGTGAACTTAACATGCAAATGTTTTCAATGTTAATGGCTGATCAGAAGAAAAAAGATATACAGCATAATGAAACAAGAAGGGCTTAACTTGAATCTTCTTGAATTGCTCAGCTAGGAATCACGAAATGTGAGTTTTACTCCAGCTGTCAAGTTCTAGGCCTGGTGGTAATCAGAGTTTTGTCCAGGAATTTCTTTTTGCACTGAATTCCAGTTATAGCAAAAAAGGCAATGACAAGGATTTCTATAAAGAGTAAATCATTAATAATATCCAAAATATCCTGCCAGCTTCCACGGAACATGTCTTTATTTTTCCACTGGTCAATCACCAAGATATGGCTGCAATACAGCTGAGGTGGCGTGAAACCATAATCATTCATTCATTCTATTAATCAAATCCAAATTATTCACTGACAGGTCTGCAGTATTTTATTACATCAAACAGGTTATATGATTCATTATCAGAGCTGAAATATGGTTCTCAAGGATGTTGCACTTGAGTACTCTTTGACTTAAAATTTTGCTCAAAAAACTGTGTTTTTCAGACAATAAACGTCATAAAACATTCCTTCTTTTTCCCAAAATTAACATTTTTCTAGAAGGATATCATCCTATCTTCTAAACAAACCTCAACATAGCTTTTTAAGATCACTTGATCATCAGAATCAAGCAAAATGAGTAACTTGGTCAAGGATGAAAGTGTCAGGTTTACAGGTGACATAGTATTTATTTATTTTATTTCATTGGTGTTTTTTGCCACACTCAAGAATATTTGACTTATACGACAGGGGCCAGCATTATGGTGGAAGGAAACCAGGCACAGCCTGGGGGAAACCCACAACTATCCGCAGCCTGCTGGCAGACCTTCCCACTTACGCCCAGAGAGGAAGCCAGCATGAGCTAGACTTGAAATTACAACGACTGCATTAGTGAGAGGCTCCTGGGTCCTTTACGCTGTGCTTTGCGCTAACCAACTGAGCCACGGAGGCCCAAGGTGCACATAGTAGGAGTCGGTTTATAGGTGCAAACAACCAGCCAGAGACTGGAGGAAACAACCACTCTTTCAAGGTTCCTGACAAACCTCAGTGTGTACAGAGGCTAAGGACACATCAAGAAGAGGGCTGGCTGAAGACATGCTACCTACCCAGTTAGTGACCTATATGCATTATGATGGGTTCTACATATCACAGGGAGTCCTCCACACCTTAACCTACCCTGAATTTATTTACGTGTATTACGTTGAAGCTGATCTGATTTTCAAATACATGCATGATATTAAGGTCAGTCAAACGTCCTCCTGAAAACCACCGGGAGACAAACATGGCCACAGGCATTTCCTGTTCTAGATATCCCTGAAGTCCAGGACTCCTGTGAACCTCAGGGGATAGTTTAGGGATTGTCAGCTAACTGCACATGCCACTGCACATTAACACCTAACCTACTAAAAAATTTGCTTATCAACTCATAATTCACGTGCAGCTTTAAAGTAAAATTCATGTCTGCTTCAACGATAAAAAAGCAGCTTACTGTATAAGCAAAGTCATATGGGCAGAAAAATCATTTGCTTGTCCTGACTATTTCTGATTTGGAGTAACTAAGAATACTGACAGAACTGAAACACATTTCCCACAATATGTCTCAGCTGTACAGTTGGAGGAAACTATGAGGGAAATTCAAGGTGTTAGACAAAACTCATATCATAAGCTGAGGACCTGGGCCAGATAAACTTCCATCACAATGAAGAACAAATCTCATTTCATAAGCTGAAGAAATGTACCAGTGAAACCTTACATCTAGAACTGTACAAGACAAAACCACATTTCTTGAGCTTAAGAACTTTGCCAGACTGAAAAAGATGACGAATTCCTTTATGTAGAGAAACAAATTCTGAAACCATGAACATTCCGCGAGCAAGGAGAGACATTACAACTGATCATTTAATAAAACACTAAAATTTACAATACAGTAAAATGGTTTACATCTCTAAAATTTGCTTAATTCTTTTACACAAATTATATAACCAATCCACAAACCGCAAAAGGTTCAATACAATGAACTGTTTTCAAGTGGTAAAAACAGAGACAGTTTTATGCAGTTCAATGTGCTTGCTCCAACATGCATAATATATCACTAAAATCCAGACAGACCTCTGGCAATCAAACAGTGGCCAATAAACTATTCTCCACAAGCCTAAAATCTGTGGTTACATACATGAAAACCTGTCATTGTCTCTGCCATTTAATACATAAAAGCTGGAACCTGCTTCAGTGAGGACCACTAAATATTTACATACTTTGCCCTGGGACAAATAAAGTGGAGTCAATAATTTTCCCATGCACCGATTATAAATAAGAAGTTTTAAGTGCGATTTTTTAAAGTGTTCTATTGGCATAAATAAAGAGACTGTCAGCACAAGTTTGCTCAGTGAGGTTGGAAGAGACTGAGGGTCTCCGGTCCAGAGTGTTAGAGCATGTGTGTGTCTGGCAATGTCCTGTTCTCACAGTTGTCCTGGGTGTGGGACAGGCAGAGAAACTGGCCCTGCATCCAACTGCAGGCTGCTGGACAGTCTGTCTGCAGAGGGGAAGGGATACCTCAAACAACGGAGGACTGGCCTCTTGTGGAGGGCTCCCTTAAAGGGCCACTAGCTATTAGTGGCATTGTCCCAGGACCCATCCAAACATTTCAAATGAATGCTGAGGTTTGACCACAATACTGTGGGAGTGACTGTCCTCCCTCACAGCTCTATAATGGCTTTTATTGTACTCATCCCAAGGACTGAAATTGTATCCGGGACAGTGTATACCTGGCAAACAAGTCCTAAATGGTTCTGTATCTATAGACAGAAACATAGCCATCAGGATCATGATAGAGCCATCAAGCATATCACAAACTTAAGCTATATCCCAGAAGAATTACACGAATTTCTTTCCTACACCATGTACCTTAAAGCACTTCATATAGTACATACTGATATGTAAGGCGAAATCTTATTATCCACTTCCTATCCAGCTAATGTAAAATGAAGTTGTATAACCTGAATTCATTGTTATTCACTATCTTTTTTAGCAAGATAAAACCTGTGTAAACTACGTGTAATTATCACAATCTTTTCATGCTGGTTTTGTGTGCCTATTTGTCAGCCCTATATATAATTACCTAAAGTTTATATTATATGGTTTAATTAAGTTCAGCATGTAACATACAAGATGAAAAGTTGTGAAAAGTTTACAACAATAATAGATGCAAGCAAGCATTATACATTCTGAGATCTGAATGGATATCACCATATTTAACAAAAAAGCTAACAAAGCCAGTGGCACTGAATTCTTGTCTATTTACCTCTTTATCCCTTACCCATTTTTTGTAGCTTTACACCAGGGATAAGAATACATAAACCAATAAACACCACCTGTTAGAGGAAGTCAGTCGTAAAATCCAAGCTGAGAAACAGTCATTAGGAAACGCAGGGCAGAAAGTCTTTATTGCCGACATAGAAGCAGGATGTGTCTTATTTCAGATGGATTATAGCTCATTATGGTAGAAGGTGTGTCCAACTCTTTCACCTGAGTGCACAGTTGAGCTTAGTACTGAGGTGGTTAGGGGCCACACAATGACTGACCAGCAACCATTAACCACTATAACCTATTGTGTCACAGGCTAGTGAGCCAGCCTTGATTTGATCTGAGCAAATTGTTAGCATAGGCTTGGGAAACACACAATTGAAGTGGCCCGTCAAAGTGTGGGCCTCATTTAAGATTTGGAGGCATGTCTTTCAGACAACATTTTGAGAAATGGTGAAGAGCTTTGATGGTCAAAGATTTCCACTGATCCCTGCCCTAGGGGCTACAGGAAGGCCCCGCCACAATATTCTTTGACCTTTTTCAGATAAAGCCGTGATCAGAAAATCCAGAGAGGGATTACAGAATTAAAACATTCTTTATAAAGATTACTAAGGATGTTGGAGGGGTTCTCTTTAATTGGATTTGGCCTCTCTGTTCCCCGGGACAAATTCTAGACCTGCAAGAATGACATGCCATTATTTACTGGCTGTATTTGAGTTAGCAGGCCACTTGGCTTTATACTTAAATCTGGTTCATTCAGGTCTGACCATACAGGCATGACCACAGCCATATTTCATGGCCACCCAGTGAGGCTCATCAAGGGCTGGCCATAGTGGGGCCTATCCCACCAATTGTCACATGTCACGGGCTGGGGTAATCTCGGCAGATAGATCACACAATGTATATATCAAGGTGACACCCCTAATGGCTTTACCATTTACAGCCTATTGTTCTACAACATGGGTGAGGGCACAGGCTTAACATCTCTACCACTTACATGCACATGTCCCTCTGCTGGACAGAGCAGAAGGCTGTGACCAGATCAATTGCAATCTGACCAGGCTGGACACTCTCCAGATGTATAAACATTTACACTGTACATTCCACATCTTGCAAAGCTCTGGGCTCTGGGACAAACTTACTTAATATATTCTAAACATTTGATATCCAAACACCATTGGTCCCCTCATGATGTAAAAATGTCATCATTTTTGTTTCTTGTGTTTGTTCCATTATAGGCACCAGGTACAACACAATTAACAGGGAGAAAGGGTCAAGGCAATTATTTAGCAGTAACATGTTGTAAATGAAGTTGTAAGATATACTTGTACAGCACGTGAGTTAAATGAAAAACAAATAATCTTGTTTTCTTTCTCTTCAGTTATACAAGATCTTTCCTTAATTTTGGTAGCATTCAAAATCCTTTTTTCCGCAGAACTGTAATTTTTCCAAATTTGAAAATCACTGTTAACAAGACAAACTTGTTACACACACGTCGTTTTCAAGCTATGGCAAAGCACTGAAACATAGGGCAAAGCCCTGAAACATAGGGCAAAGCACTGAAACATACATGTCTTGAGCAGTGCTGAAAATGGGATGAGAATGTTATTTTATTAATTTCAAATGGCATTAATTAAAATTTCATTAAATGGACATATGTTGTGATGTTGTAAATTTCAACCCACACTTAACCTGTACATATTTTAATTCCACATGTTATCCAGTTGTAGAATAATCTTAACACAACCAATTTATTGGACTCATTTATTTGATTATTGTTTTATTTCATATTCCATAATACTGTCCTTATGCACTGAAAATCAGGTTTATGTATATCCGTGAAATCCACAAAGCCAGCATAAACTAGATTAGAACTCACAACTTCATTGATCAAGGTCTCTTAAACACATCCATTAGAATGAACAAGGAAGCGTATCTTCTCCATCAAAATCAGCTGAAATTTTTTAAACTAGCTGGCCCCCTTTAATAATAATTAATTTGACCAATTTTGGTCAACGATTAGACCCTTTGAGAATCCTGACTTTCATTAAAATCAGCTAAAATGAGCTGAAAATTCTCAGCCCTGCATGAATGATTATGGCTTAACCATGTATTAGCCATGTACCATGGTGAGTACTGCCCATTAGATAACATAGCCAATGCTATAAGGAAAGCTCCCACAGGATTAAATTTATGTAATAATAGTTGCCATTTCTTCACATTCCCATCTACAGGGTTCTCTTTTGCTTACAATTTGATTTTAGTTCCAGAGTTACTTCCAAACCTATACATAGACAAGCAAACTTCCAAGCTTTTTCAGACCATGTAGTGGTCAGCTCTTTATCAGGAGTCTTCAGAGATTAACCGGTTATCTGACCGCTTTTGAGACTTCCCCTCACACTGACCAGGTGTGGGGTCAGTTATGAACAGGCTTGCACGCTTCTGCAGAACACCTAGGTAACTAATATCCCTGATAACCATATACTATCAAAATCTGCTGGACAGATCAAAGTGGCATGAAACTGACTCCTCACCTGTCATTGTTTTAACATCAAAGACAGTTATCATAACACCTGAGCAAATACATACACTTTAACAGGTGAGTTGTACATACAGCATAAAGAGAAGAAAAACAAAACTTTTGTTCTATATAGGTTTAAGTACATCAAAGCAAACTTTAAATCACCAGATAAGATCTACAAGGTAAGAAAAACCATCAATCACTAACTTTTAACCAGCAGAATGAATGAATGAATGCTTGGGGTTTAACGTTGTACTTAACACTTAACCTCCAGAAAACCTTGAGGGTAACATACTATATATAGATACATGATAGTATATGGGTGTAATATTTAGTATCTGTGTCAGTTATTCTGTGCAAATACCTTATAGAATCAATCAACGTTTCAACCCATCACATTTAAATGAAATCGTAACAACTGAATACATCTCATTCACAAGCACAGTGAATAAATATAACAGCCCCCATATGTTTCCAAATGTGTTCACTGTGTGTAGTCAGTTAAATGCTGAAAACATCTATTTGCAAAACTGAATATTTCCAGCTGTGATCATAAATTTTACACCCATGAAAAACTTGATGTCCTGTTTACTTTGTGTGTAAATAAAATTCTCATGCTGGTCAATTTTTCAGATCAAAAGAGTGCTGTACAGGTGTATTTGGCTGGTTAACCTTCAATGAGATGTGAAAGGACAGATAAGACTGTTTGTACAATAATTATCTGAGTTAGAGTACAGAAACTATTCCCTATCTGACCCTCTCAAGGCTCTGGCTCAGGCAGGCTGTCATCCCATTGGAGGAGCTATTAGGCCAACAGCCAATCAGACAGGCGAGTGTAGAGTGACGGCTGGCTGGTTTTCCCTAGCAGATCCTTTGGCCCGCTCATTCAGTAGTATAACCTGAGCAGCATGGCATGGCGTGCGTTACTCAGCTCACTGCTGTTAGCTAACGTTTTGCTACCGGTGGTCAGCCAGGGTGGGGGAGACACACCAGCGGAAGCTCTCCAGCTCAAGTCTGCCCTCACCCCCAGCCCCATCCTCACCCCAAGCACTCTTGTCATCCACCCAGCCGGACATCAGCATGCTCGTCGTCGACACCACCCTCACAGACGGAGGCACAGGTTCAGGGGCAGAGCACGTGGAAGATACAGGCCACCTAACGGCTCCCACCCAGGCGCCCCGAGGGGTAAGCTGGAAGAGAACCACTTCCCATCCCTACCTGGCTACCTGACAGAGGTAGAACTAGGGCCAGAGGATGGGGGAATGTGGGGAGGGCCAGACATACAGCCTGAAGACATGGGAGAGGATACAGGTTCAGCGATACCACCAAACCCGTCAGATTTAGGTCACATAGGTAAGATAGATGGTGATAAGTTGACCAGGGGAGGTGGTCTCCCTCGTTCTTCAGCATCTCAAGAACCTGTCCATAGAACAGGCCCACGTCGTAATAAGGACGGGGTTCTGTACCGAGACCAGGGGCACTGGCCCAGAACACGCGTAAACAAGCCAAGAAAAGCCAGTCCAGGTAGGCCTAAACTCACAAGTGAGAAAGCAGGCAATCTTACAGGCGTGCCTTTGTATGACCACCCATTGTACGACCTGCTCCACAACAAAGAGTTTGTGGCAAATGCTTCAGAGAGTCTGGCCAGCTTGAAGGAACTTCAGAAAAACAGGCTCAATAAAATATATGATGTCTACATGAATAATTCAATGGAGTTACTTATGTTGGAAACAAAGTTGCACCGCATTGGAACAGAGATGATGCTCAACAAGGATACCCATGCCGAGCTGGAGGAAACTCTTGAGCGGTATCGCTACCTGATGAACTCCATGAGGATTGACGCCTCTAAGGAAATTCAAAGCTGTCTCAAGGACATTCACTTTCAGAGCGACCAGGTAATGGAGGACATACAGAAAGACGTGAACAAGACGTCCGAGTTCAAACATTTCGTAGCCGATCAACTTGAGGAAGTATGCGAGTACCTGAAGACAGATGAGAAGATGACAATTCACGATTTACAAGAGGGTCTTGTCCAGAAGGACGAAGAAATCGCCCGGCTGCAGCAGCAGATCTACGACCTAAAGAAGGAAAACAGCCACCTGCGTGTGGAGTCTGAAGGATTCCACACCTTAACCAAGGCACTGTCCTCACTCCAGCATGACTCTGAGAGAACCCAGGAGACCCTGCAGATCATGGAGAAACAGCTGTCCTCTGTGAAGAAAGTTGTGTCCACCATAGGATACCCTTACCAACAGGTTACATTTGAGTGGAAACTCTACCCCTTTGACTATGACACCACGTGGAACGGGTGTCGCGGGCCCCAGTATGTCCAGCTTTCAGGATATGATTTTGGGCATGGGAAATATGTGGGAGTTGTACTGTGTTCTCCCTCAAAGTATAAAATTTTTCTAAGTGACGATCTCCAGAAAAAGTTTTTAAATATAGGAGATCGAACTGGCAATGGCGAGGACCATTGTGAGTTTGTGAGAAGTTACAGAAAGGCTCGGTTTGTGAGCGACCATGTTGGTCCAACCACTGAAATCGATGGTAAGTTTTTATTAGTTCAAAAACCATATCACGCACTCATCAAATATAGGAATATTGTATTTGTTGGCATTTATGCGCATACATGTCTCTCCATTTACACTAGCTCTCATATATATATTGACACTGGTATTAATCAACATTAATAGACGAAACAGAGGAAGTTTGTAATAATTCAGTGACATAACATCCCACCTGTACTAAGGAGCATTAGACCTGGATACACACATATACACATATCATGTAAAAACAGTTAACTTGTTTTGGAATTCACAAAGAATTTTCCCCGTTGCTCAACCTCTAATAATAGCAGGTGAGTAAAGTGTCACACTGAAAGTGGTCAGGTAGCTTCTCTGACTTTGCAGGGATTCCCCGGGTTAATTCCCAGTTCCATGTATGCTACTGTGCTGATGCAGCCCAAAAGAAACCTTGGGTAATAGCCACAGCTATCCATCAATTCACAATGAAAGTGAAACTGTATTGAGATCTTATCAGAAACTTCATCAGTAACATATGTACATGCTGTTACACACAGAATGCTTTCTCAGCAACAACATGAATCATTTTCTTGGCTGTAGTGCATTTCAATAGCAGCACTATTCGCTTACAACTAAGAAGTAAGAACAGAGACAAAGATTTGCGGATAATAACAATATCTCTTGACCTTTCACATCACAACACTAAATGGTCAAATATCATGTATTAATTGTTACGCAAAAGGTGAAAACAGTACACAAGGATTTGAAACAAGGTTTATTTTAATGTTGATTCAATGTGCTGAGCCTTGAGCAAAGGTCTTTACTACAGGCAATTGCCCAGGTAAAAGGTGAGTCAAGACTTATTTACCTGAATATAAGTTAAGTACACAGTTAATCGACCTTACTCTAACAACAGACTACGCCTAAGCCATATCAGGAGACAGTGATATACAGCCCATGTATGCATAGGATGTATGGTTACAATAACACAAATGAATCAATTCCTATTGATAAGCTTTATCATGCTGAAATCTGCAGGGATTTTAATGTTTAGCAGATGTCAGGAGTTAGAAGTTCATGGGTGAGTGACATGTGTCAACTGCTCTGTTTAAATTTAGTAGTTCTGCACAATAATGATCAGTGCCTAAGTTGTTAAACATGTGCTATTACTGCTCTAATCTTACTCTAATACCAGATCCAAGGGAATGTACCTCTTAATCCAGGATAGGACACATACAAATGTTTCGCCATTTTCTACATTTCTGGCCTCTAGTGCCTTCTGATTTTTGCGGATTGTGAAACATGCCAATGTGTGAGAAAGAAATAAGGTGAAGTCTTCTGTTTACACATTTAAACTTGTTTCAAAGAGCTATTTGCTCAAAAAACAGACAGAATGGATCACTGTTTTACAGAGGTCAGAGGAATTCCCTTCCAAGAATTTGCAGATTAACAGGATTCTGCTTCAAAAGAGTACAGATCATAAAACTAAAGATGAAAGGCCAGAATAAAAGGTGTTTATGGTCACATTTGGCTGATGGAGATACACTTCTTAACACTTCTTAACCCAGAAAAGCCTTTAAATGTCTCTACTTTTAACCTAGTCTGTTTTCACCAGAGGCAAAGCACCAGACTATGACGCAACAACTAGGTCAAAATTTATGTGGACCGAAATTGTCCTAAAAATTCTTGTCAACACACAGAAAACCAAGCATTTTTAATAGCAACGCTTACTTAAACAGACATGATCTAATTTCAGTAAAATCACTTCAATGAACAATTTATCAAGCAGATTTCACTGAATAAATTATTAATGGAGCTAAATTTAATTTTCAATACTGAGCCTACCAATTGGTGGAGAGTATCAGATTTTAAAGAAAATAACATTTGTGCATTAAACTGATGCAGTTATAGCACTTACATGTATGTGAGGTAAAAAGGCTACACTTAATACATACATGTATGTTAAGCATATGGTTTAAGTATTACTTAAAATCTGTTTGTTGGTGATAGACAGGAATGCACAGAATAACATAATCAGCAAATGCCAGGATGCGGTGGTGCAGATGGTGAGTCAAACAGCTGACAGGAGCTTGTGGTCATATCTGCTACACTTTTTACACTACTCTGTGAATATATAGAGGGGAAAGAAAGGATGTGTGTGTGTGGGCGTGGTGGGGGAGAGAAGAGAGAAGAGAAATTACGAGAGGCCTTGACAGGGTTTACCTCTTCCACTTGTCACAAGTGCATGAACTCAATATATATAATGTGATTAAATTTAACTAACAAATTATCCAAACGAAAAACAACACCCAAAAAACATGACAGAATTTGTTTTGGGTATTTCAGTACCAGTAACCTCAAAAGTGAGCCTTTTGCAACAAGTTGTGATGAAAATTTTTCTCATGTGACTCCTTCTCCTCACAAGAAGTAGAATTGCCTTAATCTATATCATTTCATGATGATGCTATTAATATGCCTTAAAGTTATAAGCACATGTCAAGATTTTATCAACACTAAAATTAATTACAGGCTATAGAATGCTTTGAGCTACTTTAATTTTCTAACTGAATATTGAGGACATGCAACAAAAACAATTGTACTTTAATTATCACCGACAGAAGGAAACAAAGGGCAACGGTGTCATAGTGGGTATGTCCACTTCTTTGTTCATGTAATACAGAACAAACATGCAACTGAATAACTGGTGCATTTTAAACAATGCACTCTTGATTTCACACTAAAAAATACATACTTTACATGGAAAATGTATGCAGGGTTACTATACACAAAAAAATGTTTCAGAAGAAATGACTTTTAATATTAAGGGACAAGTACAGAGAGCAGAAAGTATGGTGTTACTACAGCAGTAATATTACATGTTTACTTAATTCAGTATATATACATCTACCTGAGTATTCCTCAGGAGTCTTACCTGGAATCATTTTGACATGTTATCATTTCAAGCATAACACTTCTCTAAATATTCATTCACTTTTTTACCCATGTCCTACATGAACTTTAGATATACATTATAAAACCCTATGGAAACAAACCTCTAATAAACATCAGATTTATTTATTTATTTGATTGGTGTTTTACGCTGTACACAAGAATATTTCACTTGTATGACAGCGGCCAGCATTATGGTGGGAGGAAACCGGGCAGAGCCCATGGGGAACCCATGACCATCCACAGGTTGCTGACAGACCTTCCTTCGTATGGCCGGTGAGGAAGCCAGCATGAGCTGGACTTAAACTCACAGCGACCGCATTGGTGAGAGGCCCCTGGGTCATTATACTGCGCTAGCGCGCTAACCAACTGAGCCACGGAGGCCCCCCATCAGATTTAAACACTTCAAGTTACCATGAAGTTCTTGTGTGTGTACTGCCTACTGAACCATGTAGGTTTTACAGACTTCAATGCTTTCATTTATCTGAAGTCCGTCATATTAAATATAATTTCAAAACAACAGAAACAGACGAATTTTTTTTCTTGTTAAGAATTTGTTGATGTAGGCCTATGAAAATGAATTCTGTAAATTTGTTAGTTATTTTTTCTGATGGGGGGGAAAAGAGGGGAGGATTTATGAGTGCTTCAAGAAAAAAGCAGTTCATTTTGGTCACCCCTGCATGAATATAAAGCAATGTCAATCCGCCCTAGTCCAACCTGTCAGTGCATTTTTAAACTGCTGAATTCACAGCCCTTTACACTGCTCTAGACAGTTAGTGGAACATGCAGTATTTATAACAGGAAACACATTTCTCTCATTGCCTTAATCTATACATACTAATAGCCTTAGACTTGGCCAGACCACCGTTATGCATGTGGGACAAGCCTCCCATCTCACTAATTCCCACATTTACTGCCAGACAGCTTGCCAAACAAGTGTTATTGAAGTGGATCATACTCCCAACCCTCTCCTTAGAACACATCTATGGCCATACAGCTTGACAAACCACCCATACAGAAGTAGAGCTAACCCCCCACCCACTGATCTAAACCAGGTTACTTTTTCTTTAACGGTCACATTACCCTTATAAAAACATATACGTTATTTCTTTTGCCTTTTAACCTGGAAACTCAACTTGTAATTTCAGTTAAAGTTGGGTTTGTTTTTTGTTTGAATTACATTTACACATCTTAGGTTAAACACACATGCTTCCTCATAAATGAAATTGGTTATTGAAATATAAGGATACATGCTATATGTAACACACTTGAAGAAATATCAAAATAAACAAAAAGTGGCAAGAGCTGTCATATTACATTACAATACAGAAGTATCCAGTTTGTTAAAATATACTATAGTAACTTGGAGTAACTCAAATCTGTATATTTGATATTACAATGCATAGACTTTATTTTATATGGAGGAAAAACCATTGTGAATACAAGCCATATTCAGCAGAATTGATTTCGCTGTCAAAAAAGAATGATTGATACAGCGTTGGTTAGTTTCGGATATAATCCATTACTTGAATAAATACTGAATGAAGAATTATACAAAGATCATACAGTAACTGGTATATGACACTGTCATAGCTGGGCTTTCTGGGCTTACAACTCCTCACTTACAAAAATGCATTCAACTTTAGTAACTGAGTGCAAAAAAGTCTTTAAGTGCCTCGAAATGCTGGAAGCTAAAATGTTAACAATTGTATGCTGTTCCACTTAGAACTATTAATCATTTCAATCATAAAACAGGAAAGCAGCAGAATATTCTTGGTTACTTTCTCTTTATCATGTGAAACTTGAGCTTTCTTCATAATGAACAATTCATAAGTTCTCCATAAACACATGGTCTATATTAATCTGCAAAGTGATGAAAAATGGAACACCTACTGCAAAGGGTTCAGATACATGTATGGTACATTTTTTCAGTTTTATGTTTTTCCACCAAGCCTTGGTTAATACCACTAAGGGAATTGGGCAATGAGCCAAGAACAGTAGTTATTATTCAATGTGTCTGGTCAGACAGGACTCTGGCTGACAGGGCTACATTACATCATGCTTAGCCTCCAGTCACACCCCACAGCTGATTATCAGCACATAATGTATTTATATAATCATTTCCCTGTATCCATCTGCTAATGACATCTCCATTTAATCAGTCTACATCCCTGGGCTACCTGTAATCTTGTTGGCCGCACATCCACTTGTCTGTTCTGGGGCAATCAGTTAGTTATTTCTGCATGTTACTACAACTGTACAGTAAATAACCTAAAATTTCGCCCATCATTAAGTTTCATTACACAATTTGTCAGAGGTTTGTTTGGAAAATATAAGTTTGAGCACCAAAGGTAATATTTCATAACCTTTCTTCACCTCTAAAAAATTATTGGGCAGTGGGGGGTGGGATGGTGAATTTGGGCCATTTATCATGGCATACACTTTCCAATTTCAGACAAATAATCACTGTATCTTTTCACACATATGATAACATTAGTTATCTATGATTATACAGTGTGCATTTCTAAAAGGTGCCAAAATGGGAGAGAGATTATAAAGTGACTTTTGGTTGTTTTGTCCAATATGTGGAATACGCCAGGAATTAAGTGGTATACACCATCTCAAAGCCATCAGCAGCAACGAAGCACGACACAAATCATCTACCTGAGCACATGCAATAGCCATTTGCATGCAACGTAATGTGTCCAGCTTACACAAGTGTGTGACCTAAAAACACAGTGATTGTGATTCGTTTATAATATACGTTTTGTCAGTTTGTGAGGCTAAAGATTCACATGTAACAATGGATCATTGTGTTCTCTCGTTTCTTACCTCTGCCACTTATGATCCTGAACAATACACAGCACATAGATACCCATGGCTGTATTAGTCAAGGATGAAGCATTCATTCCAGTAATGTTTATACCAAAGAAGCAATAGCACATCACTGTCATATTTCTGTGATTAGATGTCCTGAACATTCACCTACTGATGAATAATTTAATACTATGAATGAAATTTGTTTTGTTTTTTTTCTCCTACCCTTGCTTTGACATTCTGGAAGACTCGTGATCATATTTGCGAGCTTCATCTTCTAGCCTGGTGTCTAATCTGGTTATTGACTAGAGATGCAGACACGGTTATAAAACAACAGGCATGCAGGCACGTCCCAAGACAGTCCCTGTTAGCCAATGCCTCAGCAAGAAGTGGGATCATTCTAGAAAGTTTATTGTAAATTCTATGTACATGGAGACATTGTTTTTGTACAAGCATAACAGATCTACAATGATTACATGTAGATGAATATATATCATACAAATGGTGATCACAGCCACAACTAACTTTTATATGACATTTTATCCTATACAAGACAGACTCTGAGTGTTCATGTTTGGTCAAATTTAAATGATTTTTAAACATTTTTAACACATACATGTATTTTACATTGCGATGCAATGATGCATTATGGGTTAATTTGGGTTTAAGAAGGAATATCACCACTCACAGGGTTAAGGTTTTTCAATGTCCACCAGTGCAGCAGAGCCACATGGTATGCTGCTTTGGTCATGTCTCCAGTCAGGGTACAGGCCTAACACTCTTAAAGGTTGATATCAAACAGTTAAATGAGCCTATATGTATATCTTGGTTATGTGAACTCCGTAAACCCTTGTGTCAAGATGGCTATACCTGTGGTGTCTCCAGCTCAGCTGCATTTCTAAATTTGAAAGGCATTCGAGAAAAGACTTGAACACTAAATGTGCCCAAAAGAGTCGATTAGACACCGGACTCAAAATTAATGCAAAATTTCTAAAGTAACCAACCAAACTAACCCAGAGAGCCTTCAAATCCAGTTTGCTAACGAAGCACTGTAGTGTTTATAACAAATATTTACTTTATGTTAAAAATAAAAACTTGCTACCTAAAGGAGGACTTGAGTGCAATAACAATCACAAAGGGCCATTTGGGTGAATGTGTACCATCTGAACTTGAATTAGGTGTATTTTTGTGACAAACCCAATAAATGCAGTTCTGAACAACAACAAAAAAACAAACACTTGCAATTTTACCACTATGCAACTGTTAAATCTTAGATAATATGCCCTATCATGTTCAAAAAAGTCAATGAACTTTGATACTGTAACTATGCCCTGTGGATTTATAGCACAGACTGATAAAGGTTATGATCGAACATAATGTGTTTGTCCTGCTCCTGCTATATTTACTTCCTTTTACTAGGAAATGTTTGTTCTGAGTGCAATGCCATTATCTAGTACCTATAGCCTATGTCCATAATATTTGTACACGGTTGATTCCAAATGCTGAAGTACGTTTCATCAGGGCTCCTAAGCATTGCCTATCACACTTGCTGCTGCAGTCATGCACTGAACTAGCCATTGGCTGTAGCCTCAGGATAACCATAGGCAATCTCATAATCTCTTATTCTACTTTTAAGCCTTTTTAAAAAAGTTTTTGTTTGGCATCTTGCACTTGTGACCATACATGTGTACTTTGTTGCCTGCAGACTTTTCTCTTTCTAGCATGCTACCACCACATTCATTTCTTTTCCACTTATAGTCTAATGTCTACTTCCAGCTGCATGTCAAATTTCACACCACCTGATCTAAGATTTCATACACACATGTGTGAATAGTTCCACATCATTACATTCATTGCACATTAACAAAGGCTCTATAAATCCCCCTCAATAAGCAATTGGTTACTCATGAGCGACTATGTGCACTCCCTGTACGTACCAGACAGCCTTGTAAAAAGTCCGCAGCTAGAAGAGATGTACTTGACAGGTTAAATATACATTATTAAGCTATACATAAATCATCTTAATAATATATATATTGTATAGATATATTTTCTTGACACCCACAGGCAACATTGACACACATGTATATACATTTACACTATGATATAGACATCAAAATGAAAACATTAAATTGGGTCAAAATCCAGATTGTTACAGATCAATGGTTAACCGTTAAGCACACTACCTATCTAGTTTATTATCAAAATGAAACTGTTCAGCATTGTTGTTTGTTTCAATCTCACTTGTCGACACACACGCACTATGTACATTTGTAGATGTATCATTATGTAGCATCCTGGGCAAAATTAACACATCATCTCCTTCATTAGATGGTCGGGATAATGTATGATAAAGTCATAGGAAAGTTCAATCAAACACATGATCAGTGCTGAGAAAATGAAGGAACAACAATAATCAGCTGTGATCTCTATCAGCTGTTTGCATGAAAGCCGCAATAACAGGTGATGATCAAGTCTTCATCCTTCAGTAAATACACACCTACAATGCCATGTGTTACTAATTACTAAGCTCTAAGTTCTTCAAATTTCAGTATTGACAGAGGGATATGCAGTCCTTTAAGTTCAGCCATCTAACTATGAATTTCACACTTCTGACGCCAGAATTGTGTTCCAATGGGAAATATTTCAAGTAGGTTCATCACCTACATTAACCCACAGCTGAGAGGTGGTGGTGAGGAGACATATCTTGTAAGCACTGGTCTTGGTATAATACTGTCCGTTGTTAGATTGGAGTGTAAAGATGTAGTCACGAATGTATTCTATCCATACAGCTAAGGTCTACATGATACATTAACATATGTCTAACTTTTACAGGCTAGGTTTTCAAAGATAGAACATTCGCAAAACAAATTGTGTTTAACTGACAAATGTTGTGTCAGACACATTCTATAGGCCACTCAGAGGGCCAATGCAACAGCTGCATGCACCCTGTGATTAAAATATCATGTTTATAAAGAGAAAGACAAGTCAGGCATCTTCATACAGATGTTACCTTCTTACCATCACAGCTTAGTTTTGGCACTGTTTGTTAAGTTAGGTATAATGTGTTTTCCAGATAGTCATGGTCAAAGATCACACATGTACATTATCCATGTACTTTCAATCATTATGGCTGTCATGGTAAAACAGACACGGACTGCAGGCAGAGTCACTGAGTCTTTTATTTGCATGACCCAGATAAAGAGTAGCTTTTGTTGCTTGTTGTTCAATATATTCATATAAAAAAGCAGTTGTGTAAACGTGATACACTTTTTCTCCAAAATTATGTCATATTTTAGTGACTCTTATGTTATCATTATGCGGCACATAGAAAATTTAACTCCATTATATAGATATCAAATACCATATGTGTACATGCCACATATTGCTTCAGGATATTTTCATAGACGTTTTGTCAGGTCAGATGAGCCCTTTTCATCTGCACTGTAGGAGAACACAGATCAGCATTACCTCCTTACCATAAGCAAGGATTACTGGGATGTCAGCAAAACTTCTGATCACAATGAAATGGAGTTGAGGGTTTTTTCATAATGCCCAGGCCAAATAGCTTACTTCAAATAGAAGTGACTGACAGATCAGCAGAGGCATGAGTATCTGTAAGACAAAACTGTCCTGTGAAAACACATTCTATGACCACTAAAGGATTTTCCACGGTATTTTAAACTGTATATGCCTTGTCAGATACATGTAAATTGTAAACGACCACAATTTGTGTCTCCCAAAAGTTGTACTATTAACAGAACAAGTCTTGCATTTATGTCAAAACTAATGTAGTAGACACTGTACAGTGTGCCTTGGGGGCCAGGTTAGTGTATATATAGGCCACTTTAGGCCATTACACTGTTCATATGTTGGACAGTTCTTGCTCCGCATCATAATTGTTAAGGGAGGGTCTGCCTCATCATGGGGGTGGGGGGTACCTGACCAGCAGTCCCAGCTTCCCGGTCTCAAAGGTCAATCCTCACATAACTGTAAACACAATTTTCAAACTGTTGACAAACTAAAATCTCTCTATTTCGCAAAGGCCACACTGACATTGCAGTTTTCATTACTTGCAGAACGGATCAACAAACTGATCTGTTTTTTTGTTTCTTGAAGTTCAGCTTTAGCATTAGATTATATGTACTCGATTCCTTGGTAAGCCTTATAATAATAATGGCTATAATAATGTCAAGAACAGTCAAATTATTATATTCCTTACTGAGATATTTTTCACAAAGCTCTTCTTTATGTGCAAACAACTTGAAAATAGTTGTTATTTTTTTGAATGGTATTCAAAATGTATCAAATTATGAAAATATATCATGGACCCTACCAGACAATGGTTGCCAGTCCACAGATTTCACACATGTGGATGTACATAGGGATAGACACATAAGAGGTCAAGGGTCAGAGAAGATCTAGGTTATCTCACAGTTTTATACTAACCCTGAAATAGTCTTACAAGAATAACCACATGTTTCAATAACTACACAGCTTTAATAAAGCAAGCATCTATCAACCTCAAATATTACACAAGCTAGTTTTTTTATGAATTTTAAATTCCATAAAGGGACAGTTAATTCAAAGTGAAATTTGATCTCCCCTGACTAAACTCCTATTGAAGCTACCCCTGTTCTTAAATCATGTGACATAGAGCACAAGTATTAAGTTACACTGAATACCAGTCTTACTCACACGTCTCTCTCAAACTACAGAGACATATTATGTCCCATAACTTGAATTTCATAGTGAAAAGTCATACTTTTCTTGGCCCCAAGGATATAACTCAAGTGATCAAGGTTGACAATGAATCATCAGAAGGACATCTCTCAGTCAAGCATTTCAGAATTCAAAGACAATTTGTATGTTGCTATGACAAAGTACATTTTATCTGAAATGTGTAAAACACTTTACATTGCCATAACTCGCATTACTTTTCACTATTGGCTGTTAAGAATGGCTAACTTAATACAGCAATTTTTGACATAAATCTTAAAAAGTTTAAAGTATGCTAAGGTGTAGCATATAGCCTAAAATGCAGAAATCATAATATTATCTAACACACTTCCTAGGAATATCCAATTTCAATTGCTAAGGTAAAAAATTAAGTGTTCAAATCAGATTTTAAATACTGACTGGTGTCAACCCACGGTCTAAACATAGTCAGCCATTAAATCTTATTTTGTGACACAATTTTGTCTTGTTATAGCTATCTAGAGTGACATCACAAAATCTGGGAGCTCTCTCGTACCACTGGTATTAAACAATGTGAAAATGAGAAAATACAAACAAGAACCCCATTTCCCCAACCAAAGAGTATCAGCTCAGTTCTGTGTTCACAGGGCCGATGTTTCTTTTAGTTTGGTGCTCGGTCGGGGCGGCATTCCTGGACACAAGCGTCATGCATTAGCAGTCCTGCTCGCCCTCATCCTGCATAGGTGTATAAAGCATTAGGTCTAGCTGGCTGTACCAACTTCAGGGAATTTACCAACCATAGCTGGACCTTCTGATTTATAACAGACTCTTTCATTCAGATTTTGGGAAGATACTTTTGCAATAAATATAGACCTTGCTAAGCAAAAATAATGCAAAGTCACAATACTTTTCCTCAAGCAATGACTCTCCCGAGGCAGTTTTCTTGCTAGCTCACCCTGACAAGTTACTGCTGTCCTCCTGCCCAACGTGTTTACATTGGGACACGGGCAGCCGTTCTCAGTTTCCTGCTCATAAATGTGTAATCCACTTGCACCAGTTTAACACTTAAACTAACTGCAAAAATCCAATTTATTGCACTGATATCCGTCTATCCACAATAGAAACCACACTGACAATTGAGAGCTAATAGGTTTCTTGAAGTGACAGCCAATTATCATGTGACGCTTTCGGTGCTCGTGATTGGCCAAATCATATTAAAGGGTTTCTACAACATGGCTACTTGGACTGAATTGTCCGTCAGTCCAATCTCCCCAATGCTGAACTTCATCTTCTTGACTTTCAAAACTTTACAGAATTTTTAACATATTTTTCTGTGATAACTGTGTCCTATATCCTTTTTTCCCAAGTATATTTAGAGGCAGTTTTGTGTTCACTTTAAACAAAGCATTAAGAAACAGACCAATGAAAGTTATATCAAACACCATCACTTGATTTCATACAGCTGTTGGAATGGGTTTCCTTTCAGAACATACTGTTTAAAAAAAATGTATTTGCAGATGCTTTTTTATGGTCTTGTCACGGAATACACATTTTCAAATTTTTTTGGCCTTTGCCAGTCATTATTATCAAACTGATACCACATACTGATCCTACCAAATAAGTCTTATAAATATGTATTGGTTGTACTGTACATTTACTCACATAACAGTCTGAATGAAGCTGAGATGGAGAATTTGGGTCAGTTTCTTCAGACATGAGTGATCATGTCTTTGGCTTCTTTACCACAGTAAAAACATGCACCAGGTTTACAAAGGACAGTTTTATTGTTAAGTAAATATATATCAGTTCAGTGATTCCCTCAATGAAACACCAAAAGTACACTAGCACACTGTGAGTGCAAACCTGGTTTTTCTATTACAACGCTTTATGTTAAAACGCTTACACAATGACTGGAATAATATATGGTCTGACCTTGGGAAATAAGAGGGGCTATGTGCAAGGATATTACAAGTAAGCTGGCAAAGCTTCAGCAGTGGTTTTGAAACTCTAGTCACCACAAATGTACAGGGGTTATTCGTGGCAGTTTAAGCTGTGTATTTCATGGTCCTTGCATACTGCTTACAACCCAGAAATACAGCTCATGAGTCATATCTGTACACAACAACACATACCCATCACCATAAACTGTGCTTTTATGTAGCTCAACAGGCCTGTAACATCTGTTTATTTATTTATTTATTTACCCGATTGGTGTTCTACTTTGTATAAGTATGAAGGAAATCAAGTTTGTGGAAATATGAAATTTTAGGCCTAGTTCAAATTTATTCTTCAAATTTTTACATTATTGTGTTAATATGTTCTCTACCTGATAAAATAATATCAGTTATTATATAATAATAAAATTTTAACGCCTACAATCAACACTAAATTCACAAATAAAAGAGAAGTTTAATAAATCAGAGTTGCTGAATTATCATATATCATATGCAGAAAAGACCAGGTTTGCTTTAAAGTTGAGCAAAAAAACAAGCTGGCTTGTTTAAAACTTGTGCAGAAAAGATAATTTTAAAAATGTAGAACATGAGATAGAATCATAATGGTGACTGTGGTGCACTGTATACATGTATATCAATTTACATTAAGCCGTTAGGCTACCCAGTCAGGTGTGTTAGCCTTCCTTAAAATAGTTACTTATCCCAGACAACATGTAGAAATACCTGTAGCTGAAACTTTTTTGGGTGTAGAGTGCTCTGGGCTAGAAAATTGGCCACTCCCTTAACTGAAAGTCTAGAATAAGAACTCTATAAAAAACCCTATGCAGAGATACTGGAAACATTTTTGCTGAAAGCAAAATTTCTCATGCTGTGCTAGAGTTTAGTGGCTTCACACTTGTCACAGTGGCTAAATAAATTTCAACACCTGTCCTAAATAGCGCTAATCAGAATTTGTCTTTGTCAACCTATTTCCAGATTACATGTTTCCACCAGAAGGAACAGTTTTGATGTTGATGGGCTCTAAAGTGTTTGTAATATTGGCTTTTTTGCTGACATGTTGTTTGTCAAATAAAGAAAAGTGCTTGCATTTCAGGTCTAGATTTATGAATAAGATAGAAGATTCAACAGTTAATGAAGGAGTGTGAAATTTGGCTTCTTACTGCATGAAAGGTGTGATTTTGCTCTGCTGAGACCAAATACTACTCAGGTAGAGACAGTTGGCAAAATGTTTTAAAAGTGATAGGAGTTGTTTGCAAAGCATGCAGTCAGCAGTAGTCTGATACAGCTACCCTAAATGACCTAAAATTTCACAATGACTCAGTTGCGCATTTTTCCAGATTGTAGGGAGTTCTATTGATTTTAGAAAGGTTGAGAGGTGTTTGGGAGATAGAATGATATCCTACTTAGAAAATATAAATATTAGCACCAGAAGTAATATCTCATGACATTCATTTGCCTCCAAAAATTCTCTTTTGTGGTTGAATTTTTAGGTCATTTAGAGTATGTGTCAATCACAGATAATTAACAAGTGGCTAAGCACTGAAGATATGTATCATTTAATTATCCACTTGGACTGCTACATGTAAGCCTTAATTGGCTATCATTTATGCATAGGTCATAAACACAAACGATGATAGTATATACATCAGGTTATCTGGTCTAATGTGAGTAAAGTATCAGCACACATTCAGTGAGATTTTGGCTGATTAAAACAGCAGTATGATTTTCAGCAGGCTATGTATCAGAGTACTGCATGCAGAGATTGTACGCAGAGATCATGTCCAAATTTACATGACAATGAGTAAAAAATTTGAATTCAGGTAAGTTTAAACCAATTCAGAGGGAAGAGAAGTGGTATGTTATATCAGGTCAAACTGTAATTTCTCTTACAAGCATACTATATGACGTTTGTCATCAAGTAATTTCTAGAATGGCATTTAAATTAGGGGGTCAATCACCTGTGACTTCAGGGAACATCAGTTTCCATTGCACAAAACCATAATCCATGGCTGAAGCTTGCCTGACAGAAGCTTGTTAGAGCAGGTAGTTACTTGGCAGTAGTTTTTATTTCTGTATAGCTGTATTTCTAGTGGGTATTGCTTGTGAGAGATGGAATGGTTTGGCGTCGGCTACAGGTCATATTAACACTGACATGGCTGGCTTGGTACAGGGAAGGCAGACTGCCAGCTCATTATACCACCCTCCTCAAGAACATTCCTTTCTGATCCCAGGCACCGCCTTAATAACTACATGGGCAAAAACTATGTCAAGATATGCTATCACATGCATATATATAGCTACGTGTACAAATACATTAGTAACATAAGTTTTCATACACCTTTCTAGGATAAGACACCAAGGCAGTCATACACAGGAATTTCAATTCATGATGTTTTGCTAAAATTTATAATCTTTAACATGTAAATTTAAGGCTGGCGTTTTCACTACTACCAATACTTACACCATTTTTTTTCTCCAGCTCATGCTGACCTCCTCTCTGGTCTTTGCCTGATATTTGTCAAATATCCTGACTTTAAGCCTCTACTGATACAAGAGCTGGATTTGAACATGTGACCTCAATGGCCAAATTAAAGCCTGATAGTCATAATGGGTTAGCACTTTAGCCCTCAGAGACAGCGAATCCCCAATGTCAATGCACATGTATTTATGGCACACATTGTTACCAGAGAAATTATTTATTTGAAAATCTATTATAACTATTAAGGCTTAAAAGTTGCAATATGCAAGGTTACATTACATTACATTATTTGTACAGCCCTTATATATTTTTGATTGGTGTTTTATGCTGTTCTCAAGAATATAAGAAAAGAGGAAATACAGTCCTCATTTCATTCAATATATAATGTTATTATCATAAATGACAACATATAAACAAAAATATAATTTTATGAGCATCATAATGCAAAATCTTGAGTATATGTATGGATGGATTCTTGATGGAAATCTATTTCAGAATGCAAAAGTCAACTGTAAAGGTTAAATTTTCATTGAATTCCATCCCATTTTTGTTGTGTCCATTTGAACTGTATGGAAAAGTCATGTTGAAGGACACAATGAAACCTTGTCTAGAACACTGCTGTATGTTATATATTGTCTATTATATATGATGAGAAAGCAGCATATGGTTTAGGTATAACTGTGTTAAAATGAGTTACTGTTTCAGTCTTTCACTAACACATTACATATGCCTATATACCAGCAAGACCAGCTGAAGATAGCAAAATACAGTTAAGTTCTTAAAAAATAAAACAGATTCAACAATCTGTACAGCATTGTGGCAGAAAACACCAAAAGTTACAAGTATGCCTGTCTCGTATACCCTTGCCTTGGCAGAAAAACATCACAAGCCTCCTGCGGGAATGCTCTACCAAAGGAAACCAAAGGCCTATGATTTGTTAGCATAACATACACAAGTACATAAATGACTTCTGGGAGGAAAAAGAAAAGCATCCAAGCTACTAATACAATTACATGTTCTCTGAATTTCATCCTGATAGACAAGGATGTAGAACTGGACAATTCCCAAACATGTTTTATGTTTCTTGATTAGTTGCTTTGATGGGAAGTCTGAAGAAGACAGTTAGTTCTCTAGGCATCTTAGAACTATAAAGGTTTCAGCCCCAGTTTCAGCATTCCCAATGTTAGGCTTATTATACTGGATATGAGGAGATGTGCTGGATTTCCATTTGGGCCAATATCTAACATTTTATTAGCTCCACCCCCATGTGTTTTCAATTACCATCTGCCATTTTGGGCATAAAAACTTGTCACGCCCAGCATGCATCTCTCAGAGTTCCCAGATCCGGCCTCTAAATAACTTTTTTAAAACCAATGTAACTCAGCTCAAGTTAAAAAAAACATTATATAAGGCTATTCCAACAGCAGTTAGTATTAAGAACTTAAGAACACAACTGTTAAAATGAGTTAAACCAATCATGACATTTCATTATATGTACTTCTTAAAAATGCAATTCAATACCACTATCATCTAGATGTTTTCTCCCTGATGGTTACTGCACCTAGATTGCATCTTAACACTGAGGGGCATCATGTAAATCCGTTCTCCTGATTAGATGTAAGGTCACACATGTACTTTAAATGCTGTTTTTAATTTAAATGCTGTGGGTTAGGAGTCCTCTTTGCATGACAATTTAGTAGTTCATGAATTTCTTCTTGTCATGTAAATTTTTTTTTTTTTTTGGAATTGATGTACACCAATATAATATTGGAAGTAAGAGGATCAAAGCTCTTGCTATATATCTTCATTAACACAGGTACCTTTTCATAAGTATTTTGGTCTGTTTATTTGATTGTAGTTCAATGCTGTATTAGAAGAATTTGACTTATATGATGGTGGCCTGTTTTATGGGAAATCCATTTCAGGAGTATTTAACTACTTCAAAAAAGATGATTTTAAAAATTTCCAAATGACATACTGGCGTTTTGGTTTTGCAGGTTTTGGACGAGCTCAATGGGGTGTTCGGCCCTACAGGCGGAAAATTGGTCTCAGCCATGGTTACCGGTCTCCAAAATGGTACGACTGTGGAATAGCTATTCCGTAGAGATGGATTACCATTACGCTGTGATGATAAGGTGACCAATCACTGATGAGTTAGCTCCTGTCATCATTATCCACACAATGTGACCCATGGAGCAGGAAGGGCATCCAGCCTCAGGTCACAGCCAGGACACGATGAAGGAATAAAGCATCCCTCACACCATCTACCAGTGTTTCACATTACCCTCAACTTTCCCCAGCACTTGTTAAGTACTCCTCCATTACCAGCTCCAGATCCAACTGCTCCAGACGTGTCAATCAGCATAAAAATCTGTTCATCTTGCATAAAGCACTATCATTAAGAACAGTTCTGTTTGCAATGGATTCTTCAAGTTTCTCAAGACCTCACTGTGTTCACAAGCAGACAATTTTATTCATTTTGGTGAAATTTTAGGGGGACAGTCTATTTGTTGAACACACAATATCAGAGAAAAATTATAGGTTCTGGATTGAGGTAATTTAATGTATTTTAACAGCATTCTCTCCTGAAGACGAAATCTTCAAACAGGCTGGACAGGAGAACATTGGCCACAGGTATATCTTAAGGTATAAGGAAGATGGAAAGTTCAATCTCCACAAAAGTACTTGTGGATTTCAATGTGCACCACTTGCCACAACTTTGAAACCAGTTGTTCATCTTATGGAAGGATTACCACTGACCTCACGTTCCTTCTATTGAGGTGTGACACCAACGTCACTGGTGTTAATTATCTACTTTCATGGAGCTGTGTCTACAATTAGCCCATCGGGGTAAAGAACAGTGGAGAAAGCAGTTTTTTTGTGTTGGGCTGTCCAACGGTCATCCACCTGAATTAAAGATGACCTTCTGATAGCATTGGCCTGAGCAAACACTCACATGAATCAGGTATTGGAATGGGATCATCCCTTTTTTGTCTGCCACAGGACTACAAAAAAATATTACCGGACTTTTTGTGCAAATGTTCTGCAACAAAAATCAATAAAATTTTTTGAGGAGAGAAACAGGCAAAATAATACTTACACATTTGTGTTCTACATGAGCATGCTATACCATACAGTGATCTGAGTGGAAACAATGTGCTTGGTTGCAGCCTATGGTAACAGCCCTAAAACTGATTCTGAGAGCTGTATTGATCTTATTAAGTGTTTTGAGGTTTGTTTGGAGTAGGATGTTATTTAAATGGCAAACGTAGGTTTCAGCCCCCAAAAGCCAAAATTAATGATATTTATTTTCCTTCAGAAAACAATTCCCAAATCTGCTTTGGCATTGGGAACACAAAAACACAGTCTACTACAAGTGATAAAGCAAAGCAGGTTGTATTCGGTGGAGTCCCAGCATGATTGGTGCGCAGAAGTTAGGGTTTACAAAGATCCTTAAATGTGCAAAAAGAAAATATTTGCCTTGAATTGCTCTAATTCAAATAATCCTCTCTCTGCCACAAGCATCATAGCTGTAAGATATATGTCACTAACAGATTGGCACACTGGTCGATAAATCGATGTTACAGGCAGCATGGCACAACTTTTGGCAATAGGTCATCTTGAACAATTTGCACCAATGCTCAAGATAAAAAAAAAAACTTCAATAAAAGTATCATTACAGTAAAACCCTATTTCAAACTCTGAATGAAGTGACAATCAAATCGATTCCTCAATTATAGCCACTTCAAACAATTACGGTTAAAATCATGAGACAAAAATATAAAAAATGTGTAGCCACAAAAAGTGTTTTATATTGTGGTTTTTAAGGTAGGACTGACCCAGGAAATTTTGAGGTTTTCAGTTCTGACCTCTGTGTACATTGGTCACATATATCATCTGTTTATATGATCAAGGTACCTGTCATTAAAAAAAAACTAGTCGAGAAAGCAGTTTGACACATGAACCTCAAAATATCCGGCCTGAATACATGTATCAGACACATGTATAAGGGGTTTTATCTCCTGGGCTTCAACCCACCACCAGTGCTGTGTATCTAGCATGTAGCACTACAGGCCCTTGACAATATAGAATGTTTTTATGGACATGTTAATAATACAACACGTTTTTACTCCTGTATCTTGGATTAAATGGCCAGACAAGTCTCTTCTGAAAGAAACTTCAGTTAAACTGGATACATAGTGAGAACAGCTTAAGTATATAGGTCATATAAAGATAAATTACATGTCTTGTCAGATGATAGTTCACAGGTGAAAACCTGAAGAGTTTGTCTCATGCAAAGTAGGGGGAAAAAGCAGTGTACAATGGTACAGGTGGGTGAGGTATTCAATTGTGGCACACCAAAACAAACATGAATAGGCACTGGTACAAAAATTTCATAAATTTTAAATATCAGTGTCAAATGTCAGAACCACAAGCCTATAACTTTCACTCTTCAAGTACTGCTGCCAGTAGAAATATCAGTAACAGTACTGAGGGAATACTTCTCTCTTTAATACAACTTGCTAATAAGAACTTTCTGGTGACATTAAAACAACAGCCATCAGTAAAGACACAAGGTACATGAGAACACTTTGTGTTGTACCAAACTCTTGAGTTTAGAATACTGGGGAGAAAGCATGATTTGGTCCTTCATGTTGTTGTAACAACAACTCTGCCACGCACAACACAACGGGAATGTTAGGGCTATACCGCAAGAATGCAGCCCAACTCAAAAACAGAAAAAAGTAAGAAACTTTCTTAACCTCAGCACAGTAAATAAAGGGAGAAACTGTTTTTTAGTGGTTCATGCTTGTGGTTGAAGGGATACATTATGGTTACCACATGCTTCGAGTAAAAACTGACCAACATTTCGACCAATGATGACATAAAAGTAAAAATCCCAGCATGTCCAAATGGCCATTTGGGCGTCAGCTAAAGGTCAAACTGAGTACGAGCTATGTGTTTTTTTTCCTTTTTGCCTCTCTTTTCTCCTTCTACTGTGGGATAGCTTTATTTTGGCTGGGCTGGTCAGTTGGCTGTGGGCATGTTTGACAGGCATGGTGTTAATATAGGTGTAATAGGACCGCCTATAGAGTGACCAGTCTGTTTGCACCAGTCTCTCTAAACAGACATGCTGGCATTAGATAGCCTTGTTTTTAACTGCCCGCAAGCCTTCAGGCCTTTTTTTCTGCCACTGCTAAAGTTTTCTCCGCACTGTCTGACCCACCACCTATCAAAGAGCTCAAAGACAGCACATGAACATGTAAATCTATACAAGGCAGATCCAGGACCCAACGACACAATACAGATTCCCCAGCAACCAATACCTTGTGCACAACAAGCATTACCATTCACACCTGTGAGCTGCCAATACACAGATCTGGCCATACTGTATACCATACTCCATTCCGGTAACTGTACAGGTAGCTGAGAATATGTTCATGTTACCAAGCAGGGGCATGACATCTCTGATGTGACACCATCATAAGACAATACATTATTAACAATTCCCCATGCACATTGCAGGAATAACAGACTCCCCTATTTCATGCCGATTTTCATAATGACGGTAACAGCCATAACATTATTACATTTTAATTCCAGCACCTTGATAAGTTTACACTGCACATGAGTTTAATTTCCCCAGCACAGCTAAATGGTGCAGTGATAACGACTGTGTTGCACTTCTTCATAATACACATTATATCACACTTAACGATGAAACAAAGGCGATTTATACAAAATAATCCCAATTTCTCTTAAAGCTCTACTCCAATTTTCTCTTCTGTCAATGATACACTGTTTTAAATTGTTTGTGCGACATTCATGTTCATGTACCTCCAAATGTTTTTCTTCTCAATTTACCTGTCCTGACAGCCTTTCACCAATTTCTACAACAATTTCAGTAATATGGTATAATATGAATGAAGTGGTATTTTGCAGATCTAGACTCCACATCATTCATATTGGACTCCAATGTTCCACAAAATTTCTCAGCATCTGAATAGTGTTTATTTTTGTTTTATTTTGATGTTCAATTTTCCAATACACCTGATATGAACGATTTTCTGTCTTCATAACATAGGTTGATTTACTTAGGTGCCTCTTCAGTTTATTCAATTTATGTCCTAGTACTTGTGCCAAACTCATATCAATCGTAACTGTTGTATTCTCTAATGCAAATCAAGAAAAGCATGATACATTTTGTTTTTCAATTTTACATTTCACATGAGCATGTTGATCATGCTTTTGGTTCTATATGTGATGAGTTTTTGTTGTTTCTAGACTTCATGTGTTAACCATTGCACACAAATTGGATTCTCTCCAGTATGCTTAAGACCCAGTTTTTATTTAATTCAATATGTTTTTTTTAGACATATACTAGTGTATTTAAAAGCAAAATTTGTTTTATTGTACATAGATTATGATGTATTGTTTGCGCTGCATAATATATGCATTTGTACAAATATCTACAAATTAGTTGTGTGTTTATACTCATGTATGATGTTTCTATTGCCTCTGATGCTACATCTAGTATGGTAATTTACACGTTAGACTTGAATGGATCAGGCTGTGTTAACTGCTGTGTCTGTCAGTTAGGATATACATGTGCTTTTTCATGTTTTGTTAAATGCTAACTATTTCTAAGATTAGATGAAGTTTGACAAGCCTGTTATGATGTAGTCAGGGGTGAAATCCAGTTCTGCTGGGTATATGTATGACGGTAACATGTACCTTGTGGTGCGTCTGTCCCAACTGTCAATCATTTGAATTTACTCATTATGTAGTCTGTTTACTTTGTACAGTGTATTATAAAGTTACAAAAATAAAATGTTGTCTTGTAAATAAAAAAACACTGTGTTCTTTGTCACTATACAGATATTACGTCTCCACTACAGCCTTCAATTAGAACTGGCTAGGAAAAATATGTTTGAAGTAGCTGACAACAGTGATTGGTTGATGACAACTTATGTGTGGCTAAAGCTGGACTAACAGCAATGATATTTCTGAGCTACAATGATTGTGTCTTAGAAGATGCCACTGTTGAAGCGGGATCTTGCCTCAATGCACAAAACTGAGAAATGATATGTGAATCTTTTGTCATACAAGAAAGCTTGAAAATACTCAGGATATTCCGGAGTCTTAGTATTTCTGTACAAAGGCAAAAATGACAAATATTTAGCACTGCAAGGATAAATGAATGTTGGCCCACTGAAGAATTACTTCCAGTCAGGAATACAAACTTTGACAGTCAATAAGCTGTTACTAAACAGTATCCATAATGAAATGGCTGGATGATCTCTTTGTGAATACTGATAAATGGACAGTGACATGATAAAAGTAGCTACTTTTCTGGCTGTGTCAGTTTAACAATGCGCAAGACCACACACTGAAGCCATTCCTCTCCATATACCATGCCACACTTGCTTAACAGGTCACTTCCGCTGAAGAAAGCTTCTAAAATATCTATTGCCTTGCTTTGTCAATTATATTTATTTATTTGATTATAGTTTAACCTCTGACAGGATACATGAAGCTAGAACGACCAATATATATGATATGAATTTCTTCGCATTTTCAACTCGCATGTTAACAATCCCAATAAAATACTTTTTAGCACTCTCATGTTTCCAATATCAGTGCCTGTCCATCTGACCACCTAAATGCTATATTGGATAGAGAAATACCTATGAACCTGATAAGAGATTGTGACCACTTTCATAAAGTGTGGGTAAAGTAACCACGGTTTCTAATACAAAGCACAATGGACTTCAATTGTTGTTCATCAAAGCACATATCTTTATGCCAGATGTCATTCATTATCAAAGTGGTACTTATAAACCTCACAGGTGCCACTTGCAGCTTATAAACATACTAAAATTATTAACTAAATTAAAATGCACACATCTGTGAGATGGATCATTTCTTTTATAAATAAACATGTAATAGTTCTATGGGCAGTCATTCAAGAATTCAAATTGTAACACTGAAAGTGTCAAGATTTAAACAAGCTAAATCTAAAAGGTCCTCAAAGCAAGTGCTCTTTATTAAAATATTCACACAAAAGGTGTCCGTGGGCAAAGACATTCATTAATGTCAACATTCTAACTGTGTATGTCGGCAAAATTAAAGAGTCTATGTGGTCTGCCTGAAGGAAGAAAACAGAGCATAGAGTTTGATGCAAAAAAAGTCAACAGGAATGATAGAATGAGAGGCAGGGGATCCAATAGGTTTGCTCAACTGGACCATACCCACCTGAAACAACACTATGGGGGTTAACACTGGGCAATTCTGCTGACCAGGAAACATTAGACTGACCAGTCTACATGGTATACTTCCCCAATTCCAAGCTTTGATATCTCTGATATACCATATATCCTACCTCAAGAACAGGGCTTCAAAGGTTGCCGGGATGGCGTTATAGGCAGTAGGCTGCTTTTTTTTTGTCTCCACCCTTTGAAGATAGACAGGGTGGAATTTAAAAAGCCTTATATTGTTTTCATCTACACATGTTTTCCGATTGCTGTTTCCAATTATTTTCCTCCAAATCAGATATTTTTTCTGATGGACTACCTTCTCGGCATTACACCTACTGATGATGAAGATAACCATCTGTTTTATGGTAACAAGCAAGTGATGAATTTGATATCAAGCTATTGGTAACAAGCGTAAAAAAAAAAATTATCTGGAAGAAAAAAGTCACATGCTCCCCCTGGATGTTTCCAGAATTGACATGATTATCCAGCAATCCGAGACATTCAATTATAAAATTGGAAATCCAATTTATCTGCAGGGAGATCATTGTACTAGAGCAGTTAGATTTTACACACGCACAACCAGGAGCAAATGCCTTGGGGCCCATCCTATAAAACTGTGGTGAATTATAATGAAATAGTTTTACCTTTATGACAGATGCTTGGCAGCAGGCCTGGCTTAATAACATTCTGGTTATATATCTATTTATTATTGGGAAATGTGTTCACATTGGCACAAATATCCATCCAAGAAGCATTTACTGCCAGAAACAAATCGGCCATTTCAAATGGAGCTTTTCACTTCAGCAAGTGAAAACCCTTCTTTAGCTGTTTATATCCGCTTTTGATTGAATTGTTTTTGTTTTTTTTGGTGTGTGTGTGTTTCCTTTCGAACACGACATGAAATTCTCCTCCGCCTCAGTTTTAATGGAAACCATAAAACTAAGTTTCAGCGGTGCAAAACTTCGAAGCCAATCCTAAACACAATGGATACATCAAATTCACTTTTTTTCTTAAGGGACAAAGTGCTTTTTTAAATCAGGGAACCATGGAAGCAAGAGGGTATGGTTATACTGGGAGCTGTTAACACACCCTCTTTATATTAAGATGAATGGTTTCCTTTTTAACTTTCAAACTAATTCAAAGCAAGTTAACATGTGTACTTTTTTTTTTACCATGTTTTTTTCAGTCTCATATATAGATTCCATCTCCCGCTCTGTTTGTGGATTTCCTGGGTCCCGGGAAACCAGTGGGACGTGGTGGCCAATCAGTAAATCACAGCAGCCTAATCTTATCCAATGATCAACCCAATCAGACTAAACACAGGTTTCAGAGCAATGACTGGTTACACAGGAGTTACAACATAGTCCCTCAGAGCCAGAAACACTCTCTCTCCATCAGAATACACAAAAAACGTAAATTCACTTGACATTTTGGCCAGGAGTCATTAGGGCTAACATCTTTTTGAAGTTTTCAGATTTCCCATTGAAGGTGGTGCAAAACAAAATGTGACAACCGGTAAAACTGTCTACCATTGATTTCTCTGTACAGTCTGAACATGTAAATGAAATAGCTTTTTGTCGCCCAGCTCAGGGGATGAGAAGATTCTCGGTGAATCGATAACAGCCAGGGAGGCTGATTGCTGACAATATCAAGTGACAAAAGACACAGTTACTATACATAGCATGGCAGAAGCATTTTTCATTGGGTTTTTCCTCTGTGATGTTTTATAGTTCTTTACATCACTGTGCTATAATGAGGTTGCATATGTTTTTTTTAATGTCATTTGACATGATCGCTTGATAATATTAAGACATCATAAAAACATTTAAAATAAGGCTGATGTGCATGAAAACCCTTATTATTATTATGTACAAGCTGAAACATAACAAATGATAATGATAAATCTACAATTATCAAAAAAAAAAGAAAAGTAAACAGTATTTTTTTCCTTTACATTTATATACATGTACAGATAAAATGTAACATTTTTCACAGGTCAAGGTTATATTTTACTTTCTGTACATGAAATACCACATTTGTTATAACGCTACTGCAATAACACACCTGCATTGCTCCAGTGACCTTGACCCATACCTTATTTCATGTCGTTTCATTGCACTTAATGATATAACATTGTAAAGGAAAGAAATTATGGTAGTTCCAGCTGGGTAAATTAGAAAAAAAATTTAAATACATGAAATAAATAGAAACAGAAAAGGGAAATCCGAATGCCATATAAAAATATATGCTGAATGGTAATGTCAGCTTCACACCTTCCTCTCATCGACATTATGTATTGTAAACACACATGCCCTACATAGATAAAGGTTGCACAAACCTCCAATGCAGTGTTTGTTTAAAATTTACCCCTTAAAATATACTTCACTTGACATTAGAATACAAATGCATAATTAAACCGAGAAGCCATTATCCATTCCAGTTTTATCTGCATTATGGGGTTTACATTTAAACCCACAAATATGTTGTACATGGTAAGACCTTTGTTAGAACATGGTGTACATAAGGGCTTTTTTACAGACAGTTTTTACTGGAATAATTATGTTGGTTCACACTGCCACATTTCAACAATGACACACTGCTACTATCGACACACTGCTTATGTTTTTCCTCTAAGATGTTTTATTGCTACTATTGACACACTGTTACTAATGACTGCTACTGCTACTACACTGCTAACTGTCATTGTCAAACTACATCAGGGGTAATAAATGCATAATTTCTCTTCAAATTCATGCACCTGCTTCTTTCTACACCCAGCACACATTTAGCCACTGAATCAAGAAGGATCTCTTTATTACAATGACCTAATACTTTAGTCATATATATATATATATATATATATACATATATATATATATATATATATATATATATATTACAAACAGGCATATCAGGTGAGATTGGTCAGTGTTTGTTGGGCAGTGCTTTAATCTCTATGGACACCTGACAGATACTGCCCTGTTGACTCCTCTAGTGGGGGTAAGGTGATCACATGTCAGAGGTTCCATTCTTTCCCTGTCTAGCAAACTCCCCCTCACAGCTAGTGTCCACAATGTGATCAGATTAAGGCCTGTCAGTACTTAACAGTCCAAACATCTTACTGACAAAGAATCCCTGACCAAACATCCTCACACACCAGGTTAATGACTGGTTAGAGGACCAGAGGGGCAATCCAAACCCAAAGGAATGTAGGCAACACAGCATGTAGCAAACTTTACCAAGAATATACCTTTACCAGGACAGCACTGTGCGGGAATCTTGAGATTTTAGCCAGAAAAAAAAAGTTTGCACCTGATCTCTTCCCACCAGTAACACTTTAAAAACAATGCTTTTAACTGGGTGTGCAAAAGTACAAATTTTGGAAGTCTTGGGAAATGCCTTTCATGCTACATACATGAAGGGCCATTACAAGATTTATTTTTTATTTATTTGATTGGTGTTTTACGCCGTACTCAAGAATATTTCACTTATATGACGGGTGGCCAGCATTATGGTGGGTGAAAAACCGGGCTCAGCCACAGGTTGCTGGCATACCTTCCCACGTACGGCCGTAGAGGAAGCCAGGAAGATCTAGACTTGAACTCACAGCGACCGCATTGATGAGAGACTCCTGGGTCATTACGCCACGGAGGCCCTCAAGATTTATTAAGAAAAGTCAATACTGTAATACTATTATTGTCATTGTCTTTAATCCCCCAATACATTAATTAACAAACAGATTATGTATAAAAAAGAACCACAAATTAAATTTTATGTTTGCAGTCGTAAGTTCAGGCATGACCAAAATGGCAAGAATCTTGCATCCATCACTGACTTTTAATCAAAAAATCAAAGCTGCAAACCTGCCATCAAGTATGTATAGAATGCACATATGCAAGCTTTGATAATCTTTGGTGAAGCATTTTATCCCTATATCTGGATCTAACAATCCTACAGGGAACATCTTTGAGGAACAGAAAATACTTGATCGCAAAGAAAGGTTATGTGGTCTTATCCAGATATAAATCAATGGGTCAAGAGGCTCACATTCCCGTAACTTGTATAATACACAGACTGAATCAATAGGAGGCATTTTGGTGGAACACTGGAAGAAAAGAGAATAAGGTAGAAAGAAACAAGAAACCAATGCTCATCACACCAGATGTTCCCACACTAGAAGTGTTGACTCTTCTCCAGACGGAAACATCAATGATCAGAGGAGCATAGCAAACAAGCACATACTGTCCCAGTTTGCTCAATGTCAGGCCTACTAATGTCAGCTCTGACAGCAATGTACCATCTAATTTTAAAGCATAGTAAATATAATGAAACCCCTGTAACATTCGCTTCTTATCTTTCCTTCCTCATTCGTCTTGGTCCAACAATGATGTTTTACTGCAGTTCTTTGGAATTTTTGGTGCCTCACATCACAAAGATAATCTCCACATTAAACTTTTCAACTCTTATAAAAAAAGAAATTCAAACAGTTGTAAACAACATGTAAGATTTCCATATAAAAGTCAAAATCATTAAAGATTAACTAAATCATCTCACACATGTCGTTCATTACCATTAACCTTTTTATCCAGAGCATGCACCTGTAGAAATAATTGGTGAATAAATATGAAGGTGTAAACGTTTGACCATAAAAGCCAGAGGCAGTGTCCATGCATTAGAATATTTCAGGCTTGACATTGGCTGGTTGATGCCTGAAAACCTTCTGCAATCCATCACTAGCACCTCGATTACTTGGCAGTGAATTATTGATGATTAAACTTCATTACAAACAAATCAATGGAGCAGATCACCACACAATTAGCATGGTCTGGAAGACACCCAAGGTCCTTATACAGCCTAACAAGTGATGATAGAAGAACACTGGTACATAATACAAAATTCTGATAATTAATCATCAAAGATTCATGACTCCAGCGAAGCGGAATGTACTAGTTTACCCTTCCTAGATGTGAAACCAAAACTGAAGAAATTCACAACTGATTTGGAGGAAGGCAAACTGTTTAGTGGACACACTTTGTTTGGACAGATGTCTATATACAGAAAGAAGCTGTGAAGACAGTAAGAGGTCGTGAAAGTTGATTTATTATATATACAGTGCTTGTAGAGTGTATGAATAGGAAGGGACTTAACAGAGGATGACAAGGTAGGTGTTGACACAGGCATGGAGGGAAGTGATAGGGCGGTGCCAGAGCCGGAGCTGTCTGTTTACCTCCCAGCTGGGGTGTGGGCACAAGTAGACATCTGCATCCTGCAGGCTAACCGGAAGGGATGAGCTGGCCAGCACGTCAGCAGTCAGCACATTCCTCATTCAGTCATGCATGGTGCTACAAGGGGTTAATTGGTTTGGGCAGAGGTGACTACAGCTAAGGAATTTGACACCATTCTTTATACTGTGATTATACGGAATCAAAACCATACTGCTTCTATATTCTGAAGGGTAAAAAAACTGAGAAAATCTGCCAACACTGTAGTGCATGAAGCATCGAAAGTTTTACAAGAAAACACTTTTTATCTTTCTTTCGTTTTTTCCAATACAATGACTATTTTTCCAGTCACCAATCTGATTATACTTGTCCACTGTCCACTAAAACTGTGAAGTCAACAAAACCAGATACTGAGGTACATATGTATACTTCAGGGAATTTTAGATCATCAAAACTACATGTAGGGCATTTTCAGACTCACTATACAAGGATTTCAATTCCTTAGCTCTTTATGACATTTAGCTGAGAAAAACTGTTTACAGTCTAACATTATTCTCTCATGCAGTGCAAACTTGAACTTTTGTAAGAATGACTACGTCAAATTAAAAACTCTGAAACAAGAGATGATGAAACATGATTAAAATCTTTATTTGGTTTGTATAAATTAACATGTAGCAGCATGAACCTATGTCATAATGTCAGTGCTACCCTGATGAAATAAGGGATCATACACGCTAATGATGTCAACCTACTACACATAAATATAGTCTAAGCTCACGTTTCTGTAGATCAGTCCATGAATCAGTCCACAGTACATGTGCTAAGCTGGTACTCAGTTTCAAGGCTTTTCCAAATAAATGATCTTCCATCTTTTCAAGGTATGGAAAAAGTTACTTTCGATATTCAGGCTTTTCAAAGTTTTCAAAGGACTGCACAAACACTGTCATGAGTACCAGACAAAATGCTTCATTCATCAGAGTTAACATACACTATACCTGGCTCTGCTTTGACTTTCCTCATATAGCATGCAATGCTGATTCTGGTCATACAAACTATCCATTAGCCAGCTTGGCTTAATTTGACATCCAACTGCACTCTAGAACAGGATTTTACAGTAAACGAACACATGAAATGGTTTAAAAATGTAGAATTATTTGTAAAATGTTAGCACGCTTGTAACTAAATGTACACCAGATGACACAAGAGATGCTGCAGGCAACTAAACAGAAAAGTCGCACAGAGGGAGAGATAAGGCGATTCCTTATGGCTTTCAGGAGTATGTAGGGAATCTGTAAGACATCTAGGCACCTTATAGCCCTTGAACTATGGAATGTGAATGTGTACATGTATAAGTGTTGTTGTGGTTTGGGGCAAGCTCTCTGGAGGGCAATAAGGATGATAGTGATAGCAACCACAATCATAAACCTTGAATTATCTAAGGGAATATCCCTAACTGCAGATATGTTCTGAATGTAGCCGAGACTCATCTACAACATCAAAAGTGTTACGGGAAACATCATGCTTACCCCTGGGAACTCATCAAGGGCCGTCATTGCACAACTATGCAGAAATCGTTAGATATCTTGTCCAGTAACAAGTCATGCCTAAATATATAACATGGGACCCAAAAGACACACATACATGGTTGCCACTTGGAGCAGTTTTGACATCACTTTTCATTAAGAAAGTCACAACTATCAGTGTTAGTTATCTTAACAATATTCCACATCAGAGCATTCACAAATGACAGAAAATACCAGTCAGAAAATATTCACGAACACAGGTGACCAACATTTCAATTCAAAGAATATTTTCCACAGGTCTGCATACAGTTTTAAATTATTATGGCTTAAAGCACAAAAAACATTCCCTCTCCCCCCCCCCCCACTCCACCACCCCAAACAGCTATTAGTGTTGTATTAAAGGCACAGTAAACAGAACCCCTAAAAGTAATACACTAATTGGACAAAGATGTACTTTTGTGAAACAATTCTGGTGCCAATTTATCCACGCAAAATGATTCAACGAGACGCAAGGCAGAGAATCTGCCAAAAAGATACCCAGAAAAGAAAAAAAAAACAAAAGAAAAAGGCAGAATGATGTAATACTATATAACAAGCCACAAACTCCCTTTTGCGCCAACACACCAGATAATTTTTCAATATAGCCTGACAGGATGAATAATGCTTGCTGTAGCACACTGCCGGAGGAAGAGGTAAATTTCGGAGGAACTTCAAAGCTGTTTCCTTCTGGTAATAAATACCTGCCAGTCTGCGAAGTCTATGAATGCTGATCATATGGACCTCCCATCAATCTGAATTCAATAAGCAGATAACTACCTGCCCATTCCTTCAGAGCGAAACAAAAAAACAAAAAAATAGGTTGAAAAATTGTAGGAAAAAACTTGTTTTTTCTCAAAACATCAAGTTGAAATTTTTTAAAATTTGTTTTTATTTTAAAAAGGAAGATGGTGTTAATATAATTAGCATTCAGTCAGCACATACATACACCTTCTTTTCACAGCAACAGGTTTTAAATTAGAACTTGATGTTTCTGGTGGCCTGTATTGACAGCTGTGGGGGAGAACATGGTTGTACAGGACTCACACCCAGAAGTAGACTAATATTTAGATAAGTCACAGCTGAAGACTAAATTGTGACCAGTAATGGGAAAGGCCTGCATAGCGTCATTGGTTAGGGTACACTTCACTACTTTGCACTGATGCATCAAGTCTGACGGGGCGTAATTGAGCAACTGTAGACATTTTGTAACATCTACAGCTGACATAACACTGATAAGATCATTTACAACTTCGATGCCTCTCCTTCTACTGTGAGAAGTACATGCAAATGTAGTTCAACCAAACTCAGTCCACTTGTCCATGTACCAAGGCAAGGCCATGTATCCTGAGACTTTGTAATTTACCAGCTTTATATGTACAAATACATGTATACCAAAAACATAATGTCAACATTTTATCAGCAGCTCTGGCATTCTTGCTGCAACAGGCCAAGGTAATGATGGTTCCTCTGTTAAGGTGTATTGTGAAGTGGTTCATCAAGTTACCCAAGCATCCAGTGTTATCACGGGGTAATAGCTCCTCCAAAGGGTCTTGTTATTTATTTGATTTAAAACGCTGTGCTTGGGTACTTTTACCTTTTATGACAGTGGTCAGGTTTAAGAGTGTATCAAAAGTAACCACTAACCTACACCAAACACCTGACGAACCTAATGACCTCCAGCCCCCAAGTTGAAACAATGTTAGCTTATTGAGAGAGAGTCAGTGCCTTATTGAGCAAGCTGATGGTACGTAGGTTTGGTACAACCTAACCTGGAGGAAAGAGAAAACAACAAGATGCAACACAATGCTGCATGTGTGCATAAAATCAATAACCAACAGTTCAGTTGGTGTGAATTTAAAAGCCATAATAAAGTAGATTGCCAAAAGGCTGAAAACATACAGGAAAGCCTTCAGCAGTGAAATCTATAGTGATATTTTCGAGTTCTTTGAAGAGTAAGAATGCTGTATGAAGTTGCCCAGTCCAAGGCCAATACTTATCCTCTTAAACACCTGTATGGGTGCATTCAAGTATATTAATTAAATGGTGTATGCAAGTGTGTGTACAGTCTATAAGCTAGAAAACATGAAATCTGAGCATTTCACATCTGCAAAGTAGAGCTGGGCTTATGGGTTATTACCCAGCCTACAGCCAGTACGAGTATGCTCAAACATGTTAAAACCATGAAATATTTAAACCAAGAGCAATTCCAGCAAACTTTTGAGAGTTACATCCTATAGTCCCGTACCTAATCCTCAGCATGACTTCTAGAACAGTATTTATCACTGGAAAAGTACTCTGAAAAAGTTACTTCTTTGTTATACTAATAACGCCTGATTCAGGGCAACTTTGAACTCATCAAAAAAAGTTTGAGAGTCATTAGTTTGGGATTCAGCTAAATCAAGCCCTGACTAATGTAATAGTATGGAAAGAAGAAAAAAACTTGTATTTATGGGTAGCTCATATGTTGTAGTAGGTGGAAATGTGGTATATATGTGATTTGAACAGAACTAGAAAAACACAGTGTATGTACAATAATACATTCTATATTATTTGCCCTTCAGGTGAGCTTTATACTATAATGTGTTAATATTATATATAGCCTCACTGGCATATATCCAAACAGCTTAGGAAATACGTTTCTGTAATTATTAGGAGCTAATGAAGAAATGGTGTGTTGTTAACTCTAGACCAGATCGCAGCTCAGATATGATGGCTCATCAACTTGGCTTGTCTCTTTTTTTTTCCCCCAACAATTCAGAGCATATTGTGCACTTTTTCCTTGGACATGTACTCCTCTGCCTTGCTTCCAGGCACAGCCTTACTTCCATAACATGTCATCAGAATGCTGGCAGGCATCTCCTGTAGAGAGGAATTTGAGCCACCTCATCTGTGAAAATATGTTGTACACCATCTACAAGTCTGCACATAAGCTGCTCCCTATTACAGTGGCCTATTCCACAGCCCTGCTTCCTAACAGAAGCAATGCTGCCTACCTATCTCATTCTGTCACAGAGAAGGTGATTCTTGGCTTCACAGACATTGAAGCTGCCTGGAGAGTCTATCAGTCTGTTTATAGACCCTGGCATGTCAGTATTACATTACCAGACCTGTAACCATTCTCGCACTTGCACAACAAACCTGACACAAATAAGCAAGATTGCTTGTGTTTTGATTTTCATTCTCACAACAAAACAAATATCCAACTTGTGTTCCTATCTGATGTTATCCCTAAACTGCTTAAGTAAAACAAACATTGCCACTGCACCCAGCAGAACAAGGTAAAATGATTCTAAATGATTCTAAAGTGAGACAGTTTTTCACTTACATGCATCATGCTGCGAATAGGACAAATGTCAAGGAAATAAATGTAGATACAGTAAACAAATTAAAGCAGAAACTTTTTTTTAACTATGATAATAACCCTGAAATATCTTCTAGACTACTAATCTGTTTAAATTTGTGAACAATCCACATATGTCACAGTGATAGCAGATTTTAAATAATAATAATTATATACACCTATACACCTTAATTTTGAAGTGATTGAAAGGGTGTTTCTGGTACATAAACTGACAAATTGAAGTTACAGGAAGTTTTAGACTTCAATCCGGAAACAGCAGCTGTCATCTTTGGAGAAAACCTCAAAATCCTGTTTCATTCCAACCTAGCCAACTTCTGTGTAATGGTTAAGACCAAAGACACCCCGGTGACCAAGAGCTAGTCAGCCTGCCAGACAAACCAGTCAGCAAAGAGCAGAACATTGGTTACTTACAAAGCTGTCTGGTCTGGATTTGTCTAAACCAACACCATACACACGAACAATTCATTACAGCCCTATAGACTCAAGCACCTGTGTAATGCACTTCATGGCAAGACAGGAATAATGCACAATTTATTTCTCTCCCCTAGTAGTCGGAGGTAGGTTTCTGGTCAGTGTCTGGTAAAGTTTGCAGGACAGTCTGTTTATTGTTAGCCCTTTAACTGGCTGACATCTGCCTCTTCTTTGCCCTTTGATGAGCCAGGATCCACTCACTAAGACATGGGTGGGCTCCACCTACATACATTTATGTATATCTAGGTTCTACTATTATAAAGAAACATTTTTTCTCATTTCCTTCCTAAATTGTGATGCCAGGTTTGCAGGCTCTTAGCAGAAGCTGTAAGAAGAAGCCTCACACTCAATAAAGCGCTACAGGTGTCCTGTAATGTGCACATAACGCAGGCTTTTACAGTCACAATGCGCAAGAGTAATGTTCATGTTTCTGTACACTTTATGTACATACAGATAAAAAATAATACATAAAAGATCAAACCCTATATCACCTTGTTCATAAGTCTGCCAGCAATAGGATCAGCAACAGTCAGCAGTCTGAATTCTTTTACCTGGAGACCATAAATATTCAGGGTTCATCTCACAAAACCAATGGTCTAATCTTGAGAATGAAAAAATGAAAAAAAAAAAAAATCCTCACCTATATTGACTCTGGAGATTTTAGAGTTCTTCCACGCATTAAGTTACCAAGGAAACAGTGCAATCACAGACTACGACACATAAAGATAAAGATTTGCATTTAAAAATGACTGTTATTATTCAGGAAAATTTATAATATGGCTAAGTTTATGGCTAAGCAATATGTACATGTTGCATTTTAATTCCACTGTTAAGAGCAATATTGTGTAAACATTAAAACATGTTGCATTTTAATTCAATTGTTAAGAGCAATGTTCTGTAGCATTATTCTTCAAATGTTAACACAATGCCTGTTTACAGGACCCAAAATTGGACATACTTACATGTTGCATTTTAATTCAATTGTTAAGAGCAATGTTCTGTAGCATTATTCTTCCAATGTTAACACCATGCTTGTTTACAGGGTCCAAAATTAGCCATATTTGCATGTTGCATTTTAATCCAATTGTTAAGAGCAATGTTCTGTAGCATTATTCTTCAAATGTTAACACCATGCCTGTTTACAGGACCCAAAATTGGACATACTTACATGTTGCATTTTAATTCAATTGTTAAGAGCAATGTTCTGTAGCATTATTCTTCCAATGTTAACACCATGCTTGTTTACAGGGTCCAAAATTAGCCATATTTGCATGTTGCATTTTAATCCAATTGTTAAGAGCAATGTTCTGTAGCATTATTCTTCCAATGTTAACACCATGCTTGCTTACAGGGTCCAAAATTAGCCATATTTGCATGTTGCATTTTAATCCAATTGTTAAGAGCAATGTTCTGTAGCATTATTCTTCCAATGTTAACACCATGCTTGTTTACAGGGTCCAAAATTAGCCATATTTGCATGTTGCATTTTTATTCAATTGTTAAGAGCAATGTTCTGTAGCATTATTCTTCCAATGTTAACACCATGCCTGTTTATAGGCCCAAACTGAGCCCACCCAATTAGTATTATAATTTCTATCTGAAAATCATGAATTCTGAAAATGCTTAAAATTCACCCAATCACACCTTTTATATTAATGAAAAGGCCATGCCATGATCAGGTACGTGAACAGAATACAGACTGATTCCAGAGGGAAGAAGATGGATGGGCATCAAGTCTTACATATGTACAGCCTTCCAGACTGCTTAAGTGCCAGGCCGACAGGTGACATAAATCACAGGTATGGACAGATTCATCTTTAATCTCCTGACTAGTGATGCAAAAGAAAGCAGATTTGACTCTCGGTACATTCCTCCTAAATCCTCTTTATTGGTTTGTCTCTTTGTTCTGCTAGCCTGGCATTTTATAAGCTTGTGGTTAGCAGTAATTCCTGGGAGCCCTAGCCATTACCTAAGCCAGGCCTGACCTCATAAACTGCCTGGGCCCGGGAAATGGTTGGTGAAATCAGGACAAGCTCACCCCAGACTACATCAGAATAGTAAACATCAGCATTACCTGGGAGAAATCAATGGAATTCAGAATGCAAACAAAGGGTGTGAATATCTCAGTTAACAATACATCTAATAGCTTCCTTTTGCTTTTACTCTACTTTTTTCAACATAACACTGCTTCCTAAGTTTCATGTGAAAAAAATTTAAAAGAAGTTGTAAAAATGATTGATTGAATACTATTTGCTGAATAACATCGGATCGGGGGGTTACTCAGTAAGACTTAAACAAAGCTTAAGGCTTGTTACTACTTAAATGTTAAGGACTGAACCCAAGATCGAAAACATAAATCGGTTACATTTGCTTTATTCATTTCATTTATTTAATTGACGGGATTTTACATGTATGTTGTACTCATAAACATCTGAATTTTTATTCAGAAATTGATGATATGGAGGAATCAGAGAATGCCACACTTCACCAGGTACCAAGTTTGTAACAAACTTCAACAGGTACCAAGTTTGTAACAAACTTCACCAGGTACAAACTTCATCAGGTACCAAGTTTATGACCAACTTCACCAGGTACCAAGTGTGTGAAAAACTTCACCAAGTACCAAGTTCGTTGCGAACTTCACCAGGTACTCAGTTTGTAACAAACTTCACCAAGTACCAAGTTTGTGATAAACTTCACCAGGTACCAAGTTTGTGACACACCACCATTCACTATTACTTCCAATACAGGTTTATATGCCAGAACATATATGATGAACAGCAGAAAGTCTCCTGTGTCTATATTAAGAAAGTGGCACATGCCAAGAGAAGAAGTCAGTTCCAGCACAAAAGAACAGACACATCAGCTACAGACAATTAAACACTAAGAAACGAAAAACCTTCGCAAATTATACAAATAACTTGTTTCTGGCAAGTTACATATTTCCACAGGATGCTATCCACATACTTCTTTCAGAATGTGCAGTCTTAGAGGTTGGCAATGTAAGCTGCTTGCATCAATAACTGTCTGCTGACATTTCCACTATTAAGCTTCCCCTAGAAAACTTTTGTTTTTTGCATTAATTTCACTGTGTGATACGCCAAGAAATGACTGACATCAGCCTACATGTAAGTGGTTTTTCTAATGTTCCCAGGGTCAGCCCTCATAGAAAAAAAAATTCTATGTACATGTACACAGTAAAGTTTTAACAGGGTGCATCAAATATATTCTGTTCTCATAAGCTTGTCCACACTTTTCTGATGTTAAAAAACACCACAGGAGTTGTGGAAAAGCAGACTTTTTGACATATCTTTCAAACAACAACTTTTATCCAAGTGACACCTAATCCAGAAAACACAAACACAGACATGCATGCATTTCAAACTGGCATAAACTAAATAAAAAACAAAACTGTTGATAACTGCCTTTTATGTCTGAAGTCCAGATTACCTGTCTATTTGGCTATATAGCCATATGACAAACACACGAGAATTCATAGATGTACAGGCATTTGTCTTAACAATCAGTTGTAAATCATGATTTCTTCTCTGATAAGAGCTCTTTGAACTGGACTGGATGTAAACATTGTCTAACAGTTTTTGGAGCCATCTTACGGGTGGCTCAGTCACTTTCATATATTTTGTTCCCTGTACCCAGATCCACGTGTCTTTCTGCAAAGCCCTTCTATTTTTCAGTGTGGTCCAGAGCTATTTCTGTACACAAAACTCCAGAAAAATACCATAATGCTTGACAGCATTAGATGTACTTCATGCTTCAAAAAAAAAAAAATATATGAAAAATTTATGTCCACTACTTTTTTCTATCATCTGCCAGAAGAATAATAATGGTTAAATGTTATCTCCTAAAATAATCCCTCTCCATTCTACACCAAGCAAGAGCTTCCTCTTCACTCTCATACACCTGCCTCAAACATTATCCAAGGCAGTAACTCATGCATCTTTTTTCCCATTCAGGTGTCTGTGGAAGCAAATACGTTGTATGGGAAGCATGCCCAAAATGTTGCCAGATCATCTTGGCCTTGAAGATGGCAATTTGGGTCAGTTCTGGCAATCAATTACTTTAACATCAGTGGGTACTCTTCAAGTTAAGAATGCAGATTTGACAACAAGGAACAAAAGTTATTCAGCATCAAATGACAAATTAAGATGCCACGCAATTGTTTATACACACATTTACTACATTATGCTTTCATAATGTATTTATGGAATAGTTAGGATAAAGATTAGGTCCCCTTTATTCTTGTTTTAAATGACACCATCCTTGGTTAACAGAAATATTACCTCTCCATACTCAATCCTTTGCTTCCTCACATAATTCTTTTCATCAAACTAACTGGACTTAATGACATTTGACAAGTACATGAAAAAGGATTTCACCTGGCCTACAATCCTATTTTGCCGGTACTCAAAGTTGATTCCCACAGAGGCCATTAACCCTTTTAGTTACAATCTACAAATACAGAGTATCCTTAAAGGTTTACTGTCCTCTGTTTCACCTACTGAAACCATCATTTTCAATCAAAACACCTTGTAGAATAGCTCTTTAACATTGAACATTCTTTTTCCAGGCTTCAAGTGAACAGAGTAGGTGTTGAAGTATTGATGACTGTCTACGGCTGTTCTTAACAAGCATTCCTTTGGGAGATGGAAGATGGAGCTAAGAATTTTCTGAACAGGGCATCACCAGAGACACAAAGGCAGTGGATGCCAAGTTTGAAAATAAGCACAACATAGGAAATTGACCTCTTTGAAACCAGAACACTGGCAGATGAGTGAACAACATCCAAAATCCAAGCAAAATCCCATAGAAAACCAGTTATAAATTCACAATTGCAACCACTGGGCAATGTCATTTCAGAATCACTGGGCTCAATATATCACACCAAAGCATTCCAGCATGATGTGTAATAATTCATAACTGTAAAGATATTCAGCTTTCTTGGAACCTGCTTAAAGGCTCTTCACTTCACTATTAAGCAGACTAGATATCTTGCCTGGCCCTTTTTCATAATTATAACAAATCAACACTCTGTAGATCACCTTAACCAAGCTGGCATGGCTAGGGCCTTGGGAATTCGGGTTAAGTAATTTAAATGGCGTAACTGTAGGCACCTCGTTTACACCTCGATGCAATGCAGACACACGCTGCTAGTAATTATGACTTACAAGACAACTTGAGGCTGGATATTCCAGACATTCTGAAGCAGAAGAACCAGTCAATCTTAATGTTCCTTTGTACCATCTAACAAAACATTCTTTCTTAGTACATGAAGTTAAATCTGTTGAAATTGGCAGCAAAGTTTTCTAAAAATACAAATGACAACATTTTTTCAACCCTTCAAATACTTTTTTCAACCCTTCAACACCATGTTTAACTGTGCAAAAGCTCAGACATCCAAACAGACTTTGGGAAGGAGAATCATATGACTAAGTTTGTAAGATTACAATTACTTAATATTTGCAGAATCAAGACAACTCTAGAATTTCCATGAAACTCCATGATGTGTACAATTCGTAGATGAATGTAATATTACCCCTAAAGCCCCCCACTCCCCCCCCAAGCCGGGAAAAAAAAAAAAAAGGGTCACTAGCCACATTTTGCTTTTGTCATTTTTAACACGTGATATTTAACATTTCTGATTCATCAGCTGTACTTTTATGAGTCACATTTGGCACAACATAAACCAAGACAAACGGCAAGTAATGGCAGCATCTTTAATTAGAGGTGGGTACATCAAAGCCGTGACTGTTCATAGCAGTGCTATGCCAATACTGTGCAGCATCTCAGTACTGTACAGTAACTACTCAGTATAATGAGGCTGCATGTCAACAGTGCACTACCACAAGGTTTGAAACAGACTGTAAAGAATTGTGTGTGGAACCTTTCTCTTTGGGACCCTACACTGAATTTTTTTTGTTGTGACATCCATCATAACATCATGTCACAAAAAGTACTGATCATGAAACATCATTTCCAGCAACTTCATATCTACAAAATGAGAACAAATAAAACTTGTGAATCTCAGTTTGCACTGTGTGAAATTTGGCAAGACATTGGGTCAAAGTGTGACTTGATTCTTTCTGTGTGGTCCTTGAGCCAAGAAACTCAAAGATATAATTACTGGGCATGCAAACATAAAGTAGCCTAAGCAGGAATACATGTAGAACTGATGTATCAGGAGGGTAAGCCTAAACACATGAGTATGGTTTCATAAAACATGGATACATCTGAAAGAACAAAACTTCCTTCATAATTTACAGGTGACCTTTTGACAGAATGGGATTCAATGTAGAATTAATAATATTTATTTTTGACATGGATCAAAGCAAGGGTAAATTCGGCCTTGACTTCCCATTAATCAAGACACAGGAAAACTGGCATTTCTACAGGAGTTTACAACTGAATATTAATGATGTTTATGCATGTAGTAAAGCATAGAATGGAAATGTTGACATTTATGACTGGCTGAACAATGACTAAGACTGAACCATGTACCTGACCTGGGGCATAGTTTACAACCACCATGCCACTGGTTAGCGAATTTATTCCTGGTCGAGGACTGGGTTAATTACATGCCACAGCACACAAAGCTGCCACTGAATTATATTAATATGTACCAAGGATACAGATGATTATCAAAATGTGACTGTGAAAAAGCAATCCAAGAAGAGATCAAATTGCATTCAGCAGTCACTACCAGCTAACTTGTTCCATAAGTTTGCATCGTTTAGGACCTGGGTCTGTTATCATAATGCTTAGGTTACAGCCAATAGATAAACAAAATGTTAAAAACAGAAGTCTTTTCGTGAATTTATACTTGTATATTTAGACATGTCTTGAAAATACTGATATGAGGTGGACAAAATTCAACTCTTCATGAAACTCTGAAGCTGATGATGTTACGTATGCTAAAGTGCATAAAATAGCATCTGAAAGACAGAAGTTGTTAACAAAAATGGTGCCACTTTTTTGGGCTATTGTAGTTAATCAATTAAGATGGAATGGTTATGCTTCATGATACAACCATTTACAGGTTCTTTCTCTTTTTCTTCATAGCCTAGGTGTTACAGTTCCAACAAAATGACAGACAACATGAATGATTGTACACTCACAAGTCACACATCATACTCTGCTGTTCAACAGTGGAATCTTACAGAAGACAATATGTCATATTTCAGATTCATTCTTCTATTCAACATATTTTAATAATAATTATGTGAAAACCGCTTTTACTTTAACATGGGCACCATTCACGCACTGTTAAAATGATAACGGCTTTGAAGTTTTGGATGTGGGTGGTCCTCAAAAGGATTGCTAGCTGCTGATGCTCTATACTATAACAGGGTTTGAACTATCCATTCATACACTCTACCCAATATTAAACCAGACAATTCAGCATAAATACTACCAACTGACAGTACATGCAATTACTGGACCGAAAAATTGATTTTCAGTACAATAAGTTAACTTCAGAAGATAAAAACTTTTGTACAAAATTAAGATTTAATATCTATTGATACCCATGACATTTAAGGCAGGGACTTATGACATGAAGTATTCCACTGTTCGAAGACAGGAGAAAGTTGCATGTATCCGGCGTACACAACACATAGTTCAGATGAATTACCTCCCCTGAACATTATACTTATATTTTCATAAAAGTTTGTCAACTGCAAAACCCCACTAAGCATCAGCCTACTCTGGGATGAATGCATAATTCATGTCAAACTAGAAAAAACACAGCATACCAGGATGAGTACTCAAATCCAAGTTACGTTTATCTTGGATTAAACTAAACTGATCTGTGGGAAATTTTGTCATTATTATTATCACCTTGTCCCCTCGCCATATGTACAACAACTACCTGTTATCTAGTCTCAGCAAGTAGAAGTGCAGAAGATGTTCCAGTGAGGCAGCATCAACAGTCAGCAGTGTCCTGGATGTAACTGTCATGATAAGCACGAAATACTGCTGAAATCATGCTGCACACCTTAAGCAATCAATCACACTTCAGGATGAAACTTTCTGGTAATGAAGGGATCACACGATGAATGTGAGAGGAGTGAAGCCTGTCTTAATCAAAATCCTTCTGGGAAACTTATAATTTCAACAATGATCAGTGCATGATCAAGCAGGATTCATTCTATGTGACATATTGGTCACAGTCTTTCTTTGTCATTATGGACAAAAAAAAAAAGGCTTTAATGCTGTAATGATTTTACAATATCTGTGTCATGTTCTGTGTATGTGAGGAGTAAATAACTTGTACCCGGGCACTATCTGGCTTGATCAACATGGGTTTTCAAAAACAGGTATAAAAATGCTGGCCCCTTGAGCTGGAGTGTAGACAGGTTATAGACAAGGGTTAGAGTCATCAATCATCTCCAGATAGACTCGCAGAAGTTCGACCCAGTTTTATTATTTGCAGTGATTGGACGTCTTGACACTGACTAGCTTAAGCTGTCTGGGTCAGATGATGCCTCCCCTGTTGTCTGATAGTTAATGGCTAAAGCCATGACCACACAATTAAATGGACCCTTTTAATATGTCAAATTTTACAGTCTAATTATCACAGGTAAAAGAAAACCAGTTTAATCCGTATGGACAACTTACTTATACAGTGTATATGTATATATATATATATATATATATATATACCATTCCTACATCCTTATATTCCAGGCGGACTTTCAAACTTTTAGTCTCATTGAGGATATTAACGTCAACATTCCTAACATGAGTGAAAATTACCTCTGTATATATACCTGTATATATTACAGTAAATTACTTCACTCAAATGACAGCACCAGCACAGATGGAGGGGTGGGTGGGGGGGGAACCTTGTGACCATCCGCAGGTCTACACTACTTCTTTTTGGTTTCTTTACTAAAACCTTGAATTGGACTGTCACGGGAAGTGATGGAGGACTTCAAGTGAAAACCTAAGTATCAAAAAATTTTTCTACAATTTGAATAAGCTAGATACTGAGAATAAAATTTATTCTTTCAGTAGACAATCAAGGCAGGAAATTGGAAAGAAAAGGTGGAGGGAAGGGAGGTGGATTCTGACAAGTCTATTCAAAACTACTACATTATCAAAACGTCAGGGATCAAGTGATCAAAATACAGAACTTTCAAAACACTTCCAATGCTGGGCTCAACAGAAGTTCACGTTCCCAGGTCATTCCCCTAAGAAGCATTATTAAAATCAAGGCAGGATGTAGCCTAATTGTGTAAAGTCTCACTTCCCCCATGTGATTTCACGCCCTCATTACTGGATTCCTTCCAGGAATTGGCCTTCATTTGTGACAGCCCGTGTTTCCGCCAGGTGCCTTTGTGTCTGGGCTGTCAGTCTGGCAGGCACACAGCTCTGTCAGATGTCACCAGGGTGGCTGGACAGCAGGCTCCTGCCCAGACTGTTCACCTCTTCTGACAGGTGCAACAATGACCAATCTTAAAGGTGAAATAGAGATTTGACCTCTGAGTAACTGCGCAAATGTTGACTCCCTAGATTGACCCAGTGAACAACAAAGACATCAAATAAGTATGCCAAAAGATAGATCCCTCTCTAAAATGATATAGCTGGTCAAAGAAGTCCTGGTCAATGGCCTGCTATATATCCTTAATCTGTAAAGCCATTCATTACAGTTCTTTCTGAGAATTTAAATATGTTATTGAATTCATAGACCAGCACATCACAAATACTGTCTGTTTCTTTCACAATGTAGGGTATGATCAGGTAACATTTACCCTGTCTCAGAAACATCCATAATCGGATGCCATCAATAAATTCTGATTCCTCCATGAATACAAATGTGTATGTACCTTACATAAAGAAATATACACAAACCATTGCCTATATGTAGCATAAAGTAACCCATTATTTACTGGTGAAGTGTTTATATTAATTAGCTAATTAGCTAATTAGCTAAATGTTTTAAACATTCAACAATGATTTCACAAATGATCTCCCTTGTAAAAATATATAAAACCCATAGAAACCAGTAAAACAGGGTTCGGTTCAAGAGTGTACTGGCACTTAATTACCTGTCTGAGGAGCATTAAGGACAAAGTATACATGTATATCAGTACCAGCCACTTGAAGTATTCTGTAACGGACCTATGCAGAGGAGGGAGTGCCTCCTCTTCAACCTCTTTTGTCAACTGACACAGTCCTATTGACTTAACATCTTCCCAGTGATTTGCAGAGCGGCTATACACAGGTCAGCTACAGATGACCACCTATGTGATAAGCCTCACTAATGAAATGCTAATCTCTCATTAGATGGACTGGTGAGGGGATTATACACTGCTTACATGTACCGCCTATATACATGTACCGTAATATTCCTAATGATTCACATAAATGAAAAAAGGTTACTTCTTAAAAAAAAAATCACTACAACACCACAAGAGTTTCTAAAACTTCAATGATGCGGATGCAATGCAACACTTTCAGAGAAAGCCATAAAGCAAAAGTTTGCCAAACAATTATATGTGAATATCACGATGCTTAGAATGTGTCACACACACAGACCAAAAAAAAAAAAAAAAATAAAAATTACTGTTATATATGCTTTGAGTTAAGTAAACATTTGCATCTTATTCACTACTAGGAATAACATACCTGTGCAATTATATAGAATTGTGGAGTTTTCATGACTAATACATACTCAACTATAGAGAATTCAGTATCACAACATGACTTTAAATGTGCTCTTCAAACATCTGAAAGATACAGAAGCATGACACCACACAAGATTCTAATCCAGGCTTTATGCATATATACAAGTACATGTAAACACAAGCACATGTACCAATCTAGGTTTTAAAATGAGTTCCACTTTACAGTGGTTGAGTTTTATGTGCTACAGACAAAAACTCTTTAACCTTTTCTCTGCACTCTGGACATTAATAAATTAAAACAGTTCCTCTAGTACTATGTTTTAATGCTCCTATTTCGCGAAGTGGTCTGGAGATTTATGGCCTTGGAAATAAATGCAAGTGAACTCTCGCATAGTTTTGTCAAGAAATCAATAAAAAGCACACCCACACAGTAGTTAAATAAAATGACGAAGAAAGGATATAAACATAAGCCTGCAATAGAGTTCATGTTATTATTATAATAAAACAACTAAAATAATACTTCTTACACAATAGTTTCTAAGTCAAACGGAATAATTCATGAAATCAACACCCACTGCATTTTCATTTTCAGAAATCCCTCACTACTACACTGATATTATGATGATTAATGCTTTTACATAAAATTAAAAGCAGTAGTAAATCAATGTTATGTGTAGTCTTTATGGTTGCATTCTGTTGTGTGGACAATCAATACAAGTATGAAAACTTACAAAGACATTTCACTGTGTATAAAGTCTGTATTGGTTCAATATATTAAACTGTAATTTTTGACTTTGTTGCATTATTCAAGGTATAGTGTAGATAATGAAGAATATATATGTCTTAGAATCCAACTCAGAAAGGAGATCATCTGCTCAGCTGCCGGTAACAGTCGTTCACTACCAAGTTAACATTTCAAAACAACTGCCTATTGCAGACCAACATTTCACACATTGTGGGTCTTTTCATTCAAATGATCAAGTCTTCCAAATACAATACTGATGAAATTTTTTTTACTATCTTCTGCAAAAGCCAGTCATCAAGAACCATGGGTTAAAGTGTTTTTAGACAATCGATTCTCCAGAGAGAAATGCAGAGACAACACTTAAATTTCCTCCAGTTAACTGCAACAATGGTACAAGAATGTACACACTACACATACATTGGCAAAGCAGTGGCACGTTAAAAAATGCTAAAATCTGGTTGCTGAAAAATAAGAAACAAATGTTACAGGCTTACGTGAAAACATGAAAGGACAAATACTCTAACTAGGCGTATAGTAAGCCCAGATAACAGGATAAAAATACAAATGTAGCCTAAAACAGAAACTTCTTGCTGTAAATAGTACGTACACTGATTTTTTTTGTTCACTTGTTTTGTAACACAGGTGAGGCAAATGTGTAAACTGTGTGCTTGGTAGCACATTCAGAACCATTCACAGGCAGTTCCAATATGGTTTCCCAAGATTTATTCATTTACAACACGGAAACTCTTCATGAAAGTTACAACGATTAAGTATTGCATATGATGAACACATATGAACAACATATTTTTGTTTGTTAAAAGTTATTAACCAATAAAATTGGCTGGTAGGCTGTAACTGGTGTGGTAACAGGTGCAAAGTTGATGTGGATGTAATATGAAAACAGGATATAGAAGATGCCACCTGCTTTTTGAACGTGACATTCTTGTATTGTCACACATAACAGTGTTACATGAAAAACAAGGTGACAAAGTCTGTTTGTTTTCTTACCTTGATGGCTGAAGGCTTAATTGTTTCCAGGTAGAGTACAGTCTTCTGAGCCACAGCAGCATTAATGTCCTCTAGAGAACCAATCAGTAGGCAGAAGGCGTGGGCCAGAGTGGTCTGTATCACCTGGTTACAGCGGATCATGTCACTGTCCAGGTGTCGCGCCAACACAGTCACCTTCTCAACTACAAGAGGAGAATATAAGACAATGTTCAAGTGAATGAAGAGCAACATTAAGAACCCTTATCAGGTTACACGTTTCAAAACCAAAATATGTGATTCTCTAGTAAGACCAAATCTAACATATCATTCGTGATTCAGCAATGCACCATTAAATCCTGTAACTCAGGTGTTTCTAAATGGGACTGAAATAAAAAAATATATGACTTTTTCATTAATTTTTTTTATGACAGTCCATGACTGGGACAATTCACAACAAGAACATTTATTCACGAGTATTCTGGCTTTTTCATGACTATCGCTACACTGAATTTATCATTTCATTGGCACTTTACATTAAAGGGAGGAGAACTTTGGGACTGGGTTATGGTTGTGTTAAGGGTAAAACTAGCAAATGCAAAATTTAAACATGAGACTTCTGCTTTGGATTAACAAGTAATTTCCAAGGTAAATATCTGAGAACTACTATAAAAATATGATGATTTGGAGAGCAAGTGATAATAAGATAAAGTAAAGCAGAATAATACTTGAAAGTATATTAAATGTTTTATTTATTTTTTAAAAATAAGCTATTTGTAAGCAATAAATTTTACTGCAGGGAGGGAAAACTTCTACAGGCAAGCAATATAAACTTGGACACTCCCAAGAGAGTTGTTCCCCCTTACCACAGGCAAATCTCTGCCTCCAGTCGTCACTGCTATACTCCTCCTCTACGACTTGCCAGAAGACGTCAGCTCCAGTGGGCAAAGTCATGCAGTGTAGCAGCAGAGGTACGGCCACAAAAGACAGGTGTGAATGGTCAGACTGTAACAACTTCCACAACCTGCCACAAACAAAGTTAAGTGTTCAAAATAACTGCACTTTTCTTCAGTAATGTTGGTTTATCTATATGCTTGGAGGATTTACATTCTGCTTAACAATTTTTCTGTCATATGATGATGATTGTCGGTTCATAAAACTTAGATCAATAATTATATGCTTACGTTACATGCTTTAGCAGAAAAATAAATCCGACATCAAAGATACAAACATTGATTCTTCTTAAAACCAGTTAAATGTACATACAGAAAAATTGTACCTCGTACAAATTTTCAACTTTCAGCACTGGAAATAATGAATGAAGCCTATCACAGAAGTTAGCACATATCTAACAACCACTGTACATTAAGTTTAAATCACTTTCAACATAAAACGTAATTTCCTGGTCAGAGGTGTTCATAATGGCTAAATAGCTTTCAGAAAGTACTGAACATCTAGGGACATCTAATTTGGTCTTGAAATCTCTTCTGTCTTGCAAATACAAAATTTCTTAACTGTTGCTGCATTTGTCTATATGATGCCTATCTTCTTTTTTTAATAAGTTGACAAATCTGACAATTTCTGTTATCATGAAAAGAACTCTAATATCTCTGGTGCTTGTTCATGTTTTCCTGAGTATAATGTAACACTTTTACATTTTAACATTTTCATGGGTAAACACACACTTAGGTCCTTTTATCTGACATTACGTAAGTAAATGCTACACAATCAGTTAACTGTAATGTCATGGACTTACTCTGGCACCAGTGTTTTAGACATGCTGTACTTGAGGTAAGTCTCATACTGACTGACAGTGTAGTTCAGACATTCTCCATGTAAACACAGAAACTTAAGAGAGTATAACAGACTGAAGATAGCATCTGAGTCCTCCAACTCGTGAAGCTCCTGAAAAAAAAAACAACAAAAAACGGTGAAATATGATGAATTACATTTCTTACTGTGGGTTTTTATTTCATAAAAACTTAATTATTACATCCATTAATTAGGCGACATCAATTTTATTTTGTGCTTTACGGGCAAGCTGACACAAGAAAGATCAAAAAATATAATGAAAATAAAACTGAAAACCATTGCCTGATCTTGATTTTTCTTTTGATTAATGCTTTCTGATCATGTAAATATGTCTTCAAGGGTAAAAATTGCCAAGACATTTTCCACAAATTAGATGATTTTCAGATTGTATTTTTATTTTCATACTCCTCCAACATTGCAAAAAAGAATTGCATCAGTTAAAATTGGGGTGGCCAAAAATGAATTCTGGTTTACCCACCTTTAGCAAAGCATCAAAGAGCTGTAGATGGACAGGCATTTCCTTCACTCTGAAATCTGGCTCTACTTCCTCATCATCGTCTTTTAGTTCTGGGGAAGAATTCCCATCTGCTGAAAATGAATGGTACTGCTTAATATACAACAGCTGATGTTTTAACACAATGTGTGGCAACATATCTGTAAGGTAATCCCAGGCAGAGACAACTAGTCTACTGGAGTAAAAAGTATATAACATGTTTAGATGATCAGTTCACTACATAGAGCTATTTGACAGTTTATATTTAAGGAAAGCCACAGAAAAAAAAGGACATAAAGTAGCAAGTGATTACCCTGATTGTTTTTCTTTTTGTGAGACTTCTGTTTTTGCATCTCGTCCATTTTGGGCAGCTCCTTGGTGGGAATTTTGACCGGGTCCCTGGGTAGAATTCTGCCAAAGAGTTCTGACGCCAGTTTGTGCCAAAGGACGATGTTCTGACAGAACAGACAGTTGACAGAGTTCTGTTCCTCCTGACAGGTGTGGGTGCCATCCCATGTTCTGCTCAACATGGATGATACCAGCTGCATGATATCCTTGGTTGTCTCATTAAATATCCCCAGGTGCTCAGGGGAATCCTGCAGCTCCATCTGTAACATGGGATGGGATCAATTTTGCAGAATACATCTGTGTTATTTGTGTTCAAAATTACTTATTTATAAGTACTTAAAGAATATAAGCAAATAAAACTTTTTCCGTTCGGATGATTTGAGTTTGTTCAAGTGGTTTTGATACGTTTTTTGTGTTAAAGAAAAAATAACACGCTGCAAAGTTTCCACATTACTCCACTTTATATACAGGCTCACCTTCACAGCTACTTAATTACTTAAACAATAATTAATTAAAAAAAAACCCCACAATTTACTTTAATAATTTAATACCACAGGGATATAGAAAGACAAAATACAACCTGTCGATCACATCAATAACATTTAGCCCAACACATATGTAACACAAAATGATGCTCGACGCTGAACACAACCTAAACAAAGCTATGTTGCTGCCTTGTAGTCAACATTATACACATGCATTGCTTGTCTCCCTTTGTTTTCTAGAACAATGTAACATTTTTAAGCTGCTAAACTAAAAACATTTGTCTTATATTCATCTTTACGTAAATTCATGATTCAGTACCTTAAGAACACTGTTTGCAAGTTTAGAATAATGTTTCTGGTGTGCCTATCAGCTCATACCACCAAGCTTTTTATTTCTTTTACAAACTGACCTGTTTCAGAATGAGGTCAAGCATGAGGATGTAGCAGGGTAAGTTGAGTTCTGTCTCTCTGTCAAACATGTCAGCCTGGTCGCACATGCCGTGGGTGTGCTCAGGGCTCAGGGGAGGCACATAATCCTCAATGGGGGAGGAGGGGGACAGCAGGGAGTGGTGGGCCAAGGGGCGCCCCATCGACTCTGCTATCACCTCTGCACTCGTTAGTGAGTTCACACCGGACTTGAACACGCCAAACAAGATGTGCATGGGGATAATGATGTCAACGTCTGACAGGATCTGAAATGTACAAACATAGCAGTGTGGGATAATGATGTCAACATCTGACAGGATCTGAAATGTACATACATAGCAGTGTGAGATAATGATGTCAACGTCTGACAGGATCTAAAATGTACAAACATAGCAGTGTGGGATAATGATGTCAACGTCTGACAGGATCTGAAATATACAAACATAGCAGTGTGGGATAATGATGTCAACGTCTGACAGGATCTGAAATGTACAAACATAGCAGTGTGGGATAATGATGTCAACATCTGACAGGATCTGAAATGTACAAACATAGCAGTGTGGGATAATAATGTCAACGTCTGACAGGATCTGAAATGTACAAACATAGCAGTGTGGGATAATGATGTCAACGTCTGACAGGATCTGAAATGTACAAACATAGCAGTGTGGGATAATGATGTCAACGTCTGACAGGATCTGAAATGTACAAACATAGCAGTGTGGGATAATGATGTCAACGTCTGACAGGATCTTAAATGTACAAACATAGCAGTGTGGGATAATGATGTCAACGTCTGACAGGATCTGAAATGTACAAACATAGCAGTGTGGGATAATGATGTCAACCTCTGACAGGATCTGAAATGTACAAACATAGCAGTGTGGGATAATGATGTCAACGTCTGACAGGATCTGAAATGTACAAACATAGCAGTGTGGAATAATGATGTCAACGTCTGACACGATCTTAAATGTACAAACATAGCAGTGTGGGATAATGATGTCAACGTCTGGCAGGATCTGAAATGTACAAACATAGCAGTGTGGGATAATGATGTCAATGCCTGACAGGATCTGAAATGTACAAACATAGCAGTGTGAGATTTAGGTTTACTGGGAAGTAACAGGACAACACATAATGTCATCAACCATTTTCCATACATAACGAATTTGTGCTGATAGTCTAATCAGTATCTTCTATATGATTTTATTGGTCAACCCACTTTTCCTAATTTCCTCCCACTATAATGACGGCTGCAATTGTACAAGTGATATATTCAGGACAACGGCATAAAACTTCAACACGCAGGTTTCATGCAAAGAGAAAACCAGAACCCTGGGTAAACCACCACACAGTTATGTGACAAATCTCCAGTGTTGTGTTAAAACTGCAAGCAGATAGCCATGAGAATGAACAAGTAAAACTTACTGTGATCATTCTACATGAGGATCATAATTATCTTCTCAATGTTAGCAAGCTTCCCGCTGTACAGCCAATACTATAACAGAAACTGCAACTACATAACAAACATACACGCATTTCTTTGTATATTTTCTAGCAACTGACCTCATTAAGAGGTTTATAAGCCAGACAATGACACTTTGCACATTAAAGACTTAAGTGGAATGATGGTCAGACTACGGCCTTTGTTTCGGAGTGTCAGTTTACCTGGAGCCACTGTAAGGCTTGCTCCTGGACATATGCCCCCTGATCCACAAAGCGCTCAGACGCAAAGTGGTACATCTTCTCCAGTGTGAAGGGCAGAGGACACATGTCAATGTCAAATGCCTTACTGTGAAGAGAAAGAAAATCTTCCTTATTAGAACATCAAAAACTTATAACTTGGTTTAGATATACAAATCAGACAAATCAAATCCATCAAAGCCAAATTTTTGTTTCAGCTTTCTATCTTTGGTTCAGTTTTGCATCCACCAGACCACACGCCATACTCATAAAGCTGTTTAACTAACAGTCTGCTTCATACTATCAGAAGTCAGGCTACAGGAAAATTTACTCCACTCCACAAAGTCAAGGTAATAACTGAACTTTTCTTGATGAATCAAGATTACTTAAATACTGTACTTCAACACAAACAGATTTATACGTTTCTTACCAGAGAAGAACCTTAAGTTCGCCCATGTCCCCACTGGGGACCTCTGTGCGGACAGCCTCCAGCCAATAGGGCATCACATAGTCCCAGATCTGTACAAACACACACACAAAACTCCCCTCAGTCACAGACAATGGATCCACATATATGGTCAGCATATAAAACGTTATTTTCTCTTATTCACCCCACCCCCTCCATTAAACCGAATCTCGCAGCATGTGCTAATGACTCAAAATCACTGACATCCCACTAAATTCAAATTGATCATACTAAAGCGACATTTACTCTACAAAAATTGGCAAAAATTGAACAAACTTGTTCTTACGCTATTCTCTAGAGAATATTCTGCTTCAGCTAGATTAGCGCAGCGCATATGTTAGAGTTAGCTCCCTTTATATTCAAGGATTGTTACTTACCTCAAATGTGATGATATCATATGGAACCAGACAAAACAAACGATTCAGTCCCTCTTTGATTTGACAGGTTCTGTTGGCAAGGGTATCCCTGTTTAGGAAAAGGCAATGAAGGCACATCAACAGATAATCACAACCAAATACAAAGAATTCACTAGTTGAATAAAATGGTAGAACAGAATTCAATTGTCATGATTTAAGGATATTAATGTATATGTATCATGTACATTCATCAATTAAAAGCCATTAATTAATAACAGAAGCATTCTGTTCCCTTCCAATCAGAGCCATTAAATAATGTCTCACAACAGAACAAAAACAGTAATAATTGTGTTGCAAATGGACTACAACGTCTGAAAATGCGGGAGGTATGTATGAAGTTTCAGCTAATTATACTGAACCATTTAGAAAAATTTTTAGACAAGCAGACTGAAAATCTAGGTGTAAACCTGTAGTTCCATCCTGTACCTGTAAAGAACTGATAAAAGTATAACTATTGTAAATTTACTTGACAGTATTACGCCATACTAACTTCAAATCAGCTGCTTTACACAGCTTTGTTCTTATTTTGTGTTATTAGCAAGATCAGGGTTTCAGATCGGATCACAGAACAACAGAAACGACAAAAGCATCATGCCTTGGTTGTGCCTTACCAGTATCCTCCCACCCGGGCGTACTCCACTGGGTGAGGAAGGAGGCAGGAAACTATCACTTCAAAGTGAGTCTTGTTCACTCTCTGCAGCCACTTGTACACGTACTGAAACAAGTTGAAAACATTTACTTTGTGCTCCTTCTGTGAAACAAGTATATAACAGTCAGACTGAAGTCATAGTATTGTAGACCTTTCCAAATAAGCATTGTAGAGCTTCTCTTTGACAATTTGTACACTAAAAATTTTATTTTCCACCCAACCAGCATTTAACACACAGGTTTGTATACTTCAAACAGCATATACATAAAGCTCCTTCAATGGGATCAGAAAGAGTCAAATGCAACATCCTTTCATAACATTAAGCAAATAACTTTTCATTATATTAGAACAAAAAGGTGTCAGAAGAGGCACTGGTATTCTATATACCACTGGAAAGAATGGTTAAAAACAAGGAAATGTAGAAATAAAGTACATGTGGTATTACATCCAAAGGACTGCAGTTATGCACTACCTAGAACATGTTAGAAACTAAGCTTCTGTGGCCATACCTCAGGTTTCAGCTTCTCCAATGCATTTCCTACATTATCTGCAAACACACAAAGAGAAAATAAGTATTTGACATTAACAAATCGTCATGGACATATATGTTTGTATAAGGCCGATGCTTGGGATGCTGCTGTAATTCTGTAATTTGTTGACTGTGTTGAAAGAAAACATAAACTTTGTCCACCCCCTTTCCCCTTTTGCATACGACAGAAGACCCTAAAGGCTGTGACAACTGGCATAAAAGGGAGACAAATTGATTAATTTTATTTATTTATTTGATTGGTGTTTTACGCCGTACTCAAGAATATTTCACCAGCATTATGGTGGGTGGAAACCGGGCAGAGCCCGGGGGAAACCCACGGCCATCCGCAGATTGCTGGCAGACCTTCCTATGCACGGCTGGAGAGGAAGCCAGCATGAGCTGGACTTGAACTCACATCGACTGCATTGGTGAGAGACTCCTGGGTCATTGCGCTGTGCTAGCACGCTAACCAACTGAGCCGCGGAGGCCCCTAATTGATTAATGACACAAGCAGAACTAAAATATATGTAAACATATATACACAAAAACAGAATGGAAGAAAAACAAAATGGCTGCAGTGTTACCATATTTTGCATTTATGGACAGATACACAGGTTGTTGTTTGATCCTTTCTACAAATTAGGCCAGTTTTTGTACTTTAAACTTCAGAGTAAGCCAACTTTGAATTTAACCATGGCACAAACACAACACAGAAGGCGAGATATTCTATCAACGGAAATTCAAAAGGATATTCCATGTGCAGGTCACGATTTCCTGAAATACAATTACAAATTTCAAGACTGAAACCTAGGCCATCACCAATACTATCTATTCTGTTTGTATCTTCTAAAATAACACTCACCGTCAGGCAAATAGGCTGTGGAATCAAACCACTGGAATAACATTCCCAAAAGACGACCAAGAACTTCCTGAAAGCAAATGTTAAGACACAGTAATATTAATGAAGTTGGAATGCATGCATTACAACAGTACTAGATGTTAACACAAAGAGAACAAACTACTTCACAGAGCTAAGACTATACTGTTCCGGCCGTAAGTGGGAAGGTCTGCCTGCAACCTGCGGATGGTCGTGGGTTTCGCCTGGGCTCTGCCCGGTTTCCTCCCACCATGATGCTGGCCGCCGTCGTATAAGTGAAATATTCTTGAGTACGGCGTAAAGTACCAATCAAATCAAATAAGACTACACTGTGGTTTAAAATATTACACATTGCTGTACAACTTTTGGCCAGGAATAAATTTGCAAATTATAATTAAGAAATATTGGACTTTTCAAATGTATCTATGGAGAAAACATATACTACAAAGTGTAGTTCCATTTTCAAAAATTCAACTGTTTATACAACTTTAACATTTTTGCTTTTCTTGCACAAAGCCAGCACAGTCTCTTGACAAGGGGCATAACTCTATCCCTTACTATTGGGATGTCCTCTCTGGTGTTGCAGAGCTCCACCATGAGCCAGATCCCATATCGACTCAGCAGTTTCCTCTCCTCTGCCTCCTCCGCCTCAAAGAAGTCCTCATCATCCATCACCCGCTGACGATGTTCCTCACCCATTTCCACCATACGCTTTGATTCTATAGGCTGAGCCTCCTTCAACAAGCTGTCAATGAGACATTTACAAAATGATTACTGAATTTGACTTACAAATATGAAATTCAGATTAGGTCTTAGCAATTGTATATAATCTGGGTAAGCTACATGCAGATACTACCAAATGGTAACAGATTAACATTTTGAAAATTCCACATTCTTAAACTCAATGTCACCTAACAATGGCATCCAGCAGGTACCGCTGCATGTCAGAGGGGCAATCCCAGATGTCAGGAATGCTGTCATGAAAGATATGGGTCATGCCATGATCGGTGGAGTGACGAGAAAAGTGACAGATTCGGCAGTAACGGATAGGGTGATTCCCATTGTAACTGGCACACTCAATTGAGAAGCAGGTGCAGACCGCCGTGTGATCCGTGGCAGAGCAGTTCTGTACAAAAGATCACAAAAGGATTAGATAGAACAAACATAAACCCATAAATACCACTCTATTATCAAATTCACATTACATAAACCTGAAAGTATTATTACCTAGGTCAATTTACATTGACATCACATGCTGACATGCCTGTAAGTCTGCATAACAAGACATTTTTAAAGATAGACAATATATTTCTGAAGGGAAAGAAACTGGGAAAGCTTAATACCACCACAAAGATGACCACAGTTAATAGGAGTTCTTTTCCAGCTTCTGCTATCTCTATGGTCCCCGCTATTGCTGATGACAATAATTCAGACTAACTGTTATATTTATCGTCCAATGTCATGATGTCCCCACACAGCTTTATAAGTTAGATACATTTACAGGAGTAGTCCAGCCCTGAACAACATGTGCATATAGCTGCAATATTTAGGCATTTATGTGTACCCATCCTGTTCTGTAATAGTCAAGTGAGGAAATGTACTGCAGAATGGTGTGCTTGTTCTCACAGAGGTATCAGATTTGTGACATGGGCATTTAATGTGCTCACCTTGTTCTCAAAGACAGGTGAGATGTGACACATGGGCAGGGTAATATACTCACCTTGTTCTCACAGAGGTATCAGAGGTGTGACATGAACATTTGATGTACTCACCTTGTTCTCACAGAGGTATCAGATGTGTGACATGGGGCATTTGACATACTCACCTTGTTCTCACAGAGGTATCAGATATGTGACATGGGCATTTGATGCGCTCACCTTGTTCTCAAAGACAGGTGAGATGTGACACATGGGGGGGGGGGGTAATATACTCACCCTGTTCTCAGAGGTATCAGAGGTGTGACGTGGGCAACTGACGTACTCACCTTGTTCTCACAGAAGAATCAGATATGTGACATGGGCGTTTGATGTGCTCACCTTGTTCTCAAAGACAGGTTAGATGTGACACATGTGCAGGGTGATATACTCATCTTTTTCTCAGAGGTATCAGAGGTGTGACATAGGCATTTGATGCGCTCACCTTGTTCTCACAGGGGGATGAGGTATGAGACATGGGTGGGGTGATGTGCTCACCTTGTTGTTACAGACAGGTGAGATGTGTGACATTGGAAGTCTGGCATGATCACCATGTTCTAACAGAGGTATCTGATGTGTGACATGGGCATTTGATGCCCACAGAAGGATGAGATGTGAGACATGGGCAGGGTGATGTCCTCACCTTGTTCTCACAGAGGTATCAGGGGTTGAAATGGGCATTTGATGTAATCACCTTGTTCTCACAGAAGGATGAGATATGAGACATAGGAAGGGTGATGTGCTCACCTTGTTCTTACAGACAGGTAAGATGTGTGACATGGGAAGTTTGGCATGCTCACCTTCTTCTCACAGAGGGGTCAGATGTGAGATATGGACAGAGTGATGTGCTCACCTTGTTTTTACAACAAGAGGGGTGAGATGTAAGACTTGCAGGGTGATGTGCTCTTACATATGAGACATAGGAAGGGTGATGTGCTCACCTTGTTCTTACAGACAGGTAAGATGAGTGACATGGAAAGCTTGGCCTGCTCACCTTGTTCTCGCAGACTTGTAAGATGTGAGACATGGGCAGTTTGATGTACTCACCCTGTTCTCAGTCAGGTGAGATGTGAGACATGAGCAGTGTGATGTGAACTGTGATGTGCTCAGCTTGTTTTCATAGAGGAGTGAGATGTGTGACATGGGCAGTGTGATGTGGACTGATGTACTTACCTGGTTCTCACAGAGAGGTGAGATGTGTGACATGGGCAGTGTGATGTGGACTGATGTGCTCACCTTGTCCTCACAGAGAGATGAAATGGGTGACACTTGCTGTGTGGTGTGGACTGTGATGTTCTCAGCTTGTTCTCACAGAGGGGTGAGATGTGCGACATGGGCAGTGTGATGTGGGCTGATGTGCTTACCTGGTTCTCACAGAGAGGTGAGATGTGTGACATGGGCAGTGTGATGTGGACTGATGTGCTTACCTTGTTCTCACAGAGAGGTGAGATGTGTGACATGGGCAGTGTGATGTGGACTGATGTGCTTACCTTGTTCTCACAGAGAGGTGAGATGTGTGACATGGGCAGTGTGATGTGGACTGATGTGCTTACCTTGTTCTCACACAGAGGTGAGATGTGTGACATGGGCAGTGTGATGTGGACTGATGTGCTCACCTTGTTCTCACAGAGAGGTGAGATGTGTGACATGGGCAGTGTGATGTGGACTGATGTGCTCACCTTGTTCTCACACAGAGGTGAGATGTGTGACATGGGCAGTGTGATGTGGACTGATGTGCTTACCTTGTTCTCACACAGAGGTGAGATGTGTGACATGGGCAGTGTGATGTGGACTGATGTGCTCACCTTGTTCTCACAGAGAGGTGAGATGTGTGACATGGGCAGTGTGATGTGGACTGATGTGCTTACCTTGTTCTCACACAGAGGTGAGATGTGTGACATGGGCAGTGTGATGTCCACCATATACTCAGCGTGATCCCTCTTCAGGACATCCACACAGTCACTACAGATGTACAGGGGAGGAGGTTTGTCTCCAGACTGTATGGCTAGGGCAGGGTTCAGGCACATCTACCAGCATAGACAGAGAGAGAGATAAACTGTCATTGTGACCAGCTCCAAAACAAGCACTCGATCATACAGGTTTAGCTTCCACAGCACAATCTAGCAAACAATGTATTGGCCAGATATAATGAAACTAAAAAGGAATTCTAGAATTTAACTACTGCTTGTTTTTCTGTTAACAGCACATTTATTTGCATGATTATGTTTTGATAGGAAAATAGAAGTGGGTATTTCATGATTTATGTGTCTTTTTGTTTGCCTTCACAGGTTGTTGACAGACCTTCCCATTATTTACCCAATAAACAACATTCATGTTCACCAGATTTGTTAGAACAAAAGGTATCAAATATAATGATAGTCATGTTACATATTCAGCAATAGATTATTTGATTTAACTGTATTACTTTACCTTTACAGCTTGACAGTTCCTTGCATTCAAACACTTTTCTCTTTGGCACAACACAGGGGTCCACGCTGAAAGCGGATTGATGGCTTGTTATTAAAATGTGCAAACATTCCAAAGTTCAATTCAATCATGAAACAGGTGGTTTAATTTTGTTCGCATATACGTCAGCTACATTAAGATGCATTCCACACAGGTACAAACCAGTTGTTTAGAAAATGTTAACTATACTTCAAATAAGTCAAATGAAATACATGTAGGTCAAAATTGCTACCAAGACCACATAAAACTACAGAGACAACAATATATGGGTAAACTGAAATTTGTCATCAAAATGGACAGGGCTTTGTAAGTACATGTATCTGTTAACCATTTCATTAGGTAAAGACATCTGCTCATCTTCAATAAAACAAAAGGTCATATAACATAAATACTACATTGATCTAGAGCTAGCCTCACTACGAAAACGTAACACTACAAGAAAGCAGAAGCATGCTTTGCTTTGCACCGCATAAAGCTGTGTTTTCAGTATTTTTATGTATTAATCTAAGTATTTATATATAATCCAGAAACACATGTACAGTATAGTGCATTCAGACCAACAGCTACAAAGCCTGACACAAATGTTTACATTTGGGTGTGTTAAATGGAACGTATTTTCGTTAAATTTAGTGCAAAAATTGCAGATTAAGAGAATTATCTAAGAAATACTAGAGATATCAAACATTCACAACAGATTCCTTTAGGCCATCCTTAAAACATTCTTTGTTTTGTGGAACTTAACCATATCAGGAAAAAATTAGTGTATGTCTGTGAGGAATCTCCTTTTTTTCTTAATTTGGCTAATGGAAATGATACTCATTTTAAAAATTAACACTGAGAGAAAAACAGATAGACAAAATTCCACCTTAAACCCTTTACAAATTACAGCATAGGGCATTTTTAAAGCGTTTTGGTTATCAGGGAAAGATATTTTTATTGATGGCCTAATAACCAAATATTGCCAGATGTCCAAGTATTCTAGGGTGCATTCCATTCGTTGATCCGACCCCCACTGGTGGCAGATTCGATCCGACCCCCACTGGTGGCAGATTCGATCCGACCCCCACTGGTGGCAGATTCGATCCGACCCCCACTGGTGGCAGATTCGATCTGACCCCCACTGGTGGCGGATTCAGTGGCCACTGGAGGACACAGTGTGACGTCACAGTGTTACACATCTCTGAAAGTCACGTCAAGTTGGGTGAGTGAAGACGCTATGATACACGCCACCAACTCCAACGGAGTCAGACGCTGTGGCGTTGCTGGTCTCCTCCAGTAGAACGAAACCACCTCCTCCAGTGGCCATGGGAGAGCGAATGGAACAGACCCTTAGATTTAAGAAAGATTGTAGTAACTTTCATTCATTAGACGAGACAGTGCAATCATAATAAAATCTGATTACACCAAGAATGACCCAACTCTGCAATGTCCATAACTGGGACAAATTTATCCCTTCATTCACCAATATAGGCAAGGTTCAGTAATTACAAAAAACTAAAAAACATGTATGGACACAGCCAATGTGGGGAAAAATTTTTACCCCAAAACATTTTGGAAATGAAAAAAAGAAAGAAAAAAAACAAAGAAGCCAAAACATGAAAATTTCAATCACAGTTGTATGCTGAAATTTGAAAAAAACAGAATCACAGTTGTATGCTGCAATTCTAAAAAAAAAAACAGAATTTATAATATTCACTGTTATCAGCTATTAACTGTTATTAGTATGCTTTGTAGAAACACTGAATGTATTGAATGGCTATCAAGATGTCACTGATGTCCTACATGTAGAAAAAGTACATGAAGGTACTATATCATGGAAAAAGCCTGGGTAATGCCAATACATTGCATCTACATAGGTCACAGTAATGAGGAAGTCAATGTACAAAATATCAGAGTTGAATTAAACTGATGTATTACTGCACAGTGCTAATTCTACCTACATATGCTCATTATGTATTTCATTTACTAGCAACACATCTACTCTAGAGAACTATACAGATATGCCATGTGAGTACTTTTATGAAAACAAAGTCATATACATCATGAAATGGAAAAAAAGAGTTATCTCCCTGAACATCTGTAAGGACCTTCCCCTCTTCACTTTCCTCATCTCCTGATTTAGCAATTTAGTACCAGATCCAGCTTGAGTATAATCAGTTAAAGAGATGTGAAGTTTGTTATCTGAATTCTGAACTACTAAATGTACTACAAGTGTTAATTGTACCAAGTTTGCAAAATCATCATGATCATCATATCAAAACTCAAATTGTGTAGGCCTACCTGGATTATGTCTAGTGGTAGCAATAGAGATTATCACAGCACTAAAATTACTGTGCAACAACTGCTGACAACACGTGTTTATGTTACAATCTGGAGAAAACCTTGAATACAACAGGAGTCTGACACAGCTCCACTCTTTTTCTTTCGCTACAAATCATATTAGAAGACGAGTTTATGTCTGGTGATGTTTTCTGTTAAAGGACCAGCCAGGTGTTAGTAAAAGATCTTAAGTTCAAATAGCCATTAAAGAGATGAAGTCTTCATCACTCCAACCACGACTACCATAAAATCAATATGTACATAAGCGCTATAATTTTGATAAATATGACCACAATTTTAAAATCTGTACATATATGTATCTTCATTAGATGCTGAGTTTATGCTCTAATACATGTGTAGATGGTCCATTAGCCATTTTCGCCCATGTTTTAAACTGTTGTTATCATTTAAACATTCACAAGTGCAACCAGAGATCTTCAAGCTAAAACTGACAGGTGTTTCTAATGCTTGAATTCGGAGTGTCAACAACAACTAAACAGGTATGTCTTTCTAACTTACACTCCACACATAACATGTAACGTAGGTCATAGAAAAACAACAGTAGCTATGCATCTACATATTTAAACCGACAGGTGCTTCCTCTATAGAGGTTAAGTCTACGTGCCCATACACATATATAGCTGGTGATCTTTATCTTACCAGGGAATGTAAATCCTATTATCACAGACCAACAAGCCGCACACAAGTAACAACAGTGAAGTAAAAAAAAAATAAAGAAATGGAGAAATCAAATGTTACATGCAAGAAGAAAAATATTACAATGTACCAAAGATATTGCATAAATGTACGTGATAATTTATGATTTGCTTTGGATGCAATTTCATACATGAAAGTCAAAAACTGTTCAGAGTTCTGCAAATTATGTATCTTCTGTAAGTTTAGGACATCTTACTGAAAAGACGTGTTTTCTGACAATCTTATTTTAAATTTTAAATACAAGCTAATGTTGTTAATAAATACTATCACTCAATAGGGTCAGCATCTACAATGAATTTCACATGACATGTATTAAATAAAATTATGTCCAAATATATGAGTCAGTACCAGATTCCTTGAACTGATTACAGAACCAAACATTTAGCGACAACTTCAAAATTAAAATCAAATCTAAACTGGAGCTACATATAATCTACACAATATGAATTTAAATTTAATTAATTATTTCACTTCTGAATATCGACTTATTAAAGACCTTATTACTTATACAGTGGCAGTTAGTTTCATGGGTGGAGGAAACTTGATTGCCTGGGTAAACCACAGACCACAGGCAAGTCGCTGACAAACTTCTTCACATGAAGACAAGCGGTCTTCAACTAATGGCCATAGGAGCCCACTTATTGTTATAAAAGACCCAAAAGAAATGAGAGTTGGATAAATCTACAAATTCCCTGCTTAAGGAAAGATTAAAACAAACTTCGTTACTGAAAGGCACCCACTCGTAACCCCTAGACCTCAGCATAGTTCCTGTGAATTTCAAATAACACATTATACTCGCACATAAGGTTCATCTAAGACCACATGTTTTTTATCAAGGTTGATAACCATCATAGAGGCTAACACAATCTGGCACTATATATACTTAATTTTCCACATGAAAACATACACCTTAAGCCAATCTGAAGTTTGTGTACTTGCTTTCACTTTTACTTCATTTTCTTTAAACATGACATATACATGTGAGTGGAGAGAACTCACCCAGGTATTTGTAGTGTAGCCCTCTCCTGTCAGAGAGCAGTGGGTTCAGCTGCGGCCAGTAGTAAAACAGCAGGTGGACGGCTGGAGCCTTGGCTGCTGGCGGGCCATACGCAATCACACTTAATATGTCCTGCACATAGTATAAGTTGAAAATTCTTAACATCAGTGTAAAACATATACAACTTAATTATAGGTCACTGACCTTAAGAATATCTTAAGAATCTGGAAGTCAACATCAGCTGTAATTCAATCACTTCAGAGTAGTGAGAAAATAGTTCCTTTTGATCTTTAGACGTTTTCAGCACTACAGGAAAACACAATAACACATTCGTAATGTTATCAAAATCTGTGCCAAGCTTTATCCAATCATAGTTCATGAAGTCAAACAACTGGTCTACTGCATCCTTAGAATGGAACACCTACCAGAACACCACCTACCATATCTACCAGTTTATCCATGATCTAGGTCAGCCCATGTTTTTTAAATGTAACATTATTATAAGCTTTAATAAAGATACTGTTTCAAATTTCATTTGCTATCATAACCTAATGTCTATGAATACAAACTAATTTAAAAAAAAATGTTTCAAGTGGTCATCCTTTCTTGGACAATTTTGGAATTGGATGTGTCCAGGGTCCACTATCAACACCTTACCTTACAGAGAGATTTCTTCATGCTCATCAGTGTCTCCACAATTTGTGTATGGAAGGCTGTGAACATAAAGAATAGTGAAGGACACAAAATATTACCAACAATGATTATATACCTGGTTCAACTCCACAAAATTTATGAATTACTATGAAGGTTTTTCATTTATTTGTCTGTTAAATTTACAGAAGAAACCAAGGTCACTTTAACAAAAACATCCATGTGGAATTTTTCTCCAAAACAAGTTCATGAGCATTTGAACAAAGATCAGGTGTGTTTTGCAGGGGAAATATGTTTACAGAAACTTTAGAGAAAGTGGCCCCAGAGAGATTTTGTTTACAAAATATTTCCTGTGCATGTTAAAATGTGTGTTTATATTGTGTGTACGCATAGGAAAAAAGATAAGCTACTACAGATGGCCAGTCACAAAATTACACGTCTGAAGCAAAAGGCTTTTCAGAATTATAACAGAAAAATCTAGTATTTGCAATAGTTTTGTTACTTAATGCAATTTTGGTAACATGTTTTAATGACAGGGCATGAATAGAGATCATCCACCATTGTTATGTACATGTATGTGTTTATTTATTGGACTGGTGTTTTAAATCGTACTCAAGAATATTTCACTTATACAATGGTGGCCAGTACTATTGTTATATATGTAACGCTGACAGAAATAGCCCTGGTTACAATACCTCCATTGTCTGTGTGCTGGAAGACCAAAGTCATGATAGCTGCAGCAGACTCGCTGGCGTAGGACGGCTCAGCACACCCGTCAAAACCTACAGTACATACCGTAAGACACACCAGTTAAAATGCATGGAGCCACATAACAAATAATTACTCAATAGTAAGGCCATTATTTACTGGGGGATAACTGAACCATATCAGATAAACACAGTCAATGATCAGGGAAATATTTCTTTTTTTTTTTACATCACTCACTATTATTAAGGAAGTGGCTTGTACAAAACATGTTTCAAAACTGACCACTGAAATAACTCTCTATACATCTAAAAGATGTAAATGTCAAACTCACTAAAACTATTACACAATGATCAGGAAATAGGCTGAGGCAATACAATATTTGATGATGTGTATGCAGGATTAGCCCTATTGTCATGTTTTATTTAAAAAAAAAATAGTACTCATGTGTGAATAAGGTTTTTTTTAGTAGAAAAAGTAAGAATATTGGAAAATAAATGCATCTACTGTAATTATTCAGCTTTTTCGTACTGTTTGTAAGGTGTTTATTCAGGCATATTCTGAGGGCATTTTTCTCAGTTTACTAATAAAATCATACTTTTTATGAAGCCTTGAAACTGGCCAATCCAACCAATGTTGTTATGTCTCCAAATTAAAAATGTACTTTAAATGCACAGAACGTTGCTCTTTTTTATGCAAAAAGGTTGAGGAATTTGTGTGTTCTGTAAACTTACCCAGTGTCATAGGAAGAAGGTTACTACAGAGTAGTTCAATGGTGTCTTTGTGCAGAGACTTTGGGAAGATGGCCAGAGTAGCAGCCACTGTGTAAGGCAGAGAATCCAGCAGATCATACTCCAGGAAAGGTACCAGACAGCCCAGCACATTGAGGACTGCTTCTCCAAGCGCTGAAATGTACAGGAAATTTTACATCTGCAATTAAAGTTGATACAAGAACGGGCAAGAAAGGCTACAGAAGTTGAACACATGTACAGTAAATCATCTATAGTTTCATGTGATTTTTCCGTGACTTATCACCCTTCAGTATGGATTTCGAACAGAAAAGTGATTAGTTGGAGAAAAACCATATGTGATTCACTGTTAATCACATAAAACTCCCCTTACTGACATGAGGTGTACACCTTATTGTGAGGTATAGATGAGGTGTACACTCCATCTAAGTTATCTGAGCTGTACTGTACCTCAGGTACACACTACACATATGCCAATACCTTAGATATACCTAAGAAACCTAGGGCAGTTTTGAATACGAGATAATGTACCTCATACACTCCTCTGCAACTCTGAACAAAATCAACACGTAAAAGATGTACCTCAGAAACTTTGAAAGTTGAAAAAAATATTAATGAAGGTTGTTACCCTTATAAGGTGTACTGGAGGTTCCTGATCACTTAATTATATTCAAAAACTCTCAAATTTTCTAAGGTGTGCCTGAGGCAAATACACGACTTTTCAATAACATATAGCAGCTTGTATCTTCTTAACAGAAATTATACCACTTTATATTTCGCAATAATCAAAATATTTGTAATATGCATAGTAAATTAGTTGGAAATGGTCATGGCATGATGCCACAATATTGGCAATTTTTTCACTGTTATGTAAATATAACTGCTAGTTCAAGGGAATGTTTGGTTTCATGAATATAATATTTCATTTCTCCTGCCATTCTGTGGAAAAATCATACGCATTTTCAAATGCAGTCTATCTGACAAGTAGTTGTTATCATATATATATATACACATTCATTCAATGTACTTATAGAATTTATACTGACCCTAAAGCTACTGCTTAGAGAGTTAAGTTAATTCTTCATTTTGCTGTCATTTAAAAAAAAAAACCAAAAACAGGTTAATTAAATCCTCTACAACTTATTAATGAATAAAAAATATACAAACCCAGTTGTCCAAACTGCAAAAGAGGAACTACATCGATAATTCCTAACACTGCCTTGTACAGTCCACAATAGTTCAGGTTGGGGAAGATGGACAATCTGACACTGTCTCTCTGTCGCGGGCCAAAACTCTCAGCCGGGATGTTTGGGACATCCTTCAACACACTTATAGCAAACAGTTCTGATTAGTGACATGAAAGCTCTACACATCTCAGTTGTCACTCATCTCACTTCTGTCCTGATGAAATCAAACTACAAGATGCTAATAATAACTGAATGACTAACTCTTTTGTCAGTTTTCTTTTCTCAAGGCAGCTTGATATATGACACAAAACAGCAATTTTCATATAATTCATAGGGCTGGTATCACAAACTGTTTAAAACAGAGTTTTGCACACAAAAGCTATATCGATATTACCTGCAGGATGATGCTTACCTGGAACTAATTGCGGAGTGAGGTAAAACTTATACAGTTATATAGCTATACAGTTGCGTGAGTTACGGAGAATACTAGCCCCAAATTTGTCATATTAACAATTAGTAACATTTACCACTGTTCACATGGGCTCTAAATCTTCCCTAGCATGACATGGCATCAACCATTAATGGGCACCTCTTTAAGAAACTAACGTGTTGTGAGACTTGCAGTCCCAAAAGGGATCATGGTAATCATGTCTCGTCAAGAAAAATCATCACATTTTTCAAGCCTATACCATAGCATGTAGTGAGTTTTCAAGACTGTGCACGCAGTAGGGTACACCTTAAACATGTCCTTCTTTTCAATTTGTGTTATTGCCATAGACTACTTTTGGCTAGACCAACATAAGATTAGGTTAGTTAAGATTTAGGAACATGCTGATGACATTGATTTATGCTAGGGAAGACTTAATGCTCGTACGAACAGCTGTAAATGTTCCTTACCGTCAATCCGACACATTTGGGGGCTCTTTCTCTCCATAACTCTGGGAACTGCGTTGCTCGATGAGAGTTACCCTACTCCACAACTAACCTGTCCTTGACGCACCCATCATGCACTGCACCATATTAAGTAGCTGACAACTTCAACTACATGAAAAACCAATAAGCTATTGGAGACCAATGGAATTCGTTTACTTCTGGTTTGAAGATTTCCTATGTTATTTACATTGTCAAGTTTGTCAGGCACCACTTAATTTATACTTGATATGATTTATGCCAGATGACAAAATTTCCTTGTCAGGCTGCTTATTTGCGAGCTTGGAATTTCTACTGCTGGTTGCAGATCGAGTCTAGTAACCAATAACAATACTCAGTCAATGATGACTCGGGTCAGTTCTCACCTGAGAAGAGTCTGTGAGAAGTATTTGAGGGTGTTGGCAATATCCACACCTGTTGGCTGAGGAGACAGGTTGTTGATGATACGGTAATGGTAGTCCTTCAAGTTCCGGATCTTGGATGTGACTGTGAGGATTAGAAATAGCAAACACATGATGAGCTTTGTTGGGGGTGATTAGCCATTCATTTGTTTTAGTTAGAATGCAATGCAACATATAATGGGGGAGTTATAAAGTCCATTTTAATGCCACTGTTTGATGTTGACTCCCCACTCAGATATTCACTGTGAAAAGCTGATTCTTTCTTGAATGGACGTTAAGCATTGAACAGTTACATGAACTTCCCAACTGCCGTAGTTACGGAGTGGTGTAACTCACTGCCGTAGTTACGGAGTGGTGTAACTCACTGCCGTAGTTACGGAGTGGTGTAACTCACTGCCGTAGTTACGGAGTGGTGTAACTCACTGCCGTAGTTACGGAGTGGTGTAACTCACCATGCTGTTGCGAGAGTTACTCAGGGAAGCAGTCACAAATTTGTTGGATTGGTGGTTAAGAACATTTACTGCTATTCACACCCACATTACAACTTCCCAACAAAATGTTCCTACAAATTAACCAGCCTGTTCTTAAGTTGGCCTAACCAAACATAGTCCACGGCAATAATACAGATTGACAAGAAAGGCCATTTTCAGTGTGTACACTACTGTGGCCACCATCTTGATCTGTTTACAAGTGTTAGTTACATGATTAATATTTCATGAACAAACGTGATTGCCATGGACCCTTTTGGTTCGGTGAGTCTCACAACAGGAGTCCACAGTTGACATCGATTTATGCTAGGGAAGTTTTAATACGTGTGTGAACAGCGGGAAATGTTTCTTACTTACCATCAAAACGACACACCTGCGGCTGTTTCCCTCCGTAACTCTCTCAACTGCATTGCTAAATGAGAGTAACCCCACAGCTACAGTTGCAGATAACAGTTCCCATTTCTTTTTTTTTTTTTAACAATATAAAATAATCTGGCTGCATACATTGTATTTTGACACAGGTGACATATGTAGTCATTCATTGAGGCAGAATACCTTAACGCTGTGTTCGGAGATTTCACTTTCAGTCAATACCATAAAAATATTAAACCTGACTGCAGGAATCAAAACAAAAACAAAACAAAACAAAACAAAACAAAACAAAAATAAAAATAAAAAATAAAAACGATATGGAGTAACAACATTTTTAATTAGCTCATTGTGAATGCTGCACACGCATTATGTTAATCGTCATATGATTTTTTTTTTTTTTGTACCAGTATATCTCTACAATGGGATTATACTGTCAAACGTTACACTGACAGCTTACTGGTATAATTATAGCAGTTCAATGTTTGAGCTGAAGAACTAAATGGAGATGTACAGTATGACAAGATAAAATGCAAGTAAGGAATACGTGTATGTGAGAGAAACTCAGCTACCTGCGGATGGTCGTGGGTTTCCCCAGGGTCTGCCCAGTTTCCACCTACCATAATGCTGACTGCCGTCGTATAAGTGAAATATTCTTGAGTACGGCGTAAAACACCAATCAAATAAATAAATAAATGTGAGAGAAACAAGTGTTTGCTTTTTCTTAACATATCAAAAGACTAGAATTCTCAGCATATTATTTTACCATTTGCACAAACTAGAATTTCCTACTTTTCTGCAAAATTTGCGTTGAATGCCATAGGTTTCAACAGCCACACAAATTACTTGTAACACTGAAATACCCACATGTTGCCGCTCTTGTCGCCATTTTGTCAATGAATGGCTGCTGATGCTGGAATCAAATCAAACTACGCCAAGATAATTCTCAAACCATTACAGGTTGTTTCCCTAACACGTAGGCACTAGATCTTCACTAGAAAGTAGACTGCAATGCACTTGCATCTTGCAGCCTTAACCTATACACATTTTCGCAATTTCTTTCATTCATAATTTAACCAGACTTCTTCATCTTCTGTGCAGCATCATAACGAAGGACTGGTCTATCTCATCTGTGATGACAGAAGGGGAGACAGCTGATATGTAAGAAAAAAAAAACAAAACAAAACATTCGACAATAAACTTTTTAGGTTCTAAGTTTATGCTGTGTTTTTATTATTCGTACAGGAATTATAACATAGCCAATCTGACACAGTTATCATGCGAAACTCTTAACATTTCTTATGATTCTTTCTACCCACATTTACAGCTCTATTAGTTTCACCGAAAACAAGGTTTTACTAAAAAGTAAAACTTGTGCGATAGACGACTTGAATTTGAAGAAACTGTATGAGCTTCAGAAAAAAAGACCTTGATATGATGCAAAATATACTTAATTGTATTAACATAAATATACATTATTTTAGGTGTACAAAAAAGATCAATCTACAACATAAAGGTATGCCCACAGCTTCCATTTTCGAAATATTATTGCGATCTTTTAGTGATAATCTACCTTGTTCCCATGACATTTACACTAGTCTCGCAAACAATAAAGCTGTATTAAGTCGCGTAGTGGATAGAAAACAGCCAGGCGGTTCTGTTGTTTTCTTTTTGTTAGCAAAAGGGAAACCTCTGAATTACAGTAAATAATTAGTATTAAGCTAGATGTGAAAAGGATTTTAGTCACTGTGGTCATAGCTAAACGACATTGCTTACAAATATCGCATGTTGTTGTTGTACGTTTATGTGGGTTGCGTCTCCGAAAGAAGAGTTAACTGGACGATTAGTTCGCGTGATTGCTGTAATGTGCGAGACTAGTAGTGTGGGAGATGCAGCTAGATGTTGTTCCTTTGGAACAAGGTTGACAGTTAAACCAAGACGTCTGTCACAAGCATGTGGATTTTCGGCTATGGTTCATTAATATGGAAAGTTGATTTCCCTTACGTTAGAAAGTTGGTTGGATATATAAATGGATTTGAAAGAAGGTTTTGGCAAGGCAGCGAAGACCACAGAGGTGTTCCCGGTCGGGTAAGTGGTTGACGGCTTTCACCACCTTTCGGCGTTGAACGCCGTTCTATTTACGGATTACTATATAGGCATGCAGCCGTTCAATTTATCGACATCACTCCCATAAGGATAAGATGAATTTGAAACGTGTTCATCTTCCCTCAAAAGTATAAGGCTTGTGTTCGTCGAGTAAATGTCTTACTTCTGTCACTTGATAAAATTCGGAGACTTTCTTATTGTGAGGGTAATTTAAACCTAATTTCCGAATTCAGCTGAATCAAAAATTTTTGAAGGTTTACACCATGCTAGCTTTTACCCGAGACTTTATACTGAGCATTGGATGTAGTCTACATTTCTGCTGCATGCGTATGGTCTCCAGCCATTTTAATAAAAATAATACTCCAAACAGTTAATGAGTTATTGGTGTAATTATGATTTGTTGATGTACTACATCCTGAGTGATAGTTATGCACACAATTAATGAAAGATTCGTAATTGTTTTACTAAGGACTTTTTTCTACCTGTAGTTAATGGTTCAATATCGCTATTAATGTAAGCCACCTAATTTTGTGCTCAACAAATGTTTTTCTTCCACTTGTAGCCTGGCCGGGTTGTTACTTTGGTAGAATCCAAAAGTACTGAGGTAAGTAAACATTTAGATAGCAAATACCACATTAACTCTGATATATTGTACTTCTCTTAAAGAGCAACATTCAGTGCCAGTTGTTCACCCATATAATTAGATTTTGGAGACAAAATTGTCAATATTAGGGTGGACAATTTCAGAGCTCCACAACAATTTTTTTTTTTAGTCAGCACCATACTTTTGTCAGAATACACATCAATAAACATCTTGTAGACATTTCAAAAGGTTGATGAATTGCAGACTGTTAATTTAAAAAAAAAATGTATGAATCATGTCACTGATTGTAAGCATGTACTTAGTTATTAGGCCTATATAAGCTACCATGTTTCACCTAATGTTTTTATGTAAAAATGCACTTTCAGAAGCACTTAAAGGCCTTAAGATTGATGGTTTACTTCATTGACATCCGTTTCCTCCACAAAAGTGACTGCCATTATAAAAGTGAAAGATTTTTGAGAATGGTGATCATCACTGCACTTTGTGCGAAGTTGCTTCTGATTGATTAACCTAGCCCCAAACATCTTCAGCTCAGTAATTCGTAAGTTAATGATTGCTGTTGTTATTTTTCATTTTTTTTTTAGAGCACAGTATGGGGAGTTGCCTATGAAATTGCACCAGAAGTTGAAGAGGAAGTGACATCTCATTTAGACTTTCGAGAAAAGGGTGGTTATAAACAGACTCTTGTGACATTCCATCCTAAAGACAAAACTGAGAATTCATTTAAACTAATGATTTATGTGGGAACTGAAGACAACCCATTCTACCTCGGCGATGCTCCTGAAGAGGAAGTTGCTTATCAGATATTTCACTCAGCTGGACCAAGTGGACATAACTCTGAATATTTATTTGAACTTGCAAATGCCATGAGGCAAATCGCACCAGGCGTTCAAGATGAACACTTGTTTAAGCTGGAAAACCTGGTCAGAAAGTTATCCGACTCTGCTGCTATTGGAGGGCGTGGATAATACATGTACATTTAATAGTGATTTCAACATATATTTTTATTGGTTTTAAAGATGTTTAAGGAGAAGATATCATATTCAAATCATCTGTTAGAAATACAATATTGTATGTAAAACTATACTATTACTGCAGTTTAGCAGTACAGCATGTGACGGGTACATGTACTTGTAGATCTAAAAGGTTAACATATTTTTGATCATTATGCAGTTATCATACTCATGATATAGATTACCCAGAGGTATATAGTTTTCCACACATGTATGAGAGGGACTGAAAGGTCAGATCAGCAGTATAACAAGGCACATACCTTATAAACATATTTGTAGTATATATATGCATGTACCTCTGGTTTATTTAATGGAAGATACTGTATGACACATATTTATTAAATTATTAAAAGTGGATTTATCCCATTTTATTGACCAGCATTGTTTATGTTCCCGATACTTATCATCTGCTGGTCTTTCATAACTAGATTTAACAACATTGTGAAGTAAAATGTACGACTGGAAAATTTACCATATTCTCATGCAAGCCGGCATGGTATTCTGTTGTTCGAGCTGAGACACAGCATTTTTGTGCCTCTTCAGACACAGGTCTTATGTACCTGGCAAGACAGTGGTTATGTACTTGCTGTCAGCGAGATAAACTGCTGCCACCACTGAAGTATCATGCCGAAGGCCTGACACCCTTGCTTTAACCTTTCAGTGCTGAGTGCCAAGCTTGTACCATTTTTCTTTTTAAGCCTTTGGTATGATACCGGGCAGCCCGGGGGAAACCCACGACCATCCGCAGGCTGCTGGCAGACCTTTCCCACGTACGGCCGGAGAGGAAGCCAGCATAAGCTGGTCTTGAACTCACATCGACCGATGAGTTACACATAAGTTCTTATGTAGATGTACCTGGTGAGTTAGTGCCTGCCTACATGAAAGTTCTTATGTACCTGGTGAGCTAAACTTTTCTCCTCTGATCAGATAAGTTGTTCTATACCAGTTGAGATAAGTTCTTATCTACCAATTTGTTTGTACCCCCTGAAACGCTTCTGTACGGAGTGAGACATGGTTGTAAACAAAAGGTGAGACACAGTCCTTATGTATTCAGAGATGATTCTTGTTGAGTGTTCTGCAGTTACTATCAGTCTGGCACACATGTACTAGCTTCCCTTTGGAAGTCTTTGGAAAGACGAGTCCTTGGTATGACCCTTATCCCAGGCCATGGGATCACAAAACGATCTTAGACTTAGGTCAAAATTTCCGATCATATTAAAGTTGTTCTTTTTTTTCTTACATAACAAGGTCAAAATATTGCCTGACAATTTAATACCTAGGTAAGTTACTGTAAAACAAATTTCAGCTGAAATAAGGGAAAGGAATAGATCAATTTTAGTGACTGAAATTTTGACTTTAGTCTAAGATTGCTTTGTGATCCCGGGCCAGGTCTTGCAACTTTGAGGGCAACGATTTAAGCATTAAGGTCAATTTCCATTGCATGCCACTGTGCACACAGCACGAGGCACCATCATAAAATAGAACACTACTTGTTATGTATAACCATTCCACTGTATGCAGTGTGGCGTTTGGAAACGGTTTTATAGCTAGTGCTGCCTCACTGGAATTCCATGCCAAAGATACCAAGTATGATACCCTGCACAGTCACTGTACAACTGACACTAAGCCAGTGAACACTTGGTCACTCAACTTACTGGGGATGGATTGGGCTGAGTGGTACTAGGTGTGGCTTCCGTTAACCAATAGGCACGATGAGGAGGGTGAGGAGCAGTGGACCACAACTTTTAGATTACCTTAAAAAAGATTGTCTGTAACATATTAAGCGAGTATTTCCAGAAAAAGATATATATGAGATATATATAAAAGGTATATATGTCATTAAATTAGATAAACTGGGCTGTAACACTTTCAAATGCCTTAATTCAAAGCTGACTGGTTACATACCAGACGACCATGAAAGATTATCGATCTCTGAAGAGTACGTATCGTTGTGAAAGGCATTGCTTATTTTGACACAAAGTACATAAACAGTGTTCGCAAAGTGGTTAGATCCAACTGAAAAGATGAAAGGCCAGATTTCCCAGTTCCCGGACGAGAATACAAACCATGTAGATTTCATCTGGCACCTGCATGCCTGGGACATGGGAGGCTCTGGAGTCATTTCCAGATGCAAGACCTAAACATATATGTTCTGTGTCCTGATACATGTCTAAAGTAAAGAAAAGAATTGCCAAATTCTCGTACATATTTATCTACATATTTAAACACTCTAAAGGTGTGCTCAAAAGTTACGAATAATGTAGAGTATGACTCCATATCTGGTTTTAAAAATTATTAGTTATTTCACAAAAAGTGAAGGTTTAAAAACCTGGCAGCCTGTCTCATCTCTCCCTGTCTTGCCAAGCTGGTGAGGCTCATTGAGGTGTGACAGAGGCATTGAGGTGTGACAGAGGCATAAACAGCTGTCACTGATCAACTAGCGGAAATCCTCTAAGATTGTACAACTTAAGACAACAACCGCCGCGAGACATCATGGTATATATTTTCTGAAAATGCATCTGAAATTATTGAGAAAGTAAGGTAAAGGTTCTTCATTGCCTTAACTTCATGTCTTGAAAAAGAATGAAAAATCAGATCAATAGAATTACAATGCAAAAAAAATCTTTCCCAATGAACCATCATACATGTGTTCAAATTTTAATCAACAACATCAGTTCATGGTACAAATAGGTATCTATTCCACCAAACACTGAAAGACACTCTCAGGCACTCACTTTCAGTGATGTTTAGATTAAAACATATCACAGCTCTTTTTTCAACCAAGAAACTTTTGCTGGATCCCATCGCACAATGGATGATTTGACTAGTGATGCAGGTTCTTTGGGTGGCAAAGTAGCCACAGGTGGGGGTGGTGGTATTGCAAGTGGTGCTAAAGGTGGTGGTGGAGCAGCCGGTGTTAAAGGTGCAGGTTGTTCTAAGACAGTTGAAGGTGGAGGTTGTGGGGGTAGCTGAGGTGCTACATGTTGTGATATACTGTGGAATTCACTTTCTGTGTTGTCTTTTCGCTTAGTTTTTCCCAACTCTTGCTTCGTAGATCCTGATAAACCAGCCAATGCCTTTGACTGCAAAACAAAAATAAGGGTTTTGACAATAAACCAGACTACAATATTTAACCTAAAGTTTGGTGTGTAAAACTGTGCTTTCAGAAACAGGTTAAATAATACTTTTGATAACATAACGAGATATATGGATAAAAGCTTCCGTTTATTTGGATGCTACGTTTCGGTATAGATAGTAATACTGTTACCAAGTGTAATGAACTACCATAGCAACTCTACTAATATAAGCACATAAATAAGTGTTGACACTAATCACTTTATGTGCTTACATAAGCAGAGTTGCTCTGGTTGTTCATTATGCTTGATAATGGTTTTATTATCTATACCAAAACATCGCTTCCAAATAAACAGAAGTTGTTATCCATATATCTCGTTATGTTATCCAACTCAACTTCTAAATGCCTCTCAAGGATGTAATACTTCTGATGCCAACACTTAAAATTTTCTGATCAGGAAGTCACCAAACTTTACAAAACACTCTTTAGAAGAATAGAAGTGTGGAGGAATCAATAGGGGTCAAACAAAATGCATCACTTAAAAAATGCTAAACTTTAGCTAAAATACAGTATCCAGTTCACTCAAGCCTATATATCTTTGCCTGCACAAGAACAGTCATCATACAGTGAAATAAGATTTTAGGAAGATACATGTATAAACATTACATAATGTATGCAATAAGAGTTTCTTGATTTGAGTCATGTCATATTTTTATTCTGTACTTCCCACATTGTTCCTTTTCTACAACATATAAAATATTTTACAAATCAACTTAATATATGACCTGTTCTTGACACAAGTATTCCACTGAAATGTCATGAACATGTTGAACAAGGTACGACCAGTGATCGATTACAACAAGTGATTGTGGCTTTTGGTGAGTGTGTAAATATCCATAACTCACAAAGCTCTCTGGCAAGTTGGCAAAGTCACCTCCAAAGCTGACCACCGGTTCACAGAATTCATATCCCAGTCTCTGGTAAAATCCCTGTTTATCATGTGTTGTCAGGTACATTGTTTGGAAACCTTTCCTGTGGAAATTTTTAAAAAATGGATCAAGAGTTAACTTGCTCCCAATAAGCAACCAACAGTACACACTACGAGCAACTACTTCATGCAAATTGTTCTCCTTTGAAAAGATTCAGAAACATCATCAAGTATGTTACATATGAAATTTGTTCAAGAATAATGTACTTACATGGTGTCTATAACCTTTATGGTTGGATGAAATCACCTTTATGGTTGGATGAAATCACCTTTATGGCTGGATGAAATCACCTTTATGGCTGGATGAAATCACCTTTATGGCTGGATGAAATCACCTTTATGGTTGGATGAAATCACCTTTATGGCTGGATGAAATCACCTTTATGGTTGGATGAAATCACCTTTATGGTGGATGAAATCACCTTTATGGTTGGATGAAATCACCTTTATGAATGGACGAAATCACCTTTATGGCTGGACGAAATCACCTTTATGGTGATGAAATCACCTTTATGGCTGGACGAAATCACCTTTATGGCTGGACAAAATCACCCTTATGGTGGATGAAATCACCTTTATGGCTGGATGAAATCACCTTTATGGTGGATGAAATCACCTTTATGGCGAATGAAATCACCTTTATGGCTGGATGAAATCACCTTTATGGCTGGATGAAATCACCTTTATGGTGGATGAAATCACCTTTATGGCTGGATGAAATCACCTTTATGGCTGGATGAAATCACCTTTATGGTGGATGAAATCACACCTTTATGGTGGATGGAATCACCTTTATGGCAAGATGAAATGATGGATGTGAACATGTGGCTGCACAGGTCTAGACACTAGCTGTCATCTGCAGAGAGGCCAAACACTTTGGAGGAAAAGTCCCCAGTGATTGTCATGGATCATAGTTTATAACGGGCCAAAAACCTTTCCAAATACTGGTACGTGCATATTCAAGACATTCTACAAAAAAGGCTATGGCATTCAGTAATAATTTCTTTTATTTGATTGCCATACTGACGAATGACAGGTTAATTCTCCAGGTGTGCAGGATGCCCATCCTAAAGTTAATTGGGCTTATTGTCACAACTCGTGATAAAAATGGACAAACCTTTTGGCGTATTCCTCTGTCTTCTCCATGATGCTTCTTCCATGACCTTGACCACGAACAGTTTTCCGCACAACAACTAAAGGAATTAAAGATTGAAGCTACCCTAATTCCTCGTCCATTTCGCACATGAAGAGCAACTTTCAGTACAAATTTTGCACATTTCTTCAATTTGATTTTGGAGATAAAACCACATTGGTTGAGTTGGCCAATTTCAGGGCTTCACAAAAAGTATAATTTTATCATTCTACACAGAATAATACCTTCACAATATGCTTGACTGAACACCTTGCAAACATGTGACAAGGTTGAAGTATATGTAACACTCATCCCTGTACAAGAAAATGTTTACAATAGCAGTATTATTACCAGTATCTTAATCAAAAGTGAGTATATAACAATTTATCTATTTACCTGATTAATGTTTAAAAAAGTGCATAAGAATTTTCACTTAGATGACAGCAATCAAGTTTAAAGTGGGAGGAAACTAATGTAAACCACTGATATTGACCTTGTTACAGGCAAACCCAACTTTAAAGGATGCATGAAATGCATGGTTTCCTTTTCTTGATATGTAGTTTAGGATATATTCTAAAGTGACACAGCACAAATGAACGTCACCGTGTTGTCATAATGCTGAATAACAAAACTCACATGTTCTGGGTATGTCCATCACTGGGAGTGATCAGTCAATTGCCCAGCTTGTTGCTCTTTTTCAAAATCTGCATTGTTTACACTATCACATTAGCTTGCTGATATTTCCTATTTACTGAATAGCACAAACTGCTTGATATTTTGAATTGCACAATAACAAAATGAGACAGAGCAGTTAACAGTAGAAGTGAATGTCTACCTGACTCCACCAAACATGCCCCTTCACGACCTCTCATCTGGCTGAGGCGACTGTGCCCAATCACCTTCTTGTTGTCATCTAAAAGTATCAGACAGGTAGGTAGGTGATCACATGACTTCTCCAAGCTGTGAAGCCTGTGTTGAAGGACAAACAGCATAAAGATTTATTTTCCTATAACGGCTATCAATTAATTTATTTATTTGATTGGTGTTTCCTGCAAATTTTTTTTAGTTAATTTTCAACATTTCAACAAATTCACAAAGTTATCAAAGATTTTATCTATACGGTTTATAAGGATTTAAAATTTTAACAACACACCTAGCATTTTTGCTTCTTGGCCATTCTTCATTCAGAACTTCAGCACAGGCATCCAGGTAGTTCTGGTGTTTATGAAGAGGTATAAGCTCCATTTAAAACACCACCAGTAATGTCTACCTGCAAATTACATACAGTACAACTTAAAGAAAAACATCTGAATGTAAGCCTACTCATACCACTGTATACCACTCATTTTCATGAGATACATTTGGTGATTGGTCATGGCTTAATTTAATTCTGATCCAAACTTAACACCAATCTTCACTAGCATATTTGCCAGTACATCTGGAAATTAAGGCATTGATTAATCTATTTCTTCTGCTTCCATGGCCTAATGGTTAGAGCGTTTGCCCAAAGTCAGTAGACCTGGGATAAAAATTGGGTAATACCAAAATGGTACTTCTTTATCTTGCTGCCTCGCTCAGTTCTGAGAGGTTAATTAGGGCAAGGAAACCAGACTGGCTGGCCTGGTGTGAATGTAATGTGACTGGGTGGGGTGTCACGTCTGGTGTCTTCGGCATGGACTCACGATGACACACTGTACATGTATATACAAACACCTAATGACTCCTCATCCTAATATGACTAAAAAAGTGTCAAGTACGAGGTAAAAATCAACGAATATATACATACATACATACATCTATTACGTACCTTGCTAAAAATACAAAACGTACCGTTCTAAAAATACAAAACACTGTACGTATGAATGATTAGCCATACCTACATATATAGCTTGAAAACACTGTCACAGGATGGTTTATATTTACTAATACGTGGAGATCGCTGATCTGAACTAAAAACCTTACCCAATGTTAAAAGTTCACAGCTGATTTCTTGGCTAACCGGTACCGCACTTGTTCAACTTGAACAAACGTGCGGTATGGTACTGCAGTAATCATTCACACAATTCAAGTTCACTGAAATAGTGAAAACTGACATACAGCTTACCTAGTCCATCTATATGGTGCGCTATTTTATAATTCTGACAGTCAATGAATCAGTGTTATAATGAGTCAGAAATTTTAAAATAGCACACTGAGTCCATCTAGATGGACTAGATGCATGTAGTCCAAGTACACAGACTGTTGGTTGAAAAATATTTGGATACGCTATATTATTGCATGGCTGCTAAACCTAGCTGTGGCATGTCGCCGGACCCCCAGTCATTGTGCTCGGACTACTGTGATTCTTCAACCTTTTTGAATGTTTGCCACCATATTCTGAAATTATTCTTTGCTGACTGATCAAGTTATGCTATTTGTAAATCCGAAACTGGTCAATTCAACCAATGTAGTTTTGTCTCCAAAAACCAAATGAAAAATATGCATACACTGTACTGAAAGTTGCTCTCTCATATACGAAAACGGGAGTCGGCCTAAATTAAGTAGTCTAGATGGACATTACCGGCAAACTGCAGCGCTTTGCATTTTTACCAGTATCAGCTCAAAACATTCAAACACCAGCCATCCAAGAAGGTGATTCTAGTTATGTCCGCAGCACAATTTCCAAACATTTTTTTCAAAACTGAGAACAGGAGCATAAATATATTTTAGAACATTCACGCCAGGCGCACGTTTTGACAATTTCTCGCCACAACAACCTGACTGGAAAATCTCAATCATACAACTATCAAAACGGCACTAACCACGTATAACTGTTAGCAAGACCTTTTGGATATCTCAAGTATTTAGTTTTCTGTGCCTATAGTATCACCCAGCATGCCGAAGGCAATCCTCCCAGAACCTTTGTCAGCGAAATATCCTGAGTAAGCTAGTGTTATTTACCAAATTTTAACAAGTTTCTTGGGTTTTCTAATATTCAGGCCGCTGTATATACACCCTTACTATGCATAAATATGTTACTCCATTGTTGTCAAGATTGCCGGCACACGAAAATTGAGTCTTTGATAATGCCTGATGAGGCGATGGTTACAAATATGTAGTTAAGTTTAGAGACTTACAGCGCGGAAAGCTTTCAAATGCCTCCTATTGGACGAAGAAGCATATGTTTGGCTCGATTTCTTCAAGTAAAAGGAATACCTGCATCCACCGCTGTCACTGATTGTTGCCAATGTACTGGTACTTGAAGTAACCTCACATTTTGCGCGTTGTGTTTTTTTCTTGTTTTGTGAAGATTGTCATGCTCTTTTTTTAACACAGACTTCTGTATTTCTACCACAAAAGAGTTCATTTTAAGTAAGGAACCAGACTAAAATATAGTCCGAATTTTCTGACTAGAACTTATAGCAGATATTGTTATAAGACTGACGACATGCTGTAGTTCTGGTCAGAACTCGCTCCATTTGACATTTCCAAAGAACATTGCTAACGCTAAATTACCCACCTTATCTTCTTGTTTCACCTACATACAAGCACTTACAGTCATTCTCTCCTCGTCGACAGTTTCTTGCCTGGTAAAGTTCATGTTGAACAATATTTTGATGAACAAAGTCTTCAACATCTCTTCTCCATTCACGCTTTCACTTGTACCTGCCATTTTGTGCACACGACCTGCTTATGTCACACACACCCTACACACTGAAACTCTTAATCATGTTAAATGAAGCAACTTCTGTCTGGAACTGCAGCATGCTTTCAGGCCAATCACAATATCTGCTGCAAGTTCGCAGAGTAACTTCTCGGAATATTCAGGTTAACTTAAATACAGTTACTCTTGTACTCAGTTAAGAGCAGTATCACACTTTTCATTTTGTTTTGCATTTTTATTTATAGTCAGTGGAGTATTTTTATATTTGGAAGTAACAAGATGTAAACATTATTTATTACAAATACATATTTTTATATTCTTAAAGGATACCTGAAAAGAAACTTGAAAACAAAGATTATGTTTCTGTGCCAAATAAAGAAAATTGTGCCCCGGATTTTTTATTCAAAAAATTTCATTTTGGGGGTATTTTATACCTGTTAATGACCTCCCTATATTATGCATATTTTCCCTCGAAGATCAGATTTTTTTGGAAATTACATCATCCCTGATCTTGCTCGGAACTCGATGAACACCCCTAAGTGCCCCGAGCCCAATGAACCATGGGCAAGGTGAGATGTACACAGATACTGCATGGCTTCTTCAGGCCAGGGTGTCGCCCGCTGTGCCCGTCCATCCACCCCCATTGAGTCTGTTTCCCAAACCCCCACCCTCATGCGACCAGACCCATTTTTTTTTCTGTCCCTCACACAGTTCTTTTTAAAGAGGGATCATTGTTGATGTCACCGCTGCAAGCTACTTAATTTCAGGACTGACCGATGGGGCCTAAAGAAAACTGTACTTTGAAGCCATTTTTACCCTCCAAAGTGAAATTTGAAAAATTTGTTTGTAGTGTTAAATGCTATTACATGTCATAATCTGCACATTAAGAAATAACACCAAAGCATTTCATGTATCCTTTAATGTTACTAACTACAGATATATGCCAGCAAGACTTGTTAGTTAAGGTGATTATGTAGAGGGTGGACATGCATGGGCATGTTTATCAGATCTGACACTTTATTGAACATATCATTTTGGTTCAAACTGTTACCGCAGATTAATACTCATAGTTTTTATGTGACATACGTTGTAGCTGCTCTGGACAAATCATCAGCTCTGGGCAAATCATCTCTTTAGTCAAGTGAGGAGACTACTGGAGGTGTAAAGGGAGCATATTTAACCTAGGCATGATAGATTCGGAATAAGATTTTAGCTCCCTCACCATCTAAAGAAAAAAAAAAATTAATTATATGTTGGGCCTTCACTTTCTGTTGGGTGTAAAAGTTTAGAAATCTACAAGAACGTGAGTGTTCGAAACTAAAATAGAACAGGATACAGTATCATAACCCATAATAGCTCATGCATGAGGAAAAACCACATATACTTATTTACCTGTCAACAGCAGCTGCAATAACTGCATCTGTCGAGGACATTGTCCTTTACACCGCCATAAATTTGGTGCCACCTTGAGTAAAGACATAAATCCCTGACTTAGGAAATGACAGATGTGGCATCAGATGATAACACAAGTTTAGAACCCCTTTGCCCCTACATGAGAACTGGCTGACAGGGAGCAATGCGTTGTCTATTTGGCTTTACATTTGCATAAAATGTATGGCAGTGAGGGTGATACATGCACATTCACAGTTTGTTGTTGACAGGTTGGTTGAGTTTTGCCACGTACAAGGTCTTCCATCTTAAACTCTACAAACAGTTCAAAGCTTGGAAAATCATCTCAGTATGGATTATTTTCTATTTTAAAAAATCATGCTTAATTATCACTGTGTAAAAATGTAAATTTTTGAAATTATTATTATCAAAAAAAATTATTATTATGTGTTTGCAGACAGTTTGCCAATGTCACAATCCGTGAGAGGTTGCCTGTGATCATCACTACAGTTGCAGACAATGTCCACAGGAAGAAGGACAAAGTGATGGAAGAGTATGGAGAGGTAAATTTGTGGTTACAAAAATTTAGCAGGTCAAAAACTTTGAAATGCTCTGCATGGATTCAAATGTGTAAATCAAATGGGTGATGAGGCACTTTTTTTAAGAACAGTCAGGCTTATTACACTTTGTTTACCTTGCACTAGAAAAAAGGGTGCTGTCACAAACACCATCACCTTGTCCCCATCCAAAGCTCCATCCCATGCTCCTCTGTACCGATAACAATTTCACAGGTACACATTGCAGTTTGTTATTTCACTATGTATGCATGTACAGCATAGCTCTGAATTAAATGAAGAAGCATTGTCATATGAATCTACCATAGCCCATCAAGCTGAGAGGTGTAGAATCTGAATTTCATGCAATATTTTCAGACATGTATTTGACTTTTTATAGGAAGGTGTTGAAGACTTGAAGGCAATTGCTGGTCGGATGTCCAAACTAAAGAATGAAGTGCAGACCAATAAGCATGTGATAGCTCTGGAAGATGACGGCTCTGACACGGCAATATGGAACCAGTACCTGGATGAGGAGACAGCGAAACATAGGGAGGCTCCGTGCTGGTTTAAGTCAGCCTGGCTGTATGTGGAGTGCTACATGTACAGGAGGATCAAAGAGGCTGTACACTTGAGGTACACATCAGGCGACAATTCTACACAGCCACTCCTCCTGCCATGGATAATAAAATTTTGACCACCTCATCAGTGTTCTCTAAAAACAAATATATCAAAGTTTCCATATCCAGTAGCTAAAATCAAGTATTGTGATGAAACTTCAAATTTTGTGTAAAGTCAGGTATGACATGGGGGAATCGGCTACAATACTTGAACCATCATCGCATTATAAAGCATCTTGATATGATCTCACAAGATCTTTCCTCATGTGACTATTTGTTCAGTCTGACATCGATTAAAGACAATGTGTTATCCGCCGATACAGTGTGCACATCTGTACATCACTGTAGGAAAATTTGTCAGTAACTTGCCAAAGGTGGTTTATGCTGTGGCATTTCATTTCCTCCACCCATAAAACTGACAGTGAGCAATGAAAAATTCTGCATACAGGGCGAGTAAACAACAGTTAAATATAGCTATTAAGGGCTTGCAAAAGTGGGAGCCAAAATGACCCCATGGTCCTTTTTGTGAGGGGTTTAGGAGGATCATTATGCAGTTTTGAGAGACAGTTAAATTTTTGTTGAAAACGGGCAGGAGCATCATAACTTTAACTTCCAATTTCACCGATGTGTTATGAGTCAGTTGTCTCCCTTTAGTCAGCCTTCAAGTGACGGCTTTGAAGATGGAGATTTGAGGGGCAGTCATTCCGTGAAATGTACAATTTGTGACACATTTGTACAATGTGGCATCTTTTACTCGTATTACAGTAAATTTAGTGTGACGCTTTTATTGAGTGAAAGAAGGCCTCTTGACATTTGTACATGTACCTATGAACATTTGTCTGCTTGCACAGGTACATGGCAAAAAGAACAGCCAGTTTGTTACTCTGAACATTGTTACTGTTGTTGAAAGATAGCAGTATGAAAATACAGTTAAATTACAGACTTGACCATTATTCCAGTGGTGTTACTTTGCGTTGTTACATTGTTGCAGTAAACTATTGAAGACATTGGATGTTTTTTGTGATCAGAAGCGTCATGGGTTTGTATCGTCCCAAGCCAGTATTATAACGCTGGTCGAACACCTAAAGGAGGTGATACCAACACTACAGTGGGCAGAGAAAAACAGGGAAGTCTTCCAGCAGTATTTAGAGGTACTTGACGGCCGTTTTATTCTTACATTTGCTAAAATAGTTTGCAGAAATATTTCAAAGTCACACTGTCATACCTAATTTACTTTAATGATATTTTCACATTAAGCTTAACATTGTATCTCTCTCACAGTGACTTTGATGTCCAGGCCGTAAGAAAATGGCTAAATGTGACACATCTCAAAAGAATCTCTAGTATACATGTAGTTGGAGATCCATGAAAATCATTGATATCTTCTGTATTCAGGCTTTTCATGGGTCTGAACCACCATGCTATGTTTTGCAACTGAGTGTGTCGGTGTCTTGGGTTAGAGTATGTTAGTGCATTTGTCCAAGGAAGTGCAAACAAGAAAAAATAAGAAAAGCTAAAGAGCAATGTAAATGTTCAAAGTTGGTTAATGGCTGTATTCAAATTAAATATGTCCATATTTTAAAGATGTCTACACCAAAAATGAACACGTCTCACAGAAACAGGGAGAACGTGAAGTCTTGCCTTGTATTTTTGAACATAATATATTTTATGCCTGTAAGGTGTGTTTTCAAATGCAATTTTTATAAAATTCTGAAGTGTACCTTCATAACAACCTACATAAGATAAACCTGATATCATTGTATGAGTGAAATTATTCTTGATACGGTGTAAAATCCAAATCAGATAAATAAATAAATTGATAACCAGTTCATTTTTTTAAATTGCACAACATCCACAGGTGTGTCTTTGGGGAAATAAATGTGACCTGTCCATCTCGGCTGGGTCAGAGAACTTTCAGAAGACCAGCCCAATACAGCAGCTGGCAATGCTAAAACCCCACATCTTACGTGACGATACAGAGAAACTTTGGGAGAAACTGACCACTGCACAGAAAGCTAATCCAGGGAAAGTAAGACTGGACATTGTGCTGGACAATGCTGGGTTTGAACTTGTTACTGACCTCTGTCTGGCTGAGGTCCTCATTGCCATGGGTCTGGTGAACACGGTTCACTTCCATGGCAAGACAATGCCATGGTTTGTCTCCGATGTAACAACAGATGACTGGGAGTGGACTGTGGAACAGTTCCACGCCAGCAACAATGCAACCATGTCCGAGTTTGGTCGCAAATGGAGGAAGTACCTGACAGACAAAACCTGGGTGTATAAAGTTCATGATTTCTGGTGTCTGCCATTTGATTACTCAGAAATGAGGATGAGATCAGCTGATTTGTACAAGGATCTGGCACAGGCCGACGCAATTCTTCTGAAGGGAGACTTGAACTATCGTAAATTGGTTGGCGATCTTAACTGGGATCCGGCGACCCCTTTTGACACAGCACTCAGGGGTTTCCACCCTGCCCCCTTGTGCTCATTAAGGGCATTGAAGGCAGACGTTGTGGTTGGCCTAAAGCCTGAACAGGCCAAAGAGGTTGAAAGTCAGGACCCAAAATGGATGACCAATGGAAACTGGTCTGTTATATGCTACAGTGGTTTAAGAGAAGCTTAGAACAATTCCTTGGGAGAATTCAACTATTGCATAGTAAAAAACAAACCTATACGTAGTTCTCCAAGCGTTTGTATAAGAGAACATTTTGACACATTTTGTGCATCTGCAGTATGATTTGAGTTTTTTGAATGAAACTGCAGAGGGTTGTCAGCTTGAATGACTTATTTACAATGTGGGCAAAATGTGAATACATGTACATATTCATAAAAAAGGAGAAAAAGTAATAAATATTGATAAGGTAATGTTTATAAACTATTTATTCTGATTTGCATTTGTATTGCGGATAAATGATTAAAGGAAGGCTTGACAGTGGTTTCAGAAGTTTATTGTAAAATCATGAAAATGTTGTCAACAGGATCTCCTAATACAAACATATCCAGGATCAGATATCCAACTTGGGGCTACTAGTTCTTTAATACAATTGTGGTGAACTAAATGGTTTAATAAATGTAACTAATGAAATTTGATGATAACTAATGGGGGATTTCATGACCTAATCTTGGTGGATGTTTCATGCCAAGGCAAGGCTGTCAAGTTGGTGAATGGTTAAGGTTATTAGAATGGTCATGGTAAATAATAATAAAATATAAAACAAATATATGACAATGTCATGGTCTTAATTTTGTTTCTGTTTTGTTTCCCAATGGCGATAGAGATCAAGTGGAAAATTAGCATATGTAACATTGTTCTTGTATGATATTGCGTATTTACAGGTACAAACATGTTCTTTTACAAATGACCCATTTAAAAGTTTTATAAACGATGTTCCTATTGCACCATTACAAATGTTTCTTATGGATTGATATGGAATCCTTTAATTTTATTCTTCGCTAATAAAAACATTGATGTAGACAGTTATGGAGTCAAGACTGACAAAACTAGATATTAATGTCTGATGTTATCTAAAGGGGTGAAATTATCACAATATGATAAAAAAGGTATGGATTCTGCCATAGCCCGTTGAGTGAGCTGTGTTGCGGTAGATCATGGGTTGACCTGTTTTAATTATGGATTTAACGAGCTACAAAGACATTCAGGGATAAGCCTGGCGCCTTCATAACACCTAAAAATGACTGCTTCGCTCAAACATTGATTATAAATCTACGCCATCCAGGAGTCCTATTCAAAAACACTTACTGTAACTTACACTAAGTCGTTGTGACGTGACAGAAAAGTTACGAAAACTGACTTAAGAATTTTGTTTGGTCCATGTAATTATAACCTGTACCATATTGACGCCTATGAACTTGCAGTGTATAGCAGGATTTCATGTGATCTAACTTAATAACTCCAATTTCATATGACACAGAACAAGTGGTTAACTTCGTTAAAGGATACATGAAACGCTTGGTTTTCATTTCGTAAGACGGGTTTAGGATGTTGACTAAATTTCCGTCATAAAATAGAGGGATTATTAAGGAATATTTTTGGCATATTCTTAAAACCATACTCTTCGTTTTACAGTACATTTTCATGTTTCCTTTCACTTTGTTTGCCAAAACCGTTCCAATCTGGATAGCGAATAGTAGTTGTTTTGAATTGAAGTCTCAAGCAAAGAAAACTTGAGTAACGACTGTTATAAATTCACCCTTGGCGTAATGTGCAAAACTTCAAAAAGTAGGTGTCAAAACGAGAACAGGTGCCTGCAATACTCCGGGACCAATGGAACAAATTTGGTCCGGTAATTACATTTTTAAGTGAAAATAGTCAATGTCTGCTCGTTGGTCATTTAAATTGTTTACGTCCTATCATTTAGCATGGCACTATCCTCCCAACGAACACAAGCTTATACGAAATTTTCGACTTTTTGCGGGATGTCTCTACTGCGAATTTACTCTGGTTGAAACTCTGGTTTGATATACAAAATGACTTGTATAAAGCATATTTTGGATAAAGCACTCTGGTATTGTAATCAAACCCGTGTAGAATCCCACAATGCATAGCGCACACCAATGATGGTGTCATTTTGCAATCGATCTATTACCTGTTGTGGTACCACCAAAAACCAACTAGATTGAGTTGAATGCCTCCTCCTTAAAATGATACGTCAATATACACACATCATTGTAGTGATAATAAATCTTTGAGATTTCAAATTAAACAGAAAAAATCACAGTATGACATAATTCATTTTGAAGAAGTCCCATTTTGAGTCCAGAAGTGGGTCCAACAGTAGTCTCACGTGTCCTTCATACGACTCAAACCGGAAGTAGTTTTCCTTCAGCCCTATTTGATTGGTGACTCGGCGCTCACTGCGGGAACATCTGGGACTTTCTGTGCCATCCAGTACCATTTCCAGTAGCCCATCATTGTTAAGGTGACTGAGTTTCACACCTGAATTCTGTGGGTCAAGGTAACATCTGTTGAAAAATTCAAAGTTCATGTTAATTCATACCAGCATTCTTCTGGCACGGCCGTCGTTATTACATAGGGAAGACAAGTGTCTTAGCTAGATGGCTACAATATCATTGCCTGTGCACCTACTTGACATGCGCATTTCACGCCATGAAACTTATACGCCTTAGGCTTAAAGCATATTGTCCTCTATTTAATCATGTTTAATCATGCACTTCACAGCTAGGACCCTCACCGGCATTAAGCCAGCGAATGAGGAGCTTGAAATTATGGGACCTGACGGGAATTATTTAAAACTTTATGCAGACAGGTATTGAAGCACTTCAATCAGTGAGACGTTAATTGTTCAATGTGCAACGTATAATGTTCAACGCCATTGTCATTTGAAAAGTTCATCTGCGGCTTTAAGACAGATAGCTGCATGGGAGAGCGGTAGATTATTTTACACATAATCCGGCTATAAACATCAAAACAAAGAATAACTATAAACCAACCGTAGGGACACAGATGAATGGTATATCTGGAACTGTTTGCTTACCTGAAGGCCTTGGTTTTGTCTCCCTCCCCGATGACCAGCTCCAGAGTGCCTCTTGGTTTCTTCCATACAAGGTGACCTGTTTCCGCGGTTAGTCTTACTTCAGACCTCTGATAACCCCTAAAAAGCAAACATGAAATATTGTAATTATGAACGTTGCCATGACAATAGGCTCATATGTTATCTTGACTTAGATACCTGTATCAAACTTCGTGAAATACTTGAAGAGCATATCACATGATGGCACCAGTGTCAAGTAACCGAAATTAAAATAACATAATTTACAAAATTGTTAATTTACAAATTTTCATATCTCGGACCGAGAAATACCCCTATCATTGAAATAAGTAAAACTAATCAAACTAGCAGCGTTCATCACTTACTCTCCACGCCATCTGTGACTTTGCGAAACTGTTTTGGCCAAAATGTCTTCAAATCTTTGGACTGAGGCTTTAACATTTCCTTCAACTTTATCTTCTGGTGAGGAAGAGCTTACATAGCGTTTTGAATGCTCTTTACGGTGATACTTTTTATCTATCTGCAAGAGTTCCTCGAAAGCGGCCGCGAGGTCGGACGCGAGTGTTTCCTCTTGGTATGGGCTCTGTCGCTTGCACTCAGGTGTACTCGTTCTCTGTATTCTGTCACAATCGAAGTCCTTGTCGCCGTCGGGGAAATGTCTCAACTCATCAAATATGTTGTCTAAGTCATCTGCAGCGGAATGGTTGTTGTTGTGTGCCTGTCTTTCTGTACGTGGACTCAGCCAGTTCAACGGCGCCAAACCTGAACACATTTGTTTGCTACAGTCACGCTCAGATTGGCCATTACTGTTTGCCTGTACGAAGTCATCGTACTCTTTTGCTGGTAACTTTGATTTACTCCTTCCCTGATCCGTTTCAAGATCACGATATTGCTTAGGCTCAAGGACAATATTTCTGTATTTTCTTCCACGTGTGTTCTAGATTGGTGTGTAATTATACCTTTTCCCTTGTTCTTTAAACTGTGAAATTCTTCATTTGACTCTGTACTTGGGGCGCTTTGGAAAGATGTATTCTCAACGTGTTTGCAGTCTGTACCGGACACCGATCTGATTGTTTGACTGTTGGTCTTAACTTCAAGTCCATTCTGGAGAAGGCCTAGCTCTCCCCATTCTATCCATTGCTCAGGGTCTGCTTCCTTCGCCTCCTCTTCTGTATACTCAGTAATAACTATTGAAGGGTAGAGATGGTCCTTTTCAAAGATCCGCGTCTTTCCATTCGTTTTTTATTGGCCACCCGCCGTCGCCATGACTTGATTTCCAGATCGCGGACAGCCTTGGCGACTTTCGAGTGCATCTCGGTTTCCCAGTCTTCTGCGTCATCAAAAGAAGTGCTTGTGTCACTAAGGTAGCCACTACTGCAGGATGTCGTCGAGCAGACGCTTATGGAATCCAGTGTGTCCCCGTTTCTCCAAAAGTCGGACAGCATAGTTTGGGAATCCAGAGGATTGACTGAAACTCTTTTTTCTGCGAAAGTTAAGAAGAGGACTTTCGGATTCCATTGGGCACCCCGTAGATCGGTATGCGCACTGCTTAAACCACTCAAACCACTTGATGTTCTTTCTTATAATTGAACTATGCGGACTGGAGTAATATGTGTCCTTGTTGGTTTATGGTATGAGGTATAGCGGTTTGTCTTCTAATCGACAGCACACGCCTTTTATACTCCGTCTGATTTAGAGGGTTTACATAAGCCCCACACATGTATGTACTGGGCTAAATACGTACAGGCCTAGGTAATCCTCAAGCGGATACATTTGGATTTAGATAATCTCAAATTGACCTATTGGTATTTTCCATCAAACATTGGCGATAATCCCAAAACGTCGTGTTTCCAACTGACACAAATCGCTGCACCCAAGTCGTGCCCCAAAAGAGATAATTACACATTGGTACTTACGTGAACACATGGTTGGATAATTAAGCTTCAAAGGTGTGGCTGTTCTTGTGCGGGATTATGCCCATGTTGAATAATATCAGTTAGTCGTATCTATTAAAACGAATCAATACACAGACTGGCTGAGCTGATTTAAGAAAGACCAGTGATTTCTAAACATGTTGTTTTGTTGCATGCCCTGTTTGCTGCATGCTTATGACAATTTTAAAGCTACTCGACTGCTAGATAACGTGCACCGACAGCAATGTGTACTTGTTGACATCTATGACAAAACACTAAAATTAACAATATGGTCGTATTAGTATTTAATGAATCAATAAGCCTATATCATGTATATAATCGAAACCTAGTACATTTCATAAAGTGGATGAAAGGCATGAATGGGAATTATAAATGCACATACTCAGAAATTAATTTAAAGAAATGTAGAATGCTCGGTATCGCCCGTTTGAATTAAGCTGATATTATGTTTAATAATTTATTTGACTGAGGTTAAAACAGCTTATTGAGTGGAGGAAATTGAGAAGAGGCAAGGGAAAAAAACACGCAGGGAGCCAAAAAAAAAAGCTCAACAGTTTTACCTTATATGACAGTGGCCAGGTTTATGGTTGGAGGAAACCACCGACCTTGGTCAGGGTATCTAACAAACCTTTTATCTTTAAGTCACAGATGAAACAGCGGTGAGGTGGATTCGAACACGCGACCTCATCGGCCACAGGTCTGCTACATGGTCGCGGCAAGTGGGCTAGTTAACCATCTAATGAGACTGCTACGTGCATCGCGGGGTGATGTGGACTACTCTCGTGTGCATTCATATGATTTAAACAAACAAAAAAATGGTTTATGGACTGATTAATACAAAACACGCGCAATTTATCAAGCTAATTATATATAAGTATCAGCACAAAACTGGTAAATGCACATATACATGTACTAACGTGTAACAATGCATGCGCGCACACTACGATTTCAACGTTGAAAACCACTGATACATTATTGCGCGTTTATTCTGATATTCTGTCAGTATATCACAGGACCTTTGACATTAAATCATTTGACATTAATTATCGCGTCTGCGATTGGACAATTTTATGGTTTTTATATTGGCGGTTAAATTCGCCAGTGCTTCCGGTTGCGATGAAAGTAAATCTTTTCCATATAACTCAGTGGAATGTGATATAGGGATAATTCTAAAAAGAATTAAAATAAATTTATGTCTGACATTCCGTGGAGTTGCTGATGATTTAAAATTAGCGCGATCTGTAAGATATAGTGCTAATATGCAGGAGGTCGAAGTGTCATCCAACGCCATATAGGACCATCGACCCGTGTAAGCAAGTCCGCCATCGGGAGTGGATACTTAAGATCTGACTTCTGTGAAATTGTTCAGAGCGCTTGCCGAAATTGCATTACGCCATAATCGTTCATTTCATTCAGGATTAGAGGTCTTGACAGTGCTTGAATGTATTTCTTACAGCTCCCGCTGCTACTGCTCTTAAATGAACTTGACTGAGTCAGTTATTTTTGTCACATTTACACCAAAACATATAGGTTGCATATTAGAAGATTGTGAGAAATTTGCAACAAATTTTTAATTTCCTTTGCTTGACTATCACGAACTTACAGTAATTCAGACGTTAATATGCCATAAGGAATATTAATTGCCCATCATACCATTGAGTAAGCAACTGGCGATTTGACCGCTCGGTGCCTTAGTACGCCAGCGCGACGCAATGACCCAGGAGCCTCTTACCAATGCGATTGCTATGAGTTCGTCCAGCTCATGCTGGCGTCTTCTCCGACTGTACATGAAAACGCCTTTCAGCAACCTGCGGATGGTCGTGGGTTTCCCCTGCAGGTTGCAGGTTATTCTTGAGTACGGCAATTTGAACTCCAATCAAATACATAAAAATATGACCTTAGTCTGATTTCGGTCGTGCATGAGGAAATTGATGGGCGATTTGAAGAAGCCCACTACATGTGCCAAGGCAAATAATCTAATGATGTCCCAGTTACACAAAGCTCACAGCTCACACCATCCTGCGTGAAACGGTTTCGAACTCACTACGTTTGTAGAAGGTATTTATTTTTACAGGAAAATGCAGGTGAGTCTGCAGATATTTTACCAGATGGACACGTAAGCATGCACATAGTCGAGGAATCCTCCTGACTGTTTATGATGATATTGCCGAATTTGGTAACATGACACCCCCGCACATCCCCGCACACCCAGCTCAACCATGTATGTTAGCTTTCAGTATTTCTCTGTCATCAAGCTCTTACAAACTGCATTCAAGGTTGAATACTTCATGCTATATGTGTGATGTAGGTATATAAAAGCATCAAAACTATCATTCCTTACTTCGGGACAGATTCTTCGTCAGTACTTATATCGTGCTATAACGGCCCATTATTTCACGCAATAGCTCTATCAGCATTTAGATTTAGCATCTATTTAGAGACATTCACCGCGTCCGAGAATTAAAATCTTTTACAGCTCGAGATACGTATGGACTTCTTATTGAAAATCTCGGATGTACCTGTCATTCCGCCAAGCTCACTTTAGCTTCCTGCTTACGCCCCTTTGCTTCGTGCCTTCTTTGTTAGCCATAAAACGCCAATATAATTCAGCAATCTGTCGTAAGGAAAGTCGTAAATTCGCGTCACTTGCTGATTATATTGGTCTTGAAGTTAAATTCCAGGCGGAACTGAGGACAGCTTAAGACAAACATCGTTGCCAGTGTACATAAAAGTGAAATAAAAAGTCCGTTATTCGGAAAATAAACACAAGAGCCTATTGGACCTTTTTAGCTGTGGGCGATGATCAGAATGGCCGATAACAAAAACAAATAAACTGCTACAGTGAATTGGAAATTTAGCGCAAAAAAGACCACAGTTTCATGTTTGAGTTTAACGTAAAGTATAAATTATGGACGTGTACATGCTATATTTTAAATTTTATATACATATTTGATTATGTATTTCTTGTGATCGTGTGGATTGAAAAGCTATTCAGTGGTTATGACGATCAGTTTTAAAGTTGACTTACTTAGGTAAATGAGGGCTTAGAAGCAACACGGATTGAACTAAATGTTTCACATACTGCTACCAAAATACACAGGACCCAACACAATATAGCTGTTATATGTGACCCCCCAAATAAAAAAGAATAAATGCATTCTTGTACATCGGTTTTTGATAATAAATAAAAGACAAGGAAATCACCGTCTCCCGACCATGTATCTATAACAGCTATGTGGACTGAGCAGAGATTTATAATTCGACTATATGTTAAATTTAATTTCAAATTTAATGGCAGCATTTGTAATATAAGACAACTATGGTACACTAGGATAAACTCATCATGTCCCAGTATTACTATTCACTCGTCACAATCAGTACAGATCATGATGGTAGTCAATTTTCGCCCCTGATCTATTTATTGGTGTATGCGTGTAGGTCGTATTTTTATTGTAGATCTCTACTTATAATGTTCTTGTTACGTCGCATGTATAAAGTTTCTCGTTTACTATACACGTCATTTGATTCATCTGCTGGTACAAGAATCGAGACTAGCCAATTTTATCTGAAGTTGTCTAAGTGGTTCACATTATGCATGTACAAGTCGCTAACATCATTGCAACGAGCGAAAGGAAAAACGGTTTTAAATGATCTTAGCTGAAAACATTTTTATTCACATGTATCATTTATCAGAATTTCTCAGATATTTAAACAAGGAAATAAAGTTTCTTCTCCGTAACTAGAAAAACGGAGAAGCAAGTGGCCTTTCATTCATGGCCTCGTTTTGGGAGTAGGCATCATGGCTCAGACCCCGACAGTTCGACCAATCAAGTTACCCGAACTCTAATTAACGAGAATGTATGTTCCACAACGATATCGGATCTTCGACCGGGAAAACAGTGAAAGTCACGTACTATAGAGAATGACATATGGCGGGAGTCAGCTCTGTGTCGAACAAGGGCAGTAAATGAGGCCTTGGGGTGTCAGGAGGGGTTCGCCAGAGAACAGTTTAGTCTCAATCCTCCGTGGATCAAGGAGTTACAGGAAGAAGTCGGATACCATGACCAACTCAACACGATAAAAATCTCCAAACATCTCCATGGCCGAGAATTTACCGATGATGCAAGGGAGCATGGGTAGGTTCTTTTTGTTTTCCTTTTTTTTTACCCATCATGCTCTCATGTTTTCAAGTTCTTGTATTTATTTTGCTTATTAGAGATGTGCGGAGAGCACAATGTTGGACAAGTGGCGTCTTAGCTAAAACTTTCAATACGCTTCGACTTATCCAAACTTCTGGCAAATAATCAGGACCGTCTAGGATTTCCTCAGCTGCTCCATTAGTATGACAATTTTAAGTAGGCACAAAATTTATAAATGTTTGTCGATAAAGCTGTTTTTCAGCAAAATAAACAAACGTTCCAGACCTCGGCAGGAAATACTTCCGGAAGGGCAGAAGACATAAAACTGCTGAATCCGACGTGATCTCTTATCATGATACAATCAACAAATGGTACAGAATCGAGAAAATTACAAAACCATATTTGTTACATTTTTAAGCCTGTAGCTATAATCGTGCTAAGATTATGTGAAAATAGGATCTGATGTTGAATTCGAGGTGTTGAAGAGATTGAACAGCCGCCAGTAGTTAGCAGGCCAGACGCGCGAGGTATAGCAAGCTCGTGTATACTCTTTATATTGATAGTCCAACGCCACTCGTACATTTTACACGCAATAGGTTTCCCAGATGACGGACTGCACAGAAAACAGCAGTTGGGATGTGCGGTATAGACGTAAACAAACTTGACATACGAACAAAATTCCTTAAACACATGGGTGCTAAATATTGTGTACCCACTCGCAACACGTTTGGGTACATAGATGTACGAAACTATACAGGAATACGGCATGGTTTACGCCAAAGAAGAATCGCACCTTAAGTTCTGTCCAATACATCTGTTCGAATCGGATGCAAAACATCAAATACCAATGAACATATATGCTGTATAAGGGTGATTTTAAAAAAAAATGGTACATGCAGATGTTAAAGACGTCTAAGTTATAATTTTTTTCTGAGATAAATTGGACGGATAATTTTTGTGTACAACTACACGTACCTTTTTGTACGCACAGTTCTGAATAGTTAATCGGCGTCTCCAGTTTGTCCAGTCCCAGCAAAATGAAGGCAACCATAAACTATGTACCTAGAATTTACTCACTATTTCCTGCTTGGCTATACATCAATACGTATCCGCCAGTAGCCAAGGGGTTTATACTGACAAGTACAAATGACAATACATGTGTATTCACCGGCCATCAGTTTGTTTTAACAATAATTCTTTACCATAATCCATTTTATACAATAAATACTCATAAAGCAGTTTATTCATCATTGACAGACAGCTTAACCGCCATCTACAGTTAACTAACCTAACTTTGAACAAAATTTTGTCAAGAAAAAATCAGTAGACATTGGTATATGCAAACCTGTGTTGTCTTATTCTCCAGTCTTAAGTTATGTTGCTAAACTATGTTGTATGTTGCCTCTAAAACAATACAAATAACGATCGAAAAGTAATGGCTGTTTCCAGTAACTTTGTCTACAGTTGATTAAACAGGGCCTTATACTGACCATTTCCGAGCATAAGCTCACAATTTGAAAAGGAAATACTTAAACTGTCGATATTTTCACTATTGCTGTATTAGGGTGAATCATTTCTAATTACCCACTGTTCTTGGTTATTCAATAAAATATACTGATATGTCGTACATGACAAAGGACCTGGTATGATAAGGCCGGGAATCGGTCCCTGTGCGAGAAACTGCGCACTTCAAGTAGCGGAATTGACTACATCTGTGAGTGACAGCTACAGACACACTCGTAAGGCTACATTTTTTTCGGTTCTGTTTTACTTTTCTCTTCCTGTTATATGGCAAGCATGCCATTTGTAAAGCTCTAAACAAACGATGTATAGGTCATAAAATTGCAAAATTGTGGCCGGTTCCAGTCACTCTGAAATATCTTTTTTTGCATTGGACAACGTAGAATTTTGAAAATCGCCACAGTACAAATGTAACTTTAGGAAAAATTCTTGAGCACGCAGTTATGCACCAATCAATGAAATAACTATGTAACAAATGTAACTTTAAGCCTTATACTTGCTCATAACATTAATGTCTGTAATAGCTAGAGGGCCACGTGCTCTGAACCAGGATTCCCTTATGATTTCGCTATAGTTGTTAAATGTTGGGTAATACTATAGCTTGACCATTCTTATTCATGGTAACATTTATTTATTGCAAGACGACCTTTATCTTAACTCACACTAAGGTATGTTTCCAAAGAGGTGTATCCTGTTTTCAACAGCCACCTCTTTATCCCACTGTACTATGATGGATGCCTGAAAGACTTTTGCAGAAATACGGATTTTAGACTTGCCAAAATATGACAAAACTGATCATATTATAAAGTTTATGTTTTACATATGAAGACATACGTCAACCAAAACGAAACTTTAACAGCATGTAGAAATACAAACGTGAAAGTTTCAGCAAAAAAAAAATTCTGATTAACGTTGATCTTTAAATTGTAAGTTAAAAACATCCTCGTTTAACGAAAAATTGACGTTTGTGATCGAGAGTGCGTTTTTGAAGGGTTATTATTAAGCAACCATTTCTTCTATGACCATATAACTTTCATGGCTGCTTCGACCAAGATTTATACTTCTGATTTAGAAATTTACAGAATTGTGCTGGGATTTTGAAATTTACGCTTTGTTATCGTACCTGTCTGGGGCTGATTCTCCGCCTTACCATACCAGATAATGTAGGAAGCTTCCTGACAAGTTGCCTGACCTTATTATTGGTTTCTAAAGATTTAAAGCATGTAAGGCCTGGGAGGCCTCACATCGGGCCTATATGGACAACAAACTTATAAAAGCGTTGGTGTGAAACAAATGAACTCTTTGTTAATTAAGTAACACGGTGTTTCTGGTAAGGTGCCTTTGGCGCCTGGAAGATGCTGTTACAGTATGTGGCAGACCGTAACGAACTGCGGACTGACCAAAGCGGGCCTAAGTTACTTCTGAGCGACGGACCTGTCCCATCAGCGGACACGCCTGACAGACTTCTCAGCTCATTACACATCTCAGGGCTATAAACGACTCTGTGAACATCATCCTTACCACTCTTCCAATGTCATTAATGTTCACATGTGGTCGCCTAAAGGAAATCTTCAGATGTGCTGACCAGCATACAGTCAATGCCCATACAGGTTTCTCCTTTACAAGCTCCCAAACATTTGCAAAATTCTGACTTCGAAGTAAGCTTCTAAGAATAAATCTAAATATTACATGCTAGTTTCTAATCATTTACCAAATTATTTCTTTAGCGACAGGGGTTTTTTTTCGGCATATTTCACCTGTGTTGTTGTTTAAGAATTCTGCATACCTCACAGAATTAATATTGGGGAAAACTCTTTATCAATCATTAACTTAAGAACAGGTCTAAACAACAGTGTCGAAGTTCGATCACAAAGATTGTAGGTGGTTCATAGATAGTCCATGTATATAGAAGAGATCATCTTTCTTTCGATATCAGTCAAAGTCAAAAATACCTTTCCTCAATGTGAGGATTTCCAGTTATACCTATATCTGAGGTTAGTGGTTTACTCCAGCCATTGCGATTCCGTGCACCCGTAAACCTGACCTCTGTCATGTTAGTAAAACATTCTTTAGCCGGGCGATAAACAACAGTTTATTTGGTTATATGCAGCAACCCCACGTGAACACAACAGATAAAATGTATGTATTACGTCATATAAGCTCTGTTCGAAATGCTTCACGAGGTCTTCATGGTGATCTAGATGAATCTAGTGGTCAACAAACAACGGTAATGTCTTAAACAAATCTAGGTAGGCAGGGTATCTAAACTGAGATAGAGCTCGTCAAAAATTGGGACTATACAAACTGAATGTTATTGTTCATTTGTGCAGAAAAACCTCGCCGAACGCTTCTATGGAACATCCGTTTTCTGCTTTTGATCAATCCAAACTGAAGGGGAAAATTAAGACTTAAATCAACAGGGTTTACTAAAGTAGTTTGCCTGGCAATATTAAGAAAAAAAGTTGTTTGTCTACTTTTTAGTAAAATTAACATCACGAATAATACATGCTGATTGCCCCGTGCATTGTATATGCCAACATGTTTAAATCTAAACATATCCTGTACATTTGCTCTCGATTTGTATACACTACACCACTGGATTTTAATTAAAATTGTTGATGCTAAACTTAGTTAACTTTATACTTTCCTTTTAACATCAGTTGACGAAGTAAAGTCATAATTATTCGTTCATTCATTCTTACAGATGAAATTTCAGACATACATGAGAAGAGAATAAGCAGAAATAACGGCCTAATGACAGATTCTATGAACTGAAAACAGGGGACCTGGCTGTGTTAAAAATAATTTTTGCACAGCGTTACAAAATAAACAGAAATTTTCATCATGCAAATCAAATAACCAATTATCTAAATATCGTTTTGTATTAAACCTTGTGGTAATTTTCCGCCCAAGGGCTGTTTCAGAGTAAAGTTTCACAACTGCAAATTGTATGATCGTCTTTTATGTATTAGTTTACTCTTCGAGGAGTTTCTTCTCTGCAAGTTATAAACCTTTTAGACAGAAAAAAATCACCGTGCCAGTTAAATAAAAACGAATGGGATAAAACTGTTTTGGTGCCCTTGAAAATCTCTCTTAAGTGTGCCCGTGAACTGAATATATGCCTTAATGGTGGTGCGCACCTGCAGAAATCATTAAATACTTTTTATGCGATAACGTATCCGATACAGCGTATAGTATAGCGAGCCATGGACCTTGACTGTTCTGCGGGCTGTATCCCCCTAGAGGGATATTCCAGGCCGCCAGACACATTGGGCCATAGACTGATGAATGCTTACAATACGTACATGCTCAAACAGACCGATGGTGAAACACTGCGTGTAACTGATGCAGGGGGACAGGCGTATAGGTTATGTTAAAGTGATCAGTGGCCTTCTGACAGGCTATAAGTCTGGGTGGTTGGAAGATCTCTACTCCACTCCTCCTTCAATTAATTCTTTTACGTTTAAGATTGTGATCGAGTTTAGGTTAAATTGCGATAAGTGCAAACAAATGTACATATTATATAAGTGACAGAAAACGTATAGTGGATAAATTACTGGTTGAATTACTGTCATCCAACCAACTCAAATTGTATCAGATGTACGTGATTCAGAACTCTATCATCTTGGTCTGACCCTTACATGTTTTAACATGCATGAGTTTATACATTTCCTATCAGTAAATCGCTGCTTAATTTACTTTGTATAACAGTAATTACATGCTTTGAATAGAAAAACTTTTTATTCGTTTACATGATGCATAAATTAATGAGATTAGATTTTTTATTAGCAGTATTGAATTTTAGTACATCTATAGGCTCAAAAGATGGTTACAGTAATTTTTCAACACTAGAAATAGCCTCGTCACGGAACTAGACAAGGGATCAAGCTAGTGTCCACATTTAACAAGTGGTCTCAAACTGTGTACACATATCCTTGCCGAGTTATGTGTTTCTGCGAAGTCATTCTTTTGAGACAATTTTATTACCAGTGAGGTCGTGTGTTCAAATCCAGGTTGTTGTGTATTTGGCGCGTAGGTAATGTTGAGCTCAGGATAATTTATATGGAGAGATTAAGGTCTATCTGTAAAATTAAACAATGGTTACATTTATCGTTATATTTTAACACAATTAACATATAATACTGACGGCCGTACGTGGGAATGTCTGCAACAACCTGCCGATAGACGTGTGTTTCCCCTGCGCTTTGCTCGGTTTCCTCTCACCATAATGCTGGCCACCGTCGTATAAGTGAAATATTCTTGAGTTCGACATAAAACACCAATGAAAATAAAAATAAATATTGAGGCTCTCGGTCCTACGTGCATGAGAATGTCAAGCAGCTACCAGCGGATGGCTGTGGGTTTCCACAAATTTTGTCCGGTTTGTTTTCATCATAATGGTGGATGTTACCGCGCAAGTGAAATTTGTGAGTATGGCGTAAAACACGAATAAAATGAACAAATCCGTATATAACCTGTAATATTTTTTCTATTTTAGATCAGTCGTTCGGGGAGGTGAACCAGTTAGGAGGTGTATTCGTCAATGGCAGACCTTTACCCAACGCAATCAGGCTGAGAATCGTGGAGTTAGCTCAGCTGGGGGTCCGGCCATGCGACATCAGCCGACAGTTACGAGTGTCGCATGGTTGCGTGAGCAAAATACTGGCGCGATACAACGAGACAGGCAGTATACTGCCAGGTGCTATAGGGGGCAGTAAACCTCGAGTGACCACACCAAACGTTGTTAAACACATCAAATTATACAAGGAAAGAGACCCGGGGATATTCGCTTGGGAAATACGGGACAAACTGTTATCGGACTCTATCTGCGACAAATACAACGTTCCGTCAGTTAGTTCTATTAGCAGAATTCTGAGGAATAAACTTGGAGGAAACCAACAGAATATACAGCCCGTGACGTTTGACGTAACCGGCAAGTGTACCCAGGCGGGACCGGTGACGGCGCCATACAACCCCTTCAACTGTTACCCGTGCCCAAGCGGAGTGCCCACCGTGCCCACCCCTCCCCCACTGTCCACCTGTCAGCCGTGTTCAGTGGCTTACCCCAGCTACAAGTCCCCAGCCCTCAACAGCATGGCCTCTGCATACATGCCCCGGGGCTGGCCCTCCTCTCATTCCGTTTCGGACATTCTTGCCTTGCACCCCTTCCCTCAGCCGAGTTCCCAGTCATGCCCACCCGGGATGCCCCAAGAGAACCTCAGCGCCCAAATGGGTCAAACTTACAATGGGTACAACATTCGACCTTCTCTGCCTACACCCATGTATTTACAGAGTTGAAATCTGCTTTATACGTGTGTTAAATTCGTTACATCACATCATCATTTCATTGGGATCAATTGACAGACTGAAGATGATTGCCTGTTGTGGAATTTGTAATGTTGAAAGTTGAAGTGGGCCTATTGTACTTCTTTGGAAGAAGGAGTATAACCTGCAAAGGGAACACAGACGTTAACATTTATTAAATGACATCGAAAATTCGCACCAAAATTGAGACAACTTTTAGAAAAATTGTCTGATGACTTTCTGGATAGCAGAACCTATTCATGCATGCATGGCGAAAGCTTATGCTGCTAATTCTGGTTGCGTTACAAGTTGTTGTGTATGCGCAGAGATATCTCGCATAATTTTTCATATCAGGAATCCCAGTGATTTCTCTCACTATTTTTCTATATTTCCAAACCTGATCCAGTGATGATGAACGGGTGAGTGCAGTAGACTGCCCCAGTCTACAGAGCGGCATGCAGACACAGATATAACGTTCATATCCAGCTTTTCCTAACAGTGAAGACAGCACGTTTTCCCTTCCCCAATGTCGATCTTCTTATATAAACGTGGCATAAAATTTACACAGCTAAATACAAGCAGTGTTTTTAAAGGAATGATTTTGGTTACATTTCCAAGGTGATTTATGTGACTTAATGCTAGTTTTGCCTGTATGCTGAAAAACGCCACCAGTGCCTGGACGCCCTAACTTATTACGATATGCCATATGTCGCATCCCTTATGCAAACCATCTTACTGGTCTGAACTTTTGTCGCTTCTTTTTCGCTAAACTGCTCACAGTACTTGTTTGTTACTTTTATATTTTGTTAAATCACAAGCAAATTTTTTTATTTATGTGAAAAAAATGTTTAAACGAAAGAGTCTTTCTGACGACATAAATTAATCTTACTGAGCTGACAAAAGTATTTATTATGGCATTCATGTTCCAAGTTTTTCCAGTAAAATGAAGATAGATGCAAAATACATTAATAACAATATAGAAAATGTTGTCAGTGGAAAAAGAATGATTTTCTTGCATGCTTGATAACATGAGACTTCACAGAAATTGGAGGGACTATATCAGAACCGTGCAAACCCGTAATTATATGTATGTGTTATGCCGATAAAATTACGAATTAAGGATATAACTCATTGAAATTTATGGTGTTAAATGAATGTGAATTATATGCCGTTAAATAAATAAATTATTATTTTCTCACATTTATTTGCTGCATTTGATTTTTGTCTATTTATGTATCTAATTATTTATTTATTTATTTATTTGATTGGTGTTTTACGCCGAATCCCAAGAATATTTTACTTATACGACGGCGACCAGCATTCGGTGGGACGAAACCAGGCTATACCCAAGTTGCAGGCAGACCTTTCCGCATAAGTCCGAAGAGGAAGCCAGCTGGAGATATCTTATATCTTATATATATATATATATATATATATATATATATATATATATATATATATATATATATATATATATATATATATATATATATACAACTTTTGTACAAAAATGTGGATTTAATATATATATTTATATGCAAGGATGCGTAACTAGATTTCAATTAGAGTTTGCTTTGTAGGTGATGAAAGTAATTTCAAACACTGGTCATCTTTAAAACCGAATCGTAATGATATAGCTGGTTGTCAAAAAGTTATTTTTGTACCTTAGTGTTTTGATGACAGTCATTTTTACGTCTTTTCACCCATGTAGCTAAGAGTTTGATACACCAGTACAACATTATTATCCGTACAGATACAATCACGTGTGATTTACGTAGTTTGTGGTTGAATTGAGGAAAGCAACACATAGCCCAACTATATGCCAGAGAGTTAAATGTTCGAATGGGTATGCAGTCGGGTTTGATAAATTAACCTTTACAGTGTCAAGACACCCAAATGTGCCGTTATTTCTTCACGACAGCTTATCACTGACTAAGCCCACTGCACATGAGATCTTTTTTTTCAGTCTTACCCTCTTCAACTGTTTTGTGGCAGAGGTAGATAAGTGCATAACTGAGTGTTTATGCACGCCGTTCAATATCAGACCGCTAGGTGACGCATGCTATATAACTGTACCTTTAGTATAAGCAATATAGGTGTGTGTGTGTGTCTAAAGTTTTCTGTTACATATACAGGTATGTACACTGATGTTCAGCATCGTTACTTTGGAGAGTAACGCCATTCAATTTAAATGCTAGCCGGTTAACAGGTACACGGAAGATGTAGGACGTTGTTTCTTACCTTTAACCAGTTTCCTCGCTGAACATCGGATTCTTGTGTTTACATGCGTTTTATGCGTAGGAAGTATATATAACATCTAAGACGGATAGACAAATAGATTAAATGGCGTTAGGTGTTAATAAAAGAAGAGCAGCTTTTTTTCGATTCATACTGAACGGAATTTTTAATTATCTTTAAATCAGCATTATGTCTGACACATTAACTACAGCGTTCTGAGTGAATAATTAAGTCAGTAAGTCCCTGACTATAGGCGATGATGAAAGCCCGTGCAGTCCTTTAACTCTCTGATGAAATGATTTTTTGTGGTGTTAGTCAAAGGGTCTTCAGCCATCTTTGTTCTGTAAACGGGAATGAACCCTTAGCATATAAAATACGAGAACACATCAATTAAAGAAACACCAGAAAATGACTGGGTTTGATAATAGGTAAACATAGCATGTCAAAGGGGGACACAGGGGGCCTCCGTGGCTCAGTCGGTTAAAGCGCTAGCGCAGCGTAATGACCCAGGAGTCTCTCACCAATGCGGTCGCTGTGAGTTCAAGTCCAGCTCATGCTGGGCGGCCGTACGTGAGAAGGTCTGTCAGCAACCTGCGGATGGTCGTGGGTTTCCCCCGGGCTCTGCCCGGTTTCCACCCACCATAATGCTGGCCGCCGTCGTATAAGTGAAATATTCTTGAGTACGGCGTAAAACACCAATCAAAAAAAAAAAAAAAAAAAAAAAAATCAAAGGGGGACAATTCTGTATTTGTATGTAATCGTATATACGGACCAATAACTGTAATGAAGATGGAGGTAGCTTATATATCAACCGTGATGATTTCACGACGAACAGTGAACTCAGCCACCCTCTTTGGCGGGTCACCGTACTTCCATCGACTTTAGTTTCACTTCCCAGATTACAAATCACCGCCATGCCGTCATCCCTGCCCCCCGACTGAAGCCCTAACTCGTTAACCCGACTAACCCTTTTGTTTTCGTCGCTGTAAGGGCCCGTAAAACTTTCACATCAATGGCCGATTTACACATGTAGATAAGGCCTGGTGAAGTACAGTCTCCTATAACCGGTGCTTCCCGCTTAAACGGTCGATTGGGAAAATGTGGGAAAAATATCGAGGTCAAGTCGGAGATAAAGTACATGCATCGTTGATAATTATTGTTGTGTTGTAACACGAAGATAAATGAGGAAAGCTTACCGCGATTCCTATGGCTTTGTGGACTTGTTTGTTCTTTCATGAACAACGATACATTTGCTAAACGCCCTTGTAAAATAGTGACGCTGGTATAATCAATGCCATATAATCGTACTGTTTCACATGATTTCCACGGTCTCGCGTCGACTTTTTTTTAGTGGAAAAAAAGTATTTCACTCACAGTAACGCATCATAATTAACTACTAAGGCATAAATGTATTCATGTCTACGCATGTGAATTGTGATGAATGGACATGTGTTTTCTCATTCATAGTCTTTGAACGCCTTTGAACAGGTATAATACCCGAGTGTCAGTACTGACCCTTCCGTTGCAGGGTTTTGGCAACAATAATAAGTCGATGGCGCTATCTCCTTACATGCCTTACATGAAGTCCACTGGAGGCCATGTGGAAAAAAAGTTCGCGAGTAGAACTTGCCAAAGGTTGGTGGTTTACTCCGAGCACTCCTCCACCCATAATATGCAGGCCGCCATCCCAAGTGAAAAATCCTTCTACGGCGTTAAACAACAATCAACAATTAAATATTCGTGAGGAAAGATGAAGTATAATGTGACCGTCTTATTTCGCACATGTCAAAAACATGTATGTAAATATGATTTATTTATTTATTTATTTGATTGGTGTTTTACGCCGTACTCAGGAATATTTCACTTATACGACGGCTGCCAGCATTATGGTGGGATGAAACCGGGCAAAACCTGGGGGAAACCCACGACCATCCGCAGGTTGCTGCAAGATATTTCCAATTACGGTATGTAAATAGGAAATTCGCACTGTACTCGTATGGCACACATATATTGTTAAATTGCCAGTGACAAGTAAGATAACGTCTATTATGAGTGTGATAGGCCTTCATGTTTATTTATGGCCTGGGTAGTCGAAGTAGAGAACCCAAGCAGTTTGCATAGAAGATTCGTGTTCCCCACTGTGTTCAGCATTGTTGAGTGTGGTTTGGTCATAAAGCTATCAGTTTCACAGCGAGTAAGAATATTTTTTCCGCCTGGACTGTGAGGATAGTACTGTACAATTTCGGATGGACCTGGTAACTTATGATGGTTAATATTTATAAACTTGATTCTTTAACTAGGAGTATAGTATAATAGCCATGAATGAATGAAGAAACAAAATACCTGGAGGTCATTACGTCTGTTGTATTGAAATATTTAAAATCCCTATGGAAATGCACTGAAAATGTACGACCGGGTACGCAGTTACAAGGGAGTCTTAGTGCGTATGTTTACACAAATTGACGTTGGCAGAAACTATGGTTAACTCCACCCGACTGCTTGTTCAGTTACATATGTTATCATTTTACATGCAATATATCATGTAGCAACGTGATTGCAAACACTAACACCAATTAAATCAGCTGTACGTCATCTGTTTTGTACTCCGACATGCCCTCGTCTTGACAAGCCAAAGTATAGGCATACATACTTACGATAAAATCAATTATGGAAAATACGTATGGTATCAAATAGTTTAAAAACTGTTAATTTTAAGTATGTATGTCCTCAATGAGCATGAATGTTAATGTGACAGTATTTACTCTACTTACTTATAATATTTTAGCAAATTTTGTTTAGTCTGCATTTGTAAGTTTTACAGACAACAGGTAAGATTATGCTACATTACACTTTATAAATGATAGGGTAACGCAATAGGACATCATTTAAAAGTTGGAGAGACATATATGTATATTTTCTAATTTGGTCTGGTAATTTGCATAAAGAGGTATATGGGTTTAAAACTATGAATTGCCGTTTCATTTACATACAGATGAGGTCTTTGTTAGAGGACTTTGACAACATTTGATGCTTGATACAGTGTGTAGCCCATGTGTTACAAGACATAGTCGATTCTAACCTGATAATTCTAGCTGCGGGGAATTCCTTCCAATTATGGTGCATTTATTGCTATCTGTTCAGAGAAGTTTGAATGACATGGCGGAGGTAAAGACTTCCGGTCAGTGGAATGATATAACACAAGATGTGTCACGAAGTCATGTGATCGGCGGTTCACCCAGTAAAGAGCCGAGAACTGATTCGCTGCAGGCGTGGGCTTCGGGGTTCACATCTGGCACGCCAAGTGTTTTACGACGAAATCAAATCAAAGAGCAAATGATCTATGTGCGCGAATTACTGTCGCCTTGAGCGGAGAACTGGCCTGGACCGGGTTATGTCTAGTTACGGAGGGAGAAGTGGCACCTCTATAGCGCCTGCTTAATCACAACCCTCCGTCTCAACCAAGGGAGTCCCATCTTCTTCCCCGACATAGACGTCAGCATTCCGCCACATCAGCCAGTCTGATCTTAGATCACGTTTCACAAAGATGATTATAAGGAAATATATCAAAGACAAGTATAAGGCGACCTACACAATTTTGAGGCAAATTGGTAAAGTTAATTACGATAAGCGCATTAGATTCATAACTTCGTTACCAGAGAAGTTGTTTAATAAGGCCGCACCGCCCTACCTCTTGTTTGCATCTTCAATTTATTAATATGTCCTGAGCGATAAAAACTCTGCAGCAGGAGTCCTGGATGTTTATTATTAGCCTCGCAAGGATGATTAACTTGTCTTTATCTTTGTCGCAGAAAATAACCGATTACTAACAAGAGAATCACAGAATGGAAAGCTTAGAAAATAACCAATGACTAAGACGAGTATAACAGAAAGGAAAGCATAGCAAATAACCAATGACTCAGACGAGAATCACAGAAAGGAAAGCTTTACAATCGTTGACACCTAAATAACCTTTTTTCCTTAATCGAATTTCATAATACGTTTTTGCCCTTGAAACTGGCTTAAACATGCGTTACCTTAACAGTTTTCGCATTGTCCATAAACATATGTAATATTCTTATATCACACTTGTTTTGATGATAAAGAGTTTAATGGACAATTTTTATAGCAGCGATCATAATTGTACACATTTTTAAAGCCAAAAATTATATCACTTAAAAATGGCAGATTTTAAAAAAATTTTCTTTAAATATACCGTGAACTGCAATTCGCTGGATACAAATTTTGGAAATTTACAATTTACAAATTTTAGAATTTCTCGTAATGTTCCAAGATTATTATTGTACATGGAAGTACAAGTAGGTAGCAAATAGGGACGTCCAACTTGTCAGAAGCTATTCCCTGGGATAAAGACACTGTGAACACGTCGATACCGTGTTACACCACCTGCCTCAATTTGTTAAGCGGACCTTGAGCTAATGAGTACCCTAGATGGGTAACTTTCTCACCGTGGGGGTGTTGGCCGAGCCTGGTCAGGTGTTTCCTGCGCATGGCTAACTGGCCGCTGGACTCACATCTTCCCAATGCCCACATTCCGCGCAGCTTCCAGAATAATAAAACAGTCCCTTATTCTTAGCCTGCGGCTGTTGATGATGCTTTGACGGCTTATAACTTAACTGACCACTTCTGTGGGTAGGACCGGTAGAGAGGGCTACTCGCCCCCTTCATCACGCCGTTCTTGTCAGTCGATAATGAAACTCGGCGTTCCTTGGTCCCGTGCCTAAGATAAGGCACGTCTTGGTGGTACAACCTGTCACATGTATCATTGGTCTCTATCCGCCATGAAAACGGCGGAGAGAATACAAGAAAAGAAAGAAGGAGAGAGAAAGAAAAACGTACAAGAACTTAACAGGGCCTGCTGACTGAACAATACCAGGTCATGGCACCATTCACTTTGTTTTTATACAAAGTTAAACGGGTGTTTTGGCATCAAACCAGGTTGTTAAACAAGCTTAAAAGATCTATAAGCTTTTATCTGTTAACAGTATCCCGATAATGAAGCTGACTTATCTACTCATTCGGAACTGAGCTGCAACGTTTGGCAATGTACCCGAAAATAGTCCCATCAGCTGTTCTTTTGGATCGTTTACTTCTGCTAACATAAACAGAGCTTCTCTTGAATTAAAAGAATGTAAGAATCATGCCACATCTCCAGTTATTGTGTATATGGTATCACGAACAACTAAAGAACTCATAAAATGGCGTATTGCCGGCCTAAAATAACAATTAAATGTTTATGCGAAGGAGGTTATTTTCGTTTGAACTATGAGGATGAATAACCTATAATCAAAATATTGACGTTGTATCCTGAAAGGCATTTTTACCAAAAGCAGAAATAATTTCCTAAGAATTTAACTACAAAACGCTATAGATGCAATGAAAAAAATGAATCCATTTGCATTTTGAGTTCAGTTTTCATATGGGCAACCATCTTAGGCATCCTTTTAGCTTTAAATGAGGTGTGACTAGTGCTTCCGGCTAGAATTAATGGCAATCTCAAATAGTCAAATACCGGTACATACATATACATCTATCTGGCCTGTATGGTGTCAGTACACTGTGAATGTGCATTACCTGATGTTCCTCTCGTACACAGACGTTGCATTGATTCCAGATACTTAGCTCTGATTTTCTAATGTTCATGTGAATGTTCAAACGTGGCGTTGGCGATATTCAGACTGAATGCTGAAACATTACAAAATAGAAAAGCTAGAAAAAAATTGAATCTGATGTTCGCAATTAATTGACATCTCACAAGTCTAAAAATAGGCTATGTTGCTGTACCAGTGCGAATCTTTACAAACCCGTGAATTAAACGGTAAGCTTATTTCAAGCACGATCATCAGATATTACCCTTCTTCACGCAAATATTTTAATCAGTTGCTCAACTTTAATCAATTTTATTGACTGGGTACAATAAAATCCTGTACAAGAAACTGTCAGAACAGTCGAGACTTCACCCAGGGTTTACTAAACTAAGAACTGAACCAGCCGAGAGTTCGACTCCGTTCAAAGTTTTCAGTTGGCTGGCGTCGGTATTTTTTCTTTTACAACCTATTAGTATTATGTTTTTTCTAAGCTTCTAGTGTGTCCTAAGATCATCTACCAGTATTGCTGAGTGATATCGCTCAGTTTGATTCCTACGTCCTATAATGTAGGCATTCGTCTTTTCATCATGGAACGACAGTAACCAATATATTTAAGAAGGCATCAACAACTTCGATTAACTAATTTCGATATCCATTTTTTGTATTCCACCAACTGCAACTTTCATTCAGAAGCACCAAGAGAAGGTTAGAAAACCCCTCATCTTAAAGTTAATGATGTCTCGATATTCATGCGCCACCCGGTCGTATTCACTTTGCCGTATGCAAAGTGATACTCGACTTTTCCCAGCTGAATGCTTGACATTTCTAGTATATCGCAAAGAACAACATCTGTACGACCACTTCTGGGCGATAAAATATGGACTCTATTTTTACGTGAGGTCATACACCAAATTTTGTAAATGAAACACAGATGATTGCACAATGTTCCAATATGCGGAGTGTACTCACGGATTTTACCTCCCACGTTGAAAAGCGACCTTTGGGGCCAAGATGGAATAACGTACAGATCTCGTGTTTTTCCAGAACTGCACGTGAACTCACGTGTGCGGTCGTTAGAAGATCTGATCTGGTAATTGCGCTGGAATTCACTGCTTAAATTCCCGAACAGGACATATCTTGTTGTGGATTCTTTCTTTACTATGCCTTTCGTCTTCAAGCTTAACTCCATAAGCTGATTATGTAAGTTGGCAATATTTTCTGTTGGAAGATTCCAGAGCTGACGAGGCCGAAGGTGCGTCAGTGTACTCCGTTACCTATGTCACATGAAACCTTACAGAGACGTCTAAGAGAGAATTAGCGAAATTCATGGCATTATCAAGATCATCGTAGGTGAATACTGAAGTCAAAGCGTCTTTGAAGATAAAAAAATAAATAAATGCTTCTCTAAGTGTCCAGTACAGACAAGCTTTCCAAGTTGAAACAAATTCCTGAGCATACGTTTCTTTATTCGTTGCATAGAAAAATTCGCAACTGCTCTTTCGTCGTGGCTGCGTTTACTTTCAACTAAATCAAATGAAATGATAATTTAATTTTCTCATTAAAAGCTGAAATAACCAAAACACAAGAAGAAAATAACTTCATATTCAGAAATATATATTTTATATCAAACAGTATTGTGGGTATAATGTTACTTTGATTAATACTAGTACAAGACAGTGAAAAACAAAATGCTCATGAAATCGACCTTTTGCAATTTCTATTGGCGGAGATAACTATCCCATATATAGGAGACTACATATATTATACTTCCAAGGCAACCACATTGAACCTACTGAAAATAGCTTTCATAACACAAAATATATAAGGAATCAGCATTCACGATCTTGTTTTAGTTCAAAGTTTAGTTTAGAGCCACCTCATCTTGTTTTAGCAAAGTGATATTATTGATTTTCATTGCATAATTGCTTGTAATACAACTTCATAGCCAGTGGCCAGGGTCCAGTTTATTGCCGATTGAACTGATCTTTTGCTGTATATATTCTACAAAACATGTGCTTCTTCCAGTGTCTTTTTGCCAACAAAGCCTGCGTGATCAAACCAACACGTAGGTCGTACCAATGGTATTCTCTTACTTAGGGCTGTCTGTCTTACGGCTTAGGAACATCCGCGCTGCGTGGTTTCCAATGAGCCTTGACTGTGTGGAACACGAGGAAGCCTTTCTACAGCCAAAACTACCAAACAGAAGACTGGCGTGTAATATGGTAAATCTGGGTTTACGAGACAAGTGAAGTTGCCAGGATGTGTTTATCAATCATTTAAGGAATACATGTATATTCTCTACCAACTGAAAAAACTTGATTACTTCCTTTTTTTACAAGTATAGCTCTGATGTTGTTTGATCGTATCTTCTGTTGATCTGTATCACCCCTACATCTTGACCATCCATTATGTGCTCTATTTCAACTTCATCCTTACAGTGCCCTAGTACATAATATTTATAACAACTACAACTTTTAATCGTAAAATGGTTTCATTCAATTCAAGTTCTTTCAATGATATTGATTACTTTGGTTTTTTTTTTAACAAGAATAGTTCTGATATAGTCCTTTGGTTCGAACTTCTGTTCGATCTGTATCACCGGGGAATCTTGTTTAGCTATTATATACTTCAGTGAACTCAATACTTCAATTACAGTGCCTTAATACATAACATTTAGTACAGCTAAAACTTTTAGTCGTAAAATGATTCCATTCAATTCAAATTCTTCCAACGTCAATAGTCTAAGAACATATTTAATAAAAATTCCAAGCGTTAATGAGCCACTCCGTGTACATGTATAAATATGAAAAAGACAGTTACAATCAGACTGTTGTAGTCTTGGAGCTCATTTGACACAACGCTGAACGGCATCGGAAGTTGATTTGGTGAACTAATGCATATCCCATCCTTGACCCCATTCATTCTATTTACGTGAGCCACTTATAAACACATATGGAGAAATCACATAATCATTGCACACGGCTGTAGCGCCAGGAAAAAAAATTGTTAGTGTCCGAGTGACGAAGATCTGGCGTTTTCTGGTATCAGGTTGAGGAGTGGCCGCGATGCAGGAAGACCTGGGGCAGCCAGACTGCCTGCCTGCCTTCAGACCCGCGGGAGTTGGCACCCAGTCTAACTGCCCTCTACCCTCCGCACGTCTATTCTTACCATGAGGTAGTACAGAGGTGGGTAGGCTGACTCTGAACAACATATACGCGAGATAAACCACTTCCTCCCCTGGCACAAATAACTCCAAGGTTCGTACGTCCAACCTTTTTCACATGCACGCGTAAGCAGTGACATGTTCATTGAAGATTGGAAACGCCCAGGAAATAAATAACCTGACCATACGTTAGTTATTGCATAGAAATGGCGAATATCTTTATCATGTTATTTGAACTCTTAACGGTGACAAATATTATTTCTGTACCTAAAGGAATCGGATCTCTATTTGGTCATATAACGCTGACAAACTACAAACCTTACCCATTGTTCTATCACTATGTTTTGTTTCAATTTTGAAACTTTAAGCCTTGGAATCTTCACAGTGCTTACACGGTTTTGATTTCCTGAACAGTATTTGACCAAAGACTGTTCAAGACCACAAGAATTCATATTTACACAATCTAACGGTCGTCCTCCATGGGGTTTCTGTTGATTTATTTGGTTGATTCTGTTCTGAATTCCATATTTCTGAGTTCAAGTTTACAGATGATGTAAACAGAAATTTTGTTACTTTATCTATTAATGACAACGTAAAATTATCATCACCTTTGATATATTTTGACGTAAACAAAGACATCACTACTTTTCCGTCCAAAACATGGAGAAATATATGACTGTATGCATCGAAAAAGACATTTGTATACCAGCCGGCCCAAAATAAGGACGCTCCAATTCCCAAAAAGACGTATAACACAAACAACCAAAGAACTAAGAGAGTATATGTTGGAAAGACGCAAGGTATGTTCTAGGCGACTGGGTGTATACGACACAATATTACGCAGTTTGCGAATTTGTTATCAATTCAACTTTGAACAACATGCTAAGCTAAAATGCAAGCTAATTTTGAACGGCAAAATTCACTACCACTGGAGTAAAACTTCGCTTGGTTCTCACTGTGGCTCTGTGGCTGTCAATGTGATTTGAGCAAAAGTAAACAGTGTTTCAAATTTTTGTCTGCAAAAGTGAAGTGTTTTAAATTAAAAGAACACAAAGCAACACCACGCTACCATGTTTTGGATATTTCTAGTTCTGTGCGTTCTCTTGTCGCAGGTTTCCTCGTGAATGAAGTTGTCTTCAAATTGTGATTGTCCATCCAGATGTCCACTCAGATATCTCAGGGTTATAAATCACTGCCCAGCTGTCCGGTCACCGAACGCCTTGACCACTGCTGACAGCAGAGTGCCTTTAAAATACCCCTTATACTTTCTATTCGGAAATAGGGGAAATGCAAACAACTTTGAATGTCTCGTAGTACGACAAACATCCGATAAAATAACGATGTAAAAATGCACTATAAGATTACTTTGATGGTCATAATTATGTAGTCAGCCTACGTATTTGCAAACTGTTTGACGAAATTTGGTGATTAGCCAATGTTTACATTGTTTTACCGCACTTAGCAACCAGTTGATTTATACAAATATTATGTGGTTTAATATAGAGGTTCCTAAGGTTGTATGTCTATCGTATGGAATAAGATCGCCCCTTTGGATATATGAACAATTGCAGATAAAGCGCAAACGAGATGCCTGGATAAGGATAACTTATTCACTAGCATGGTACACAATTTTGATACTGTTGTAATTCTTTCGCCTCGAACATTCCTTGTGACCTTCAGTCTTCACTGAAAACTGTTGAGTGCTTCGCTTTGTATGAATCAATCCTAAATTCCTTTCATACTTTGTACATCTTTTTTGATTTGTGTTGAGCGTTGTTTAGGAAATTTGCCTTCCGATTATTGCCCTGGAACGTCTTTTGGTTGACGACTGGTATACGAATGTCTGCTTTGACGCCTAGATTCCAAGGTCCGTTTTTCTACCAACGAATTGACAAATGGATTTGAAAAGAAAAGTGAAAAAAAAAAAGGAAAAGTAAATGTCCGAATCAAAACGCCTTGCGTGTTTTCGTGACAGTCCTACGGATTAAGAACTATTCGGTGTTATGTTGCCCACTCAAGAATGAATGAAATATGAAATTACAATGGCACCTCTGCTATAAGTGACAATCTGTAGGAAAATTAGATAGTTTGTTAAGGAGTAGAGATTGTTTTAGCAGATGATCTTGCCCCTGGCATGGGCTCTGTAGGATATGTCTGTTTACCCTGTGTTAAGTGAGTGCCAGGGGATGATTGATGCTCGTCTCCAATACCTACCATCGTCTGGCAACACACGCGCGCACGCACTGCGGCAGGGTCAAAGGTCGTATCCATCTTCCCATAATTCACTGCCCGGGTCCAGCCAATCAAACCTTTATTACCTCCAGTTCCTTGTTAAAACATGCAAATAATGCGAAGTTTCCGTCATGTGCCGTCTGTCAACTATCAGCTTTCAGACAGGTACTACATCACGAGCGCTTCACCGAATAACCCCACACATGTGCAGTAGCTACCTTCGGCAGTCTTCGGCATCGATCGGGTCAATCCGTGCAACCCGAGGCAAACTCGAATGGCGGCCGTCATGTTTCGTTTGAAATTGCAGGGCATGAAATTTTTGTGACTCTGGTGATAAAACTGCATGTATATTTACCCCATGAGGTGTACCCAGTGACATTGGGGTGTGCAAAAGGTGTCTAATCAGTTTACATCCCAGTGGCTAAACTAGAAAGATTTAATTTACCACGGATTCACAACGAAGAATGATATTTGCACTCCATTTTTAATGGAAAAAAGTCCCCTCGCCCCCTACACACAAAAGAAAAAAAAAAGTAAGACAAAGAAAAAACGTGACATACTCTCTTGCGATAATTAATCCTTTTCTATGAAGAAACAATGTCTCAAATGCAGGAGGCATGTACCATATGTCATGAAACGATATTGTAGGTGGATGGTTTGGCACGCAGCACCCCGCAGATAAGAAATAAGTAGACGGATCACAGATAAATATAATGTACTGTATGATCAGGGGACAAATGGGCTGGATGTACCCAGATACTACCGAAATCAAGACTGATAAAACAATAAGTATTACGCGGGATGCTGAAAAAATATACTTGTTCTCGAAAACAACTCTGAAAAATACAAATAAATGTATGCTGAATAAGAACAAACGGGAGACCTGTGCAGTAAATGATTTCCCAGTTCAGTGTACCTAAAAGGCGAAAGTGGTCGAATATGAGGCAGCGCTTCTAAATCACGACTCAGGCCGTCAAAGAAAAAGCCATATAGAAACGAGTACATGTTCGAACATGGACTATCAGGGAATAGTTCAGAAGCATTAAAGCATTTGGGACCTGTAAAAAAGACAGGCCTGTAAAAATTGTTATGAAAACGCCATGAAACATCAAAGTAGACAGTTTGAAACTCATAAATAGAGCCCAGCTGTTGTTGTCTGGGAGAAAGTGTCATCAGCTTTACGTATATTGTTCGTTTCTGAGAATAAATACACAAGTCAGTGAAATTAGGAGCGCATACTACCCTATAGGCCTACGTTGCAGTTGGGTGGGAAAATTCAATGTACTTTTTTCTGTTGAAAGTAATTAATATTTTGGTTTTCTTGACAACTCCATTGTCTTAAATAATTAAAAATGTTAAAAGGGGTTAACTGATTTTAACATACACTCAACGGCACATGTGTCCATGTTGAACTGATAATCGTGTATGTAGGTGTGATATGCCATATTAACAAAGCTGAAATATGGGTGGACATTACGTAGCACAATTGTCCTAAATGTTTTGAATGAAGGGATTCATTAGATATCATACTGAACTGCACATCTGTCACGTATATGCATTAATAAAACAATGCTCAGATAATGCTATTGTTTCGCCAAAATACTTCTTGCCAGGATCAGCATTCCAGATAATCGCGATGTAATGTTGTCCAGTGTTAAATTCAGAAAAGATTTCGATTTACTGTTTTGGACATTTGGGATCTGAGCGTTTTAATAGAAATTCGTGTTGCATTTGTTATCCATATTGAATGTTCCAGGTAAACGACCGAAAGACCAGTTCCCAAACAAATTTCACCACAAACCACGCAGAAGCCATATAATTAATAAATTAGTACAAAATAATGCAAATCAATACTTCTCATTGATGCCGGAAAACACAAGGAATGATCCAGATTTTTTTAAAATCAGAATAGAAACTGTGAACCATGACGAGATATAATTTTTTGTTTGTCAAAATTATGCATCACTGTTGCGCTTTGATTACAATGTATTCATATATACAACGTGTTCATATATACAACGTGGCGATGCAAATATTTATTTATTTGTTCGTTAATTTGATTGGCGTTTTACGCCGTACTCAAGAATATTTTGACTTATACGCCGGCGGCCAGCATTATGGTGGGAGCTATAGGTAGCCGGGCAGTGCCCGGGGGAAACCCATGACCATTCACAAGGTCACCATGCGAATAACGTGTTGAGTCCAACAGAATCAGACAAATTCATAATGCTGAACGTCAGGTTTTCCGGACACTCATGGTGAAAAATAAGGAGAAGTGAAATATCCGTGACACACTAGATTCTGAAAACCTAACTTTTGAAGTTGGTTGAAATAGTTCCACATCGCACAGAATATTGTCGATGTAACCATTATTGAGGTCTTGGTCTTTTTACATTGTTCTGAATCCCCATTATAACATTGACATGAAATTCGGAATTTTATACATGTAAAAATATACCAACAGCAATCTGTCATTCCTATAGTAGAATACAGCTGTGATCCTGTAGATTACCGGATATTTATTTGTCCAGGTGCGCATGCAACTATGTGCAGAGGATCGTGAAAACAATAGACTTCATAAAGCCCACACTTCACACTCACAAAAAAGTATGAAGAGAACATTCTACAAGTATAGGGTATTTTTGCAAGAAAAGCAAGAACAACCTCATTTACAAGATTGAAGGTTGGCCACTTGTTCACCAGATAAAGTTGTTTGTACTTACTAATTGATTACGATGGAATTCCTCCAGCCCAATGTTTTTGATGAAAAAAGAAATGACTTGACTTTTGATATTGTTAACTATTCGTTCATGGTAGCTAATATTCCTGTGAACTCAGTAAATGGTGTAAATACATCTGCTGAATATGTATCAGGGTTTGTTGCACACATTACAAACTTGATGGATAGTTAACACATCAGTGTTCAGAAAACGAATAATTGCCATACAGCCGAGAAATGGTACCCCGGACATAAAGTGAATGCTCACAGACTAGATACATATGTGAACTACAAGATGAAAACTGAAAAGCCTTCGCTGCGACAGAGTGTTATAATACCTGTGTACAACTAACTACTGATCAATGAAGCCGTCTGTTCGAATCCGGCCACCGATGATTTCGAGAGGAGACTCTGCCTTTCATGGTCGTTCCAAATATGAACAAGACCGCTATATATAAGTTGAATACTACTGATTGCGATGTAAACATTAATCAAATGGAAAAAGAAATACTTTACATATTGCTTACTATATGTCGATCGTACCCATGCTTAACTGTTTAGGAGACTTCAAAGAGCTTCATATTTACATGGACGATCAAAGAGTGACCTTGAATGTTATGGCGTTGTCCGTGTTTAGTACCTCGGTCCTAGTACTGAGATATTTATATAGTGCTGCCTTATTGGAAAGTCATGACGAATATACCTGACATGTATATCTCAACCCTACACGCGAGCGGACAAATTATCTCTGCCTTTGAGCAATAAGGTCACACGTTCGAATCCAACTCCCGCTTGTTTCGTCAGCGGTTTTTAATGAGGCATACATCTTCACCTATGAACCTGATAGCGTATAATAAGGTAAATAGTCTTGAGTTTGCCTAAGACACAAATCAAACAAACAAATGGCACCTCCCCAGTGACAGTAGTAATAGCAGACATTCAAGAGCTGGCCAGTAATTTTTAAAGTCTCAGGAGCTACGTAATTTGGAGTTAAACGCAAGTCATCCATTCACAAGCTGTAGGTTTTTACGTCTTATACACCAAATAGAGTCTGGTAACATTTTCCTGACCGAACGAAAATATTAAAGATAACAGCATATCGAATCAAGCGGCGACAGTGTGAACGTTTGCAAATAGTCCATTTAAAGGCCTGCAGAGTAAAGCCGTGTTCACGTGGTGGGATTTGTTGTGTGGAATAAAATCGGAATGAACTTTCTCTTATGAACGATTTATATCTTTGAACCACAAAGATGGTGTGAATTTGACAGGCATATCATTATAGTAGCTTATATGCGAATAACCTACTACTTACGGCTCTACTTAGCCTTATCCGCGCACGTGTATCTTTATTTCAGTCGGCTTATGATCTGATTATATTTTTCGCATTACATTTTTCATGCAAATGCATTCCTTTGAAATGGATCTAAAAATCGAAATGATAAGTGCTTACTGTTTCTTAAAAGATCATTTATTTGGATTATTCTAGTCAACGCTATCCTTAATGACTACAGTAAAACATTAATAGTGAGTCTGCTACGTCATGGCGTGAATGGAGTAATTGGTGAGGTGAGACGTTTTCTCCCTTCATGTATAATCCTTCATATAAGTGGAATATCACTGAGTAAGAATTAAAACCCTTATCAAAACAAGAAATAAATAAACAGTACAATATGTTCCGTTGCACTGTGTCATAGGATGGAAACAATGATGCATTACTAACCTGTACAGATGGAGATGGTACAGACGTTTTACAATCGATTTCCCCCTATTTTCAGTTGTTCATGTGCAAAGCTCATATACAAAGCTCTGCAGAACTGATAAGCTTATAGTTGACCTCTAATGCTTGGGTGGACCCGCCTCAATATTTTTTTTCCATTTAGTACTGGACAAAACCACTGGGCATTTATTGTCCGTTGGCCATGAATTTACAACTCACCCTTGCACTACCAACGTGGCCTGGAATACAGGGCAATACTTTGTAGATATAAGTTACTTTGGGGACATTGTTATAACAATCATGGTTATCTGAATATGTGTACAATGTTTCAATATTGGCAAGACTGCGTCTATATAAATGAGAGTTATCTCCCCTGTACCGCGAATAAAATACCACTCTAGCGAAACACGATTCTGTATCAATAACAGTCAACAATTACCTAAAAAAAAAAAAAAGAAAAAAAAATCAAAGACGTATTGGACAACAGATTACTATCATTTACATCGTTCTTAGCCGTTTGTCCATTAATTTTTTTTATCATTTCATTCAATTCAATACATTTTATTTAGTACAGCATCAATCACAACATCAAATTCCGTCAAAACACAAACGTTGTTTTGTTAGCGCAATGTGCGTTATTTGTACAGAAATTAATGTCCATAACAAATCCAGAACAGCATATAATCAGCAGGGGCTGGTTATGAACTATCATCACTAGTTTATAAACATATATCGTATTCGCCCTGCATTAAGCTCACAAATCTCCCGGATCATAACCGACTCGGCTACACACTCTCTCCCTCCATTTTGCAGTGTTACTCTGTTTTGCACGTATTATCCCTTTTTCTGTACTTTACAGTCCCTGAAATTGTTCTCAAAGTATTACCCATTTGTGTCAGCAATCCTAACATAGCTTATGGTAAACATGTCTAAACATTTCTGGGAAGGTTTAAATGCTTTTTATACATTTGAATTTCAAAATTTCGAGTTGTTCATTAATGATTATGCATTACAAGGGGTATTGACCATTTATTGAAGGGTATTGAAGACAGCTTAAATCGATGTTTTCTCAAATGAAACGCGCATGCGCAACATGAGAGAAACCAACAAGAAACTACCTATCTTCTATACATGTGTTCAACACTATTGTCGGTATTCTCAACAATTAACTAAAACGCATTTTACAGTTTCAACTTTTATGTTTTTTATTGGTAGAACTCACATAATTATGTAGTATGCAAAATTTTAGAGTAGAAGATTTTGTCTGTCGGGGTTTAAAATAAAAACGATACCAAATCAACGAGACTGCATTAGTGTGATAAATTTAAGGGTTGGGTGAGAATTTGCAGAGATAAGGCTTGTAGTCTAGACGTTTTACCTTGCCGGTTCACTTATTAGCCTAGCATTAGCATCAACACTAATCGCCACAATTATGCCTTACCAATCACCGACGGAGCGCATATTTTGGACTTAATTATAGCAGAAATACTTCGAATCTTTAACGAACATTCGTTTGAAGTTGCCCTACTTATCAACATACCATGACCATTTCCGCGCATATAATACATAGTTATAATCTTTAACAGAACCTGTGGCTAAATTAAATTGAAAGCAAAACTATTTTGATATTTTGGCCCAGGTATCTTACCATATTCTGAGGAAATTTCCTCGGGCGTATATAATGTTGAAGCACACGTACACGTGTAATACAATTATATTATTTTGTGTAATTTGTTAAATGAAATGTTAGTAGCCATTCATTTTTCTCTTTATGATTGCAGTGTATGGATCTTTCATTTCATATGCTTTTTGTTCAGGTATCTTTGCCTCATTTCATGCCGTTTATTTTCAGATTCCTCCTATATGGATTTAAGCAAGAAGGGCAACATACATAAAATACGGGATCATGGAGCTAAAACTCCGGAGGGGCAATAAACGACAATATGATAGTTGATCACACGTCTTACCGGTGAAATCCGGCTTCTTGTCAGTTTAACTCATTTCAGGGTTTTGTTCTGACTGTCCATGTAAATGCTTGACAAGTAGCAACGTACAAACCCCCTAACACCATGGTTTCAGCAGAATTGAGTAAAAAAGTAGGGATGTCAGTTGCAATGTATCAGATGTTATGGGAATAAAATTACTCAAAATGCTGAGTTGTCATCATATTTGATGTATAATTCTGCATTGATTGATTGACGGATTGGTATTAATCCCCATGGTTCACTTACATGGCGGCTGTCTGGGTTAAGTCCGGACTTAAAGCTACAGTCAAGGCAGCGACAGCTGGATTCGAACACTCGACCTCGTGGGCCACGGGCCTGACTGTTACAGTGAATCAGCGCTTTAACTATCTGAACTGATTGTGTATAACTCTCCTTAACCCGAGGCTAGGGGCTATATATTTATCGTGTTGAATTGGATCGACACGTTGGATAAGTGAACGGCTAGAATCAAAGCACAACTTAACTTACAACGGATACATACTACTTTGTTGACTGATGTTTTGGCATGGTACACGATTTGGATACGGATTTCACTCATTTGCCAAGAACATACCTTGCGTCTTTCTATGCCTATTTTCGTACTTTACATGCTTTCTTTGTTGTTTGGTGGTTTGTGTTAGACGTAGTTTTGGGAATTGATCTTGCGATTATTGAGCTGGAACGTCCATAATGGTGGACGGCCGGTGTACAAATGTCTGTTTGGACGCATATATTTTTGTGTGTGTGCACCAAGCATGTCAAGTATAAAGCAGTATCCTCAAAGACATCAGCAGTGTTTTAGCCTTTACGAATATGTGCATCCATTGATCAACTCAGATACTTATATATATTTGGTAATCCGGAAAGCTGTTTGTAAAGAGGGCATTAGCACCACTTCTCAAATGACGTAAACATACATGCATAAATCAGGCTGGTTTATACCGCAAGACTTGAGTAACGTTCGCACAGTTACGTGGTAATGCTTCAATTTCTTTATTATTAACTTACCAACAGTACGCTGAGAGAAAGTTTGGGTCATCTGACTAAAAAATCAGTACACAATTGAGCTAATTCAACTGTGAAAACTTACACAACTGAGCTAATTTAACTCATCATATGACTCAGTTTTCCGAGATAAATTAGCTCTGTTGTATAACTCAGATTTCTGAGTCAGTTGAACCAAACTCTTCTCTCAGTGCATGTTCTTCACCGTGCTGACTTATAAGTGAAAATCTGTCAAACTTTCAAAGACTGTGTACTTAAAGTATTGCAAACCATTAAAGTCAAGTCTTTAACCAGGACAACCGGGAGAATAACTTGTCAAGGTCGTTTTTTTCTTAATGTCTTTGTATAAATGAAATAATCCTGATTACGGCATCAAACTCAAATCACATTAACGAACAAATAGAGATGTGAATAAACGAAACACTGAGTCAAATATATGATGGAAATGCGCACTATTTGTCCAATCATGTGCGGCTGAGTTCCATTTGTCACATATAGACACCAGACAGGTTTAACTGACTTTTTTCTCTCTCCCAGCTATGTGTCCATTCAGAAATGAACTATACCTCGTGGTTTAATGACATACCCAAATATTTGGTTAAAACTTACTTCCCTTTAGCCATCATTCTTATTTTGTTTTTCAGTCGCATTCAAAATTACAACCATTGACAGTGAAACTTTATCCGTACACCAACAACAGCCTATTAATCATAAAAGCGAGTCAATGCTAATAAATAAAAGGGTTCCACAAATAAACTGTATACTAAAACATAATTATACCGAAGTTCTGTGTTTTTTGTTAAAGGGATGCTGAGAACGGAGGTCACGAGATTGTCATGGTGATAATTACAGCAGCCAATCATATCTCATCAGAAGTGGATGATTTCGCTAGATATGGGCGGCATTTTTACGGTTCATATGAGTTTCAATAACTGGCGCTGCTTGAATTTTACAAAATCTTCCGCGTTTATTTTGTTTCTTTACGGAGCATGCCGAGTTCAAACAAACTGCCGTGAAACAGCAAGTCGCTCCGCTCTCCACTTTGGTTTCCCTGATGGATTTTCCAGCCTCATCGTCTGCGAGATTGGGAATCTTGGAAGCCTCCTCGTCCCTTTGCCACCAATCTTTTCTTCACGTTTCACGATTACACTTTTCCGAGGTCCACCGAAATGATGTGTTTTGATATGGATTTGATTCTAACATCCTTTGATCTTGGCTCTTTTTTCTCCGCTGCCGCCTGAATGTGCTTCAGCAAAGAAATTATATGATATTACCTTTTCATGGGGATATGTAGTTTTAATAGCTTCTGCGTCTACTAATTTTTATTTAATGTTTCGCTGATACCTATATGGGTACTTTATTTCAGACAGGAGGTCGAGTTCTACAACAGCTGTTATAGTCTGTCCGGCAAGTTTTGGATCCTACTCATATGCCAGAATAATAATATTCCATCGACTGAGGGTAGGGTATGCTTCTTAAAGAGGACCACGCCCTCCCCCCCCTCCCCCGTCGCTCATATGCAACAGATACATGTTAGTGTTTAAAATTCTGCAGTACATTGATGTGGAGATCAAATAAGACTTCTTAAGTTGAGGATCAACATAGTGTTTTCAATTTTTGTCAGAATTTTTTGCGAATGAATTTGATGACGAAAAACATGTGTGTTTGCCACTTGATGACTTGATTGGTCTACATAAAGATTGTTGAACCTGTCTTGAAATTTATACTTCACTAATATATTGATCTTATTTACTTATCATATCGTATATATATCGATATACGGCCGTAAACACCAACGCAACAAAATAGCCAAACCATAAGTACCAAAAACGTCTTATGTTAGCTTATAAAAAAGTATCGATTTGGAAGAATTTTCTTTGTGACCTCTGTAAATTGTTGGAAATCATCCACACAGCTGAGGAGCTTTCTACAATCTAATTCCGTAAAATATATATTATTTGCAAACGACTTACAATTCTGCATGTATTCAAAACATGTTTCAGGATTTGACCATTTCTTACTATCTTCTGCATGGCCCCAAGTATTCTTCCCATAATTGTTTATTAACGTATTACAGAATAATCTAAAAGAAACACTTATCCGGTAATTTCGTTCATGCTGGACATAACTGTACACTTAACAGCTACGTATACATAGGTTTAGCCGTTCTGCTGAGAAAAATATATCTTTTTTTAGCCTGTACATTACGAATTCGCAACCATTATAAACTAGATGCAGCTGATCGTAAAATTCATTATAAAACCCAATCTAATGATTGTCAGTAAGTTTGTTCATTGTCTTTGTCGATGTATCTACTAAATGTCATACACAAAAGGAGTTGGACAATCAACAATATTCAACAATATTTCACGGTGGTGTGTTCATGTAGAAGGCCGGTCCTAATGCAAAACAACAACAGGTAGGTCTGCGTCTCTCATTATGTTTAGAAATGTTATTTTATACTTCGTGAAAATGTGATGAACTTTTTAATTAGCGGTGAAAGAAAAACAAGTACAGTGCGTGAATCCAACTCGACATGGTCGACGCCTCATGAAAAACACGAAAAGAAAACGGCTCCTCAAGACAAAATAATAGTTTTATTTTCTTTACAAGTAGGAGTATTTAAAAACATTCCAAAATCTTAAATTTAGCCCAAACATAATTCAATGTCTTGAAGAAAAGTCTTGGCAGAAATGTATATCTCAGTCAGGGAACAGTTCAAGATGATTTTGTTCGACACAACTAAGTTTTGTCTTAAGAAAGAAAAACATTTAGACCTACATAAAAAAAAACATTGTCCTACAAAATAAGGTTTTGTCTTACAAAAGAAAGCAATAGACTTTTTAACAACAAAAGAAAAAGTTTTGTCCTAGGAAAGACATACAAATTTTATCCTACAATTAAAAGAAATACAAATTTTGTCATATAAACACAACTTTACCCTACATACAATAATTGTAAATAAAAGTTCTGTAAATTACTTCCCTCGCCTTAACCAACACTCACCATTTTAATCTCCAGTAGATAACATCATTGTACGAAATTATAGCTCAAATTGGCCATATTTACAGAGAATATCTCCTTATACGGGTCTTTATGAAGACAACACATGGTTGCAAGGCCTACTTTTTGTTTATATTCATATATTATCACCTTCGTCAGATTGTTGAAAGACAAAATAAATATCTTTAGTTCGAAAAAGGTTTGCTAGCACATGCAGTGTGTACGATTACTCTTTTTAGATGAAACTTCCTCTTTAAAGAAATATATAGTCTATTCCAGGTGTGTAGATGCACCCATAAACAGGCTTACCTTTCGCGACAACGCCAATTATCATAAAACTCAATTTCTTTTGTTTGTATGGTTTGTTTCGCTTGTATGACAAGAATATTGCACTCAAATGAAGACGTGGTGATAATGGATTAAGAACACCGCCACACATTGCAGGTAGAGCATAAACTCCTGAACGGTATTAATAATGTCGTCAAATTTGAACTCTTGGGGTAAAATTACATCATTTATTACAGTCGCCCTCCAGACAATACCACGATATAGCACCGAGTGTTAAATGCAAAATGTCACGGAGTACTAGTTTACGAGTTCAATATTTGATTCGGATATCTTGTCTATTGAAAATCGAATATGTCTTGCCTGCGTCATTGAAAACTGATGTCTGCTTTTGTGTTACACATTACCAGTTTCACTTCCCGAATTATATAATTATTTCTTACACATTCCTTTGTGAACTGGCGTTTTAGTTTGTTTTAGAAATGGATCTTGTGGTTATCGAACACCATTTCGTGCATGGTGTATGTGCGCCTTGATTCTGAAGCTAACCCGTTTTATACACAATTTTCCTGTTAAAACTGTTCAAAAAGGTGAGGTGAAGCAAACTGATTTTATACATTCTGAAATAAGAATTTCAGTAAACATAGTTTAATAATGTAGATTCAAATACTGATAGAGCTATATATCCGTCATTTTTTCGTTCCTTTCAGAAATCTGAGAACATAACATCTAGAAATAAACGACTTGCAAAGATGCCCGAATCTGATTTTTATGTTGGGTAATTCAGTGCAAAAAATTACTTGTTTCTGATATGAAAGTGCGATCAAGGCACTAAGAGCATGCTACTTGCATGTGAGGCATTTAGCATTATTAAATGATGAGGCAGAAAATCAGTAGGTGGACCATGTAACAGCCAAGCGTATCCCCATCTGTCAGCTTGCCATCCTGCAGGTCGTCTTGACTGAAAAGCCAATGATTCTGCTACATACTGTTTGTACTTAGGAGATGGAAAATGATTTTAGTCCTCACCAACGTTCTTTGCCGCAGAAAAAATGTCTACGAAGTCAGCCAGAGCCCTTTTCTTCACAAAGAAAACTTGTGGAGTCATCCTGTGACATATATTGCCGTTTACATGTCAGATCGATGTAGCTAACCGATGCGTTGGACAAAAAACCCTGCTATACATACGTTTAATCAGTCAGTGATATTCGACACAAAATGCTGCAAAAACAATACAATGTATTTGAGAAGATTGTTTAATTGAGCTACGTATTCGTGTAGTAATGCTTACATAAAGTATATTAAAAAAAAACAAAAAAACAAAAACAAAAAAGAAACACGTTACACAAGTCGAAAATTACGAACTAAGACACAGATGTCGTTATTTATAATGCATGGCCTCGAAAAATTTCAAGAGTTCCATATTTAACTGACATTGCCCTATATTGTTCTTCATAAATTTTCTGCCAAACTTTTGGTCTAGATTTTGACACAAACAATATTCTTGCAACATATTGCAAAGTACATTTAATAAATCTACAATTACGTTGCACAAAAATGTTGCACAAAATGGTGCGAAAGAAAAGCGTCAGCATAACACAAAATGCGATGTACCATGGCAACTGTACGTCTCTAACACATTTGCTTTGTGAAAGAATCGCCGGATCGATAAAAATTGTCCTTAGTCTTGGGCTACTGGCCATAGCATAGGACCACAAATTTTTGTATGATTGTTTGAATGTCAATGTTAATATTGTTAACTGCATTTTTCCGCATTTGACTTGTTGAAGATATTTGTAACTTGCTGAATACTTTAGAAAGGACAGACAATAAGATTAGACATTCTTTACAATAAAGCAATTATTTTCAACTGTTTGGTGGCTGGTTGAAAAATTATCAAAATTGCCATACGACAGGATGAGTATTTATTTACTTATATACTTATATATTATATATATTTGTTTATTTATTTGAGTGGAGTTAAACGTTAAACGCTAAAAGAATGTTTTGTTTGTACATGAGAGCGGTCAGAGTAAACCATCCCTCTTTGGCAAGTAACTGACAAACATTGTCATCTGTAACGTACAGATGTTCTCTCGTAGGATGAGGACAATGTGTGTCCGCGGAAAAACTGTTTTGTCCCCTTTTTTGCGCAATATCGAAAGAACTGTAGAGGAAGAAGAGGTCTACACTGAAGGACAATATAATCAGTACAGCTTCCTTGATTGGATAGAGCGAAAACCTGCATTCTATATTCTGCCTACAAATTTTTATCACACGTCGCTAGCCCAAGCAACACTAAATTAGTTTCTAAACTCAGAGACAAACAGAAACCGAGAAACTAAGACACAAACTGGCGGTAAGCTTTCCTTTGTTGGTTGAAGAAAGTCGCGGCGGCAGTCAAACCATGTGTCTTTGAACATAAGACTTCATCTTAACTATGTTTAACGTGCATCTGTTGCTTTATAATCCTCAGTAACTCTGTATAACAATAGGCCCTCATCTTGTAGTCTATTTCGACCGAAGAACAGCAAACACCCTGTGATGCACAGATGACGTCATAGAGCAAATTGTCTGTTGTATATTCTTTTACACCGCCCTCACTCTTTTGTCCTACCATAATGGTAATCACATCTGTGACTTACCAAAGGTCGGTGGTTTTCATCTGGCGTTACGGTTTCCATGCGCATAAAACTGACTGCTATCGTATCAGTGAAAAATTCTTCAGCATTTCTTAATTGCGTACTTATCCTTGCGGAATAAAAGTGAAATACATGTAGTGCTACGAGCGTGAAATCTGCATGAAAACATGTCACAGATAACAACGTCTTAGTGATTTTTGCCCGTGAAATGTTTTATCAAGTACAAAGAAGTGTTCTTTAAGATCCCAGAAGTTGTCAAGAAATGCCATAACTTGTCGACCAAAAGGCGACAGAGAACCCTTGTGTTGGAACACACTGTGCATCTGTGGAGAGTATGGCGTCGAAGCGATTTATGTTTGGTCATATTCCTTTAGACAGTAAAGTGGGCAGAACTGAAAACATGTAGATTTTCGGCCAACACGCCACCACTTTTAACATTTCAACCTTAAACAAGTAGCGCAAACAAAGCTCCGCTCCAGGACTTAGGTGTACATTGTCTGTGCGGTCTGTCGAGGAGGTAAACATACTTACTGGCGTAGTAGGCACACGGTGCTTCGTGACAGCCGCTGACATAGATAGCTTTTGATCTAGGCGGATTTAGCGGACTTACCTGGAGGAGACCTGTCCAGCCCCGATGACTAACTCGATCAGGAACTCACTAACCCACGACATTGGGGACAGGAGAACAAAGGAGGGTAGACATGGCGTGCAGCTGCTTTTTAGAAAAACACAGACATATTAACGGAACTACGGATTTTGTCCGTTATGTGTTGAAAAGCTTGAAATATTCAAAGGGAGTCAACATTTTGATTATGTAATTTTAAAACGTTAATAAGATTATGTAATCTATAGCTTTTTGATATCATATGGTTTAACATTTGGCTTCTAATAAAAGAATGTTTTCCTTTATAAGACACATTCTGACCATCATGGTTTGATTCACGAAGAAGAACTATGTGTAAACTGGTCATTTCAGATTTGGTATCTAAGTAAAAACCAAGTGTATGTTTGATGCCGGACCTATGTATATGGTTGCAGAAAGATACATAAGAAAGACAGTTATTGTCTTGAAAAATGGTATCAAAGAGTTGTTTGCTTTCTTCTTTATGTGGCTGTTAATATTGCTTCGATTATTCCGTTACGCTGATGTCCAATACCTCAATAGCGTTATGTCCATGCTACCTACTGGAAGGAAGGTCTAGTTTGTAATGGTACTTACTGGAGGGTCTAGTTTGTAATGCTACTTACTGGAAGGTCTAGTTTGTAATGCTATTATCACACTGTCATCGCAGCACTGCCTTTACTCTTCATGCTGTATACTCTAGAGTGCTAAAGACACACGACACGACACCAGTGTGCTGACGGCGGACTGGCCACTCTGCGTCTCAAAGAGGAACCTAACTTGCTAATTTAAATCTGTGAATAAACTCACAAGTAATTTTTCACTTCAAATGGTCTATGATAACAAGAGATAGCTTCTTCAAATGTATATATACTTTGCAGAAAGCTAATTCAAAAGTACTTTGTCCATATAGGTGAAAATAAATCAGAAAAGGTGGTCACTTCTCGTTACACGATCGATATGGCGCATGGCGTCCACCATAGTTGGCTACAATAAATTGTGTGACAAAATACTTTTCTAACGAAATGAGGATATCTTTAGATAACGTTTTCAGGTGGTTTGCCTAGTGAAGCTTACTTCTGAGATAAAGAATATTTCAGCACAGGCCTTGCTGGAATTTCGCATTTAATTTTTACAAAGCTTAAAGTTCAATTTTATAGGCTATAATACGCAGGAATGTTGAATGTACACGTCTTTCTGCTTCATGTGATTATCTGTCAATTATCACACTATGGCCATTACTCTGGTTTTTCTTTAAGGATATTTTCCTACATGAATCGGGATTCTGCTGAGAACAAGCACCCTTTTGAAATATGTGAGTTTAGCATAAATTTTATCAGAATAAACGTACGAAATAGGTCTTTATTTCTGCATAAACCAGGATTTTCCTGGTGGACTAAACATGCGGTTTGGCCTGGCTCCATTTTCATTGTTTTCATATATGAATGTTAAATATGAAGACACTACAGTATTTTGAGTAATTCTACACCAGTGACGTCTAATGGATTCCAATTAACATTGGTGCCATTTCTCTTTACATATTTATGTTTAAGTCAAGGTGATAGTTGGCGTGTAAATAGCTTCTGTTTATGCATTATTTATAAACAGTAAGAATTCAACTATAATTGTGGTATACTGGCAAGTGGCCGGAATTCACTTGTGACCAATTGCCAACTACCACACTATCTGGTTTTATTTATTATATTGTAGTCTTTTATATAGTTTTAGATCCAATTGCAATGACTTTCATGAGAGAGTGGGATCATTATTATAATATTTAGTAATTGTTTTTACATAATTTAGCCATGTGTGACTTTAGTTAACGAATCGGGTCATACCAAAGACTTTAACAATGTTACTTGTTGCTACCTAGCTTGGCGCTAGGCACTGAGAGGTTAAAGCAAGGAAAAAGAACTGTTGGCCAGGTTTCAGTATAATGTGACCTTGGTGACGTGTCATGTCTGGTATCTTCGGCATGATACTCCAATGGTGCCAGCACCTTGATGGCATGGACACATTATATGTGCACACACCTAATAAATCCTCGTCGCCATATGACTGAAAAATTAAGTACCAGATAAAACCCCAAGCACACCTGCACACACGCATACATACGTAGATACATACATACATACAAACATGTAGACCACATTCTAGTTGACGGCATAAATTGTGATTTGAAGTTTTCGAAATGACATACTCAAGATACCAACACTCCTTTATGCAGTTAACAATTGCTACTGTCCTAGATCAGGTCTAACATAACACCATGCTTGACCAGTAGGTCATGTCGTATACATCACGGTAGGTTCATAGTTTGACACCAGAAGATGAATCATTAATTGTTGATAGCTCTTATTCTTCAGGCGTGATTAATTAAGACGTACACTCACTTGAGGGATTCTTATCGTAACAACCTGTACCCGCCATGTCGATTTCCCCTCACCTAAGAGCGCCTCTTGATAAGGTGGGTTAATCAGGTGAGATGACTGACACGTCCCCTGGTTTACCCGGTGTGGTGATGTCAATTCACCTCAGTGTTCTCGCCGTAATGGCAAGGTTGCTTAGGTGTTATCACATCCAGCCGGCACAACTGTTGACATAGCCATGTCGCGTGCGACTTTTAACGCGTTTTCAAAAATAAAGATCTATAGAAATGTGAGATTTCGCCGTCAAAATCTGTCGATAATTTCCCCTCCTTGAACTAAGAATTTAAATGGCTTGTTTGACACGAGACAAGGATTTTCCAATTTCACTCTCGAGTTGTGAGAACAGGCTAAGGTTGAGTGTGTATACTGACGGTTTTGTGGGCTGCACTTGTGGGCAGTGAAATAGACAGCGTGGATGGAAGTCTTGTTTGCTGTTGATTAAAAACCTTGGTCGGCCCGCCCCACAAATTATTCCCCGTTTGGAACATTTCCGTGCGCGGTGGGCACATCCATGCCCTTCAGACAGCCTTGCAAAAAACTTTTGTAAGTCAATGATTTTATTATTAGTAACGAATGAACTTACACAACTTTTATAAAATAAAATACACAAAAAGTGATTGAAGGGCTCGTAGTCAGAAAAACACCTTTAGATACAGGAAGCTGTTTGTACATCAATGCAGGTATCTCTGTTATTATATAGGCTTAAATGGTAAGATATTAACGCAATCCAGACATCGTACAAAAACTTCACTGTGGGATTCGATCTTTGGTTCTTCCTGTAGCAACCGGGATTGGAACACTTTCCATAATTTTCTAGTAAAAACTGTGCGAGTGTGTCAGAATGGATAAACTTTTCTTTCCATTTTGCTCGCATGGACCACTTCATTTCCCACTTTTTTGCACACCCCAACTATTGTTCTTGCATCCCATTTGTTGCAGGTCACTAAATTATAGGGAATAACTCTAATATATGTAGTTCGTAATGTACAGTATTTTTCTTCTCAATATAATTTTATTGAGTCATATACACCAATAACTGGTTAATTATGTGCTTACCCAAAACACCGGTTAAATATTTTTGTTTTTAAATTTTAGCTACGTGAAATGATTCAGGGGTTTGCCAAGATCAATGAAGCTCATATCAATACATGAGCAGACCATAAAAAAATGATTTCTAGAAAATACTCTTACTCACGAGAGCAGTGGACAGTATTGGATAATGCATGGACTATCATAGCTATTTTTTTGAAGTGAAAATATTTTCAATAAATGCATTGTATACTACCCATTTTAACAAGAGAAATATTTACGGTTTTTAAACATCCATGTCAAATGTTTTATTTATTATTCATTTTAAACAGACATTATCAATGATCGATGATTTTGTCGTCTCAGTGTAAACTAAAGCGTAGATTAAATCCTTATATTTCATCTGCGCAACAAAATGAATGTAACATTACCTATTCACGGACTGCAATTATTTTCGTATATCGCCTAGTAGAATATATAATATATGAATATATGACAAAACGTATTTCATACTATTTTGTACAATATGACAAAAATGTTC